>NC_082684.1:147068909-147379822 GCF_949987515.2 Delphinus delphis
TCTTGCACAGTTAATGATATCAGCTTTGATACAGACTGGGCAGGGACACTGGGATTGGTACCAAAGGAGCACCAGCCACAACTGGGTGGGAAAGGACTTTATTGTGAGTGAAAATGGTTGCATCTAAGCATCCTTCTACCCTCTTTATTCACAGAAGATAGTTGGTGGTCAATATAAGCCTTTTGTTTTTGATTCAGGGTCGAGGGAAATAGAGAACATTATGAATATGATGAAAGTATGATAATTGAAAGTATGTATTTCACATGTGCTGTGCAAAGAAAGAGTCAGCAAATTTTTAAAAAATGAGATATAATTGATATATAACATTGTATTCATTTTAGGTATACAACTTAATGATTTGATTTATGTATATATTGTGATATGATCACCACAGTAAGTTTAGTTAACATCCATCACCACATGTAGTTACAATTTTATTTTCCTTTTTTTTTTTTTTCTGGCCACACCTGGTAGCCTGTGGGACCTTAGTTCCCAGACCAGGGGTGGAACCCATGCCCCCTGTAGTGGAAGTGCAGAGTCTTAACCACAGGACCACCAGGAAAGTCCCATGTAGTTACAGTTTTTTTTTTTCTTGTGATGAGAGCTTTTAAGATCTATTCTTAGGGGCAGCAAATATAAGACAACTTTGTTCCCCCACTGGAGACTGCTGGCTAGTGATGAGAAGGGTGCTCAAGAGTTTCTTGAATGAAAGATGTGTTAAAAACATTGATTTACAACATTAGTAATACGAGTACAGACCATTTCTGGGATTTCAAGTGGCTTAGCTCAGCATACTGCTGTCAGTGTCTTATCTAGTCTGAACTAGATGAAATGTATGAATAGCTTGATCTCTAATAGTTTTTTATTCTTTGAAAATTTGTGGACATCCGACCCTTATTCAAGAAATAAATTAATGCCGTATCATTGGGCACATTTTAAAACCACACACATAAGCTGCAACTAAACAGATAAGGCTGATTTCCAGAGCCCCAAAGACTCAGTAGAGGACCTGAATTTCATTTGGGCACAGTCTCCCAGGCTGAAACAGTTTATACCCTCACTGTTTCCTGTAAATGCTTGTTCATTTACCAGCCAACAGGCCATGAGGAGCAGTGAGACTTGCTTCTTACCTTAGTGAAAAATATCTTCATAATTTCTGGACCCACACGTGAGCCAAATATCTAGAACCATTGGACAGAATCACCAAATACACTTGCTTTCATTCCTGGGATCTAAGCTCTTCTAGTGTTGTAGAAATAAGTCATGGAAAAGAAAACATCTAAAAATGTGGGTCCTAACCTATGACATGAGCTGGATATAGGTGTCTCGGTGAAAAGCTGTAAATGATAATGCCCACCCTAATTTTCGTTTTGCGCATTATTTTTTAATTTAGAAATTTGTGATTTATCAAGTTATTAAAAGCACATCAAAATTTGTATTCTGCATGTGTTCCAAAAGGTCATTAAGCGCTCGTTTACAGATTGATATCAATTAGCTGCACATGATTTTTTCAAATGTTTGGCGGTACTGCTCCCTAGTCATGCTGCTCTAGCACCACCATGTGGCGAGAAGGAACAACACACCTGTCTCCATGCTTAAAAGGGGGACAATTGATCCTCTTGAATTTAAGCTAAGATTACTAAATTTTTGCCTAGAAAGTTTTAGGAAAAGCAGAATATTATTTTTAGAGAAGAAGAGAACCCCATTAGATGAACACTGATTGAGCACTTGCGGATGCTAGGCTTGTGTTAAGCCCTTTACGTATATTATCTTATTGCCTCCTTATCAAGACCCCATGAAACACTGTTAACACCTCTTTACAGACGCGGAGAACTGTTCAGATAAAGTAGCCCGAATGCCTTCTAAAAGTGAGCATCAGGAAGATATGGACATAAAAATATGACTGACTCCATCCACTAGACTTCCTATGCCCTTAGGACAAGCTGAGCAAGTCCAATTTTCAAATGTGAGCACAAGGCACATTTCTGTGTCTGGGGCATCATTTTATGCTGGAACAGAAGTCTTAATTCAGGGTCTTTGATGTGCATCTCATCTAGTTTGCTTTTTGTCTGGCAGCTCAAAGAACTGAGAGTAGAGAGGAGTGATCTCTAGCACTCATTTATTCCTATAGAAACAAAAACCGTGTTGCCCCAATTGCTCAGAAGACTCTGAATAATTAGTCAAAAGATTTTAAGGCTGTTAACCTGACTCCTGGTCACATCACCTGAAGATTCACAAATGGCCAGTAAATATATTTTTAGTTTGTTACTAGAATTTGAATTATAACTCTAAACTATATCTCATTAATACTGTACCTATTTTAATATGAGTGACTTAAAAATGTACACCTTCACTCATATACCCTGAAATTATACCAATTAAATATTTGCTGAAGTTAGTAAATAGAGAATAGCTCATAGTTCTGCTAGAGGCACCAGTCATTTATACTTCAGTATTGATCAGTAAAGTAAGATCCATTTTCTCTCAGCATTTAGTGATGATCACTTGGGGGCAGTAAGGAACCTCTTATGGTTTGACAGGGACTGGAGGGAGACAAATGCTTTGAAGCATGAAACATTTTGGCTAGGACAGATCTGAGTGAACCATCTCTGACGTAGGGAAGCATGGTTCAGTTTACCAGAATTTAGGGCAGGATTGTATATCAGCTACATTGTGGATTAAATCAATGCTTATGGGCTAGTCTGGAAATTTAATGTTTATAATCTTGCTGAGGTCTCTTGGAGCTATGATTTTCCATGATTCAGTGACATTGTTTCTATGTGTCCTAAGATTTAAACAACAAAATTAAAAACAAACTTTTGTAACCTAACCCATTACTGCGTTGGAAATAAGGAATGTTTGTCAATGACACATTTGTCAAAAATTACGCATTTCTAAGTGCTTGAAATGTTAACTCATTTAATCCTTAATAGGAAGATACTGATATTATCTAGTTTTATGGACAAGGCAACTGAGGCACAGATGTTAATAGCTTGCCAGGGCTACACAGTCGGTAAGGAGTCGTACTAGGATTTGAATCCCGGCAGGCAGGCTCCAGAGGTTATGGCTCTTAACTATTCTCCAAACTGTCTGTAACTTCCATGCATAGGTTTTATTATTTTTGTTTTTGTTTTGTTTTTTTGTGTTTTTTTTGCGGTATGCGGGCCTCTCACTGTTGTGGCCCCTCCCGTTGCGGAGCACAGGCTCCGGATGCGCAGGCTCAGCGGCCTTGGCTCACGGGCCCAGCCGCTCCGCGGCATGTGGGACATTCCCGGACCGGGGCACGAACCCGTGTCCCCTGCATCGGCAGGCGGACTCTCAACCACTGCGCCACCAGGGAAGCCCGGTTTTATTATTTTTTAAAAAGTATTTTCAACTGTTCTTTCTCATTTATGCCTTAAAAATTATTGTGAGATAATTACCAGGAGCTGAGATGGAAGAAACTATGGAAAATAGAAATAGCTTAATGGAGATCCTGTTGGGGAATTCATTGAGGCTGAGGACTCTATAGCTGGAAGGATATTCTTAATTGACTTTGAGGAAATTTTAAAAGTAAGATGTACACTATTATGACTAGTATTTACAAGAAAGTTTACTGCTCAACTACTTTTTTATTTTTGTATTTCCAATTTCAGCCCATTATTCTCTGAGGGAGAGATGAGTTTTTCAGTTGCTTTTCCATTAAACAATAGCTTTCTGAATGGTGATAGAATGATCAAGCCTTCTCCTTAAGTATAAGAAATGTTCTGCAGATATTAAATGATTCTTCATGGATATAATTGAGAAAGAGCACGATGGAGAAAACCTAAGTATTTAAATTTTGAGACTTCTTAATCTAAAATGCAGCTCATGTAAAAATGGCAGCATTACAAAGTGTCCCCAGGACTTAGCTCAATCACATAGGTACTTGATAAATAAGTATTTATTCAGTCCCCACAAAGAATGTCTTCTTCAAACTTGGTAAAGAAATACTGCATGTGACCAGGGGGATGGGAAAGATGTATTACCTTCATTTTGTGGCTAAGGCACCAGATGAAGAGGTAGGGAAAAAAGACTGACAGTAACCAAAGAGATATCCAGGCAAGAGGTTTAAAAACTACTGAGATGATGTAATTTGCCCAGTGGACCCTTCTCTGATTAAGATATTTTAGAGTCAGCATATGAAGGGCTATGAACATGGTCATGGTAGAATCAGTGGAGCAACCATGTCCTTCAGAACTCACAGATAGGTAGATAAATCCTCAAATGAAGTGATGGTTCCTCAACCGGTTTTTAAGAGCTATACTCAAACAGGAGAGGATTGTAGAGTCCAGTTGCAAGGCCTGTTACCTCCCATAGGAAGCGAGCAGATAATAAGGCAACATCTTGAGGAAATCATAATGGACAAATAGCCTTCCATCCCTACACATGTGCCCCTAATGTGCTTCTTGGTGACACAGGAAGCAGAACAGTTGTGAAAAGATCTGTAGAAGTAGTAAGAAGGTTAAAACAAATCTGTAAACGCTCTCCTGTGGAAGCTGCTGCTAGCCAGGAAATGAAAGAATAACCAAAGTTGTAATGAGAGTCATTGATGTAGTGTTAACATGCTATGAGAAGACAAGAAAACAAAGACATTCTTCAGGAAAAGTATTGTAATAGAGTTGGATGTTAAAGTCTCTATAAATGTAAGGAGTATTTTACTGAATTCAATTGCAGGGCTCCCAGAGGTGCTAAAACAACTTTCTTTCGTAGATTTTACATCTAAGAGCATTTTTGGTCAGATTCCTTACTAAGTGGTGGGAATGAAATCAACAGTTTGAAGAAAATACAATTTTATCACTATTTTCATGACTTTATTAAGAAGGAGGAAGAACTTGGCAGGTGATTGATTAATCCCCTTGCAAAGACTGACTCTAAGTATGAAAGGTGACCACCATGACAAGACTGACGTCTTAAGAATATGTGAAAAGTAGCCTTACAGTTTTGAAATGATGCTTTGTGAGTTACTAAAAAATTACACCTAACCTCGGGTCCTGGGATAACAAAACAAACATGCTTAAGATCGATAATACCTGAGGAACTCTGAAGTGCTGTGGAATTCAGAATGTCTTCAAGTGTGTGGTCCAGGAATACAGCCTGGAGCTGACAAGTGGCAAAGCCTTTGACAAATACAGCCAGGGACCTCTGAAGTCTCTCTTATATCAGCTTTTTTTTTACCCCCCCGTATGTATCAAGTGAAACAGAGTTTTCTGTTTTGGAAATCCTCATGCAAGTATGCATATTTGGAACCAGTGGAGCCTATAGTTTAAGTTGGTTACACTAGAATCAAACAGCTGTGGATTCAAATCCTGGCTTCGCTACTTTCTAGCATAATGAAATTGGGCACGTTGCTTTATCTTTCTGAGCTGCAGTTTAATCATCTGTTAAATGGGAGTAAACACTTCCAGAAGTTTTACGTCTGTTAGGAATTCAGTGTCAATCATTTTATTTTTCACTTTTTAATGTGGCCTGTGTGGCAAAATGCTTTTGTTGTCTTGTATATTTGTATTCTTCCGATTTTTTAAGTTGAATTATCAAGAGCAAAAAGGTCACTGTCCTTTCCCTCCACATGTTGTTACCCGAGTTCTCACTGTCTTCCAGAATCCCCTACTTTGAAACTAGCGCTGCCAATGGGACAAACATAAACCAAGCGATTGAGATGCTCCTGGACCTGATAATGAAGCGAATGGAACGGTGTGTGGACAAGTCCTGGATTCCCGAAGGCGTGGTGCGATCCAACGGTCACACCTCTGCAGATCAGTTGAATGAAGAAAAGGAAAAGGGGTCATGTGGCTGTTGAAGAGTCCAGCGAGCTACACAGTAGTTCAGGTGGCCCATGTCTGTGACCTTCTCTACGGTGATACACACACGGCACAGGGAGAAATTAACGGGCATTGTGTACAAACTGCTTCTCACCATCCCAGTTAGACCTATCAGTAGAGCATCCAGTTTTAAAATTACTTTGCTGCAGCTTTGTAAATATTTCTTTAAGATTCAGCCTGAGAGTTAGGAGAAATATTTCACATAGCCCAAAGTGCCTTATAAAACCTTAGCCCATGGCAGTAGATCATTTAAGTAGTCAGGATTTTGTAGCCACAGAACAGTGCATTTATTATGTAGAATGACTGAAGATACTGTCACCTGCCTTACCATAGATAGGCCTGGAGTCTCACATTCAAGATCTTAGACGTAATATCAGTGTTTAATCCAAATTTGAAGACCCTTACTTGCACCCAAGGGACCTTCTAAAATGCCATCTAAACCATTTGAATGTTAAATAAGAATATACACAAATGATGCTTCAGTGTCTTTGAGTATTAATTTATGTAAGCATTCTGTTTAAAATGAAATAGGGCAAATTATTGCCCATATCTACAGACCTTGGATAAACTGGATCAAGAAATTGTATGCTCATTGTGACTGTTGCTGGTGGGAAAGGGCTTGGGGGTGAGCCCTGGGGGGGCTTAATGTTGTATAAGCAGCTGAAGGGGGACTTCTGGCTCCCTGCTAGATTCCCGTTGCTCTGAAGGGTTGATTGAAGGGCCAGGGAGCTAGATTTTTATGGCTTTCGTTCACTGTGATCTGTGCATTTATACGTGGCCTATGTGCTGACCCCATCTGAACATAGCTGGTGCTTATGCCGAAGTTAGTTGTGATAAGTAAACATTTAGCTTCTTTTTCTTCATATGTATAATGTTGGTCTGGCATCCTCAGGCTGCAGTTTCAATTAGCTTGTGAACGACTCATCTTGTTTTCACCCTCAGTCTCTATATTGTTGATCTTTGCAACTTGTTTTGTTTTTACATTGGTGGCATTGAAGGAATTATCTTATAATTACATAAAATATCCGTTTACTATTTGGTGGAAGATGGATGGTTGTGTTTAAGCAGTTACATTTGTACTCTAGCTCAGCATAAGAAAAATGGAGTGTTCTGTAGCCTGTAGTTTTCCTTCAGATCATGGGCATTTACTGTACTTGTTGGGTCTTTCCAAGGTCATGTACTCTTCCACATTGCCAAAGTGTCTTTTTAGCAAATTAAAGGCGGTTTCAAAATATGCTTCATGGCAGTTGCTTACAAAAATCAAAGGGGAAAATTCTTATTTATTAAAGTAGTTTAAGTAAAGTAGATTAAAATTTCCAAAGAGCTTAATGGCTATTTAGGAAGAAACACCCACCACTCATTATAATTTAAATAAAGAATAAAAATGAATGTATTTTGTGGTGGCAAATGTTTGGCATAACAGTAATTAGAAAAATACAGCTATGATGGAAAGTAATTACCTTTATGATGATTTTCAAACGATTTTTTGTTGAGCATCTGTCCTGGTTTTTTTTTTTTGCCATTGCCCTCCCACCATCCCCTTAAGAAACTTAGCTGTGTTTACTAAGATCTTATATATTTCTATCCATGAAATGAGGACCTTTTTAAATACTAAGGATTCATTGAGTCCTATGCATTTGAATTGTGTACCTGGTGAGAAAAAGATCCAGACATTTCAAGGGCAGGGTCATCCTCACAGGCAGTGCCTTCTAAAGTTGCCACAAGGCTTGAGTGGAGTAAATGATAATTTTATAGCTACATATCAGGGAACATTTTATATGATTCATTTGTACAGTTAAAAGGAAGACAATATCAGTATGTTCCAACCTATTTAGGAACCAACTGAGAAGTTAGCTACAGATTCCATCGGCCTTAAACATAATACACAATTAAACATATACATGATATTGGCACATGCAAGAGCCATCTTTAATTATTGAAGTAAATAACCTGTATTCTCTTTGGAAAGCATTTGTTTCAATTTATATTGAAGTACCAATATAAATTTTTGTGTGTGTCAATGTATTTTCCTATTGACAGGCTTCTGTAAAAGTGAAGTGTATCTTCAGTGAACTGTGTGCCAATTAAGCTTATAATAAAAAAGTGGTTTAATCTGTCAAGTTTGGATGTGAACACAACTTCATTTCCCATCACAATAAAGTTTCAACCAGAAGTCATAATGCTGAAGGAAACCACATTCAGAGACACAAATTCCATTAGGTGCGTGCTGAGGGACCAGCCAAGACAACATATTCTGGAGAAGATAATTCAAATATGTTATCCTCGAACATTTACGGAGCATCTACAGTGCAGGAAATGTTGTACTAGCTGTCCTCAGGTGAACAAAGCAAGGATGGTAAGGGCGTGAACTAAGACTGGGACTGAGAGATGGGTGCAAGAGGCATTGGGAGCGGTGTGGTACCTGACTGGATGAGGAGGGACTATGTGGGGAAATGGACACTCTTACCTTATTTCCTACCACCACTGTTCACCCCACTTACTCCTCCACAGGCATACGGGCCTCCCTGGAGCGGCCAAGTATGTTCCTGCCTCAGGAATATTTGCTGTTCCCTCTACCTGGAACGCTAGTCTTCCATATATCTGCATGGCTCCCTCTCCCATCCGTTAAGACAGTTCAAATGTCACGTTGTCCAAAAGGACTTTACTGATCACCTTATTATAAAATAGCAGTCGGGCTTCCCTGGTGGCGAAGTGGTTGAGAGTCTGCCTGCCGATGCAGGGGACACGGGTTCGTGCCCCGGTCCGGGAAGATCCCACGTGCCGCGGAGCGGCTGGGCCCGTGAGCCATGGCCACTGAGCCTGCGCGTCCGGAGCCTCTGCTCCGCAACGGGAGAGGCCCGCGTACCGCAAAAAAATAAAATAAAATATCAGTCACTCCCCCTCATGGCCCCAACCAGATTGTCACCTGCTGCCTTGTTATCCTGCTCTGTTTTTGTACATGTCACTTATTACCACTCAATATATTTGTATGTTTGTCTCCATCCACTAAGATATAAGCTCCATGAGGACAGGGACTTGGGAAGTTTTCTTCAAAATTGTGTTGCCACTACCTGGAAAAGGCCTGGTATACAGTAGGTACTCAAATGGTTATTGGTGGACTGAATAAAGGACTTAAGATGCAGCAGGGTCAAGTGAAAGAGTTTTCAAAACAGGAGTCACTATTAATATTCAAAGACAGGAATAGAATTTGAAAGTAACCTCTTCAAAAATGTTTAGAAATGCTCTCATATAAGAAATCCATATTGGTTTATTATGAGAAATTAGGAAATCTGAGAAGTATATTCTGGTGTTTTGAAGTTGATGTCAAGATAGCTAATAATCTATTGAAGAAATGTTCCATGAGGACTTTTTGGCCGCTCCACATTGCATGCAGGATCTCAGTTCCCTGACCAGGGATCGGAGCGCGTGCCCCCCACAGTGGAAACACAGAGTCCTAACCACTGTACCGCCAGGGAATTCCCAATAAGGAGTTTTTTTTTTTTAATTGAACTGTTGTTGATTTACAATATGTGTTAGCAAAGTAATTCTTTGCTAACATTATGCATACATTATATATGTATAATATATATATGTATATTCTTTTTCAGATTCTCTTCCATTAGAGGTTATTACAAGATATTGAATATAGTTCCCTGTGCTATATAGTAGGTCCTCGTTGCTTATTTTATATATAGTAGTGTGTATCTGTTAATCACATAGTCCTAATTTATTCCTCTTCCCTCCTTTCCCCTTTGGTAACCATAAGTTTGTTTTCTATGTCTGTGAGTCTGTTTCTGTTTTACAAATAAGTTCACTTGTGTTATTGTTTAGATTCCATATTTAAGTCATATAGTATTTGTCTGCCTGGCTTACTTCCCTTAGTATGATAATCTCTAGGTCCATCCATGTTGCTGCAAATGGCATTATCTCTTTCTTTTTTATGGCTGAGTAATATTCTATCGTATATATATTACCACATCTTCCTTATCCATTTATCTGTCAGTGGAGACTTAGGTTGCTCCCATGTCTTGGCTACTGTAAATAGTGCTGCAATGAACAGTGGAGTGCAAGTATCTTTTCGAATTAGAGTTTTTGTCTTTTCTGGATATATGCCCAGGAGTGGGATTGCTGGGTCATATGGTAGCTCTATTTTTAGTTTTTAAGGAACCTCCATACTGTTCTCCATAGTGGCTGCACTAATTTACATTCCCACCAACAGTGTAGGAGGGTTCTTTTTTTCTCCACACCCTCTCCAGCATTTGTTATTTGTAGACTTTTTGATGATGGCCATTCTGACTGGTGTGAGGTGATAACTCTTTGTAGTTCTGATTTTCACTTCTCTAATAATTAGTGATGTTGAGCATCTTTTTATGTGCCTGTTGGCTATCTATATGTCTTCTTTAGATAAATGTCTCTTCTGATCTTCTGCCCATTTTTGAATTGGGTTGTTTGGGTTTTTTGATATTGAGTTGTAGGAGCTGTCTGTATATTTTAGAAATTAATCCCTTGTTGGTCACATCATTTACAAATATTTTCTCCCATTCTGTAGATTGTCTTTTCATTTTGTTTATGGTTCCCTTTGCTGTGCAAAAGCCTGTAAGTTTGATTAGGTCCCATTTGTTTATTTTTGCACACTAAAGAATGTTTTGCTTGGCTTTTTATAAGCTGGAAAACTCTATATGGTATTTCCAGGTCTTCTATTTTTGGCAATATGGGTGAGTATAGAACTGGAAAACTCTCCCAATATAAAACACTTGATAATGCTGGATAAAATATAATGAACATTTTTTTTAATGAACTCTTGATCTCTTAAGAAAGTAAGGGAAATACCCTGAGACCATCCCTCTTTTTCCACAAAACAGACAACAGCAGCAACATCAGCAACAACAATGGCAGCAACAGAGGGAACTTAAAACAAACTGATACTGAGTGTGGTTTGCTTTTGGTTTGGTTTTTTCCAGCATCAGTAATCTAGGTGCTTGGTTTTAATGGCTACATGCCATCATGGGAGAAAGCTTTGGATCTGTTGGAGGTTGGATACTGGGGTGGAGGGCCCCTACCTCCAAACACACACAAAGCCAGGCCCTGGTCTATGTCTTAATCTTCCCTGAGCATTTATAACCATAAGTATGCTTTTACACAGGTTTGAGGTTCAAGTTTACATTAGCCCCCTTTTCTGGGAATGTCTAAGCCAAAAAATGAACATAAACTAACATAAAGTGATTTGTGGTTGGTAATACCTCTGGATTTCTTGGGAGAAGCAAAGTAAAATCTCTTCAGAGAAAACATTTTCACCCGGAACTTACAGGATTTTTACAGAAAACACCCTGCTAAGAGTGAGCTCACTATTTAAAATGAAAACCCATTCCTTCCTCACCCCCTTCAGCCCCAAACATGAGCAAGGGCCAGTGAACCAAAATCCAGCAGATAATATAGTTATCAGATGGAGACCATAAAGTAAAGATGTTTAAAATGCTTACAAACATAAAAGGAATGGAAACATCTGGGAAAAGAAGACTTTATTAAAGATACAAGACTGGTTTGAATTTTAGAAAAAGACTTCCATATATGGAAAAATGTAGCTATTGATGTTCAAAATGGAATGGTCAGAAGTTAAATGGCAAGTTTGACAGGTGAAGAGAAAATTGGTGAACTAGAAGATAGAATGGAGGAAATTATACAGAATTCAGCAGACAGGGATAAGGTATGAGGGAGGTTAAGAGAGATAGAGGAAAGATTAAGGCTCCAACTTATGTCTAATAGGAATTCTAGAAGGAGAAATGGGAGGACATAGAGGAAGAGGAAATATATGAAAAGAAAATCGCTGAGAATTTTTCAGTAATGGTGACAGACATACACCTTCAGATTCAGGAATCATTAAGTCTCAAGCAAGCTAAACAAAAAGAAATAGTATTTCCAAGATTTCAGTTCAGTCTGTTGGACGTGAAATACATGTTTGCTGTTGTTGTGAACCCCTTCCTCTGTATTCCATTATAATAATTGGAAAGAAAAGCATTTTCTAAGACTGGCTACTCACCTATTCAACCTAGAGCGAAGCACTGAGTATGCTCATAGGCTGAAGGGAACACAGTCTCAAATGAAGCCTTAAGGTGTGGGATTAAGAACACAGATAAGGGATAGGGCCCCTGACACTGAAGGTAAGAAGTGAAGCTGGGTTATCATGTTGGTGAGAAAGGCAGGAAATTTCTTGTTGAAGTAAAGGGATAAAACAGAGAGAGTTGGGAAGGAACTGTGTAAAGAGCTTGGGAAGACTGATGAGGTTCTTCTATAATTATTGAGGGGGATGAGAGAGGGAGAAGATCAAACAAAAGTAAAATAATTTTCAGTATCTTGGTTGCCAATGAAGTGTTGGGAAAATGTTTATTACTGAAATTTCTGATGTGTGCCTTTGTTATTAACATTGTTCTGGAATTGCATGTCAAGTGATTAGCAAAGAAAAATAAATGCAAGTATCAGATAAAAAGAAAACACATGTATTCACAGATTATAACTAGACAAACTGATTCTAAAGTTAAAGAAAAAACTTTAAGGAATAGCTAGAGAAACAAGGAATAAGAAGGCCAAGGAAGGAAGAGGAGGACTGCTGGTAAACCCAGTTATTTAAAAAATTACAATAATTTAAACATTTTGGAACTGTCACATAAATAGATAAATCAGTTGAACAAAGTAGATAGACCCATGGAGAAGTGATATTTTGAATTAGTGGAGGAAGCAATGCCCTTATTCAACCTGTGGTACTTGGGGGAAAAAATGCACTGGAATCCTATGTTATTATTTATACTTAAGCAAATTCCAGATTAGTTGAAAATTCAAATGTGGAAAATGATACTATAAAAATAATAGAGAAAAATATTTGAAAAACAATTTTGAAGAGGGAAATGCAGTTTCAAGCGAAACACCAAATCCAAAACCACAGAAGAAAAGATTAATTTGGATACATACAAATAAGACATTTCTGCACAGAGAAATGCTATAAGCAAAATTTAAAATATTGATAAATTGGGAAACAATTTCTGAAAGTTAGAGCAAAGCTCTAAATTTCTTAATATGTAAAATGCTCTTAAAAATCAACAACACAGTAGAAAACTGTGTGAAGGACATAAACAGGCAATTCACAGAAAAAAATAGATGTCAAACATTTGTAAAGATTCCTAACTCCACTCATAATCAAATAAATGCCAGTTAAAATAATAATAAAAAAATTTTTAATCTCAGATTGGCAAAGATCACCTTCGACAAAGACGTCGTGAAGTAGGCATCTTATTTGTTCTTGTTGAGTGTTAATTGGTAAAACCTTTTGGAAGGCATTTAGTATTATCTACCAAATTTTAAGTGTTATAGGCCCAGCAACTCTATACCAATAAACTCTTCTGAAAAAAAAAAATTAGTAAGGATGCTTATTATCTCCCAAAGATAGGAGACAAGATACGAAACAAATTTCCAAACACAGGCGACCAATTAAGATGATACCCTCCTACAACTGCGCTTATGTAACTATGGAAGACAATGTGAAGTATTCACTGATAATAAAATGTGTATTGGATGCCTAATTACGTACCAGGAACTGTTCTAGGTACTGGGCGTATAGCTGTAAACAAAACGACAAAAATCCTTGCCTTCATGGAGCTCACATCCCATTGAGGGGAGGCAGATAACAGCAAGATGCAGAAAAGGGTGAACAGGATGCTCATCAGTGTTATCAAGAAGAGGGAGTGGAGACACGTACACACAAATGTTTGTCTATGCACAGAAAACCTCTGGTAGGTAATAAAAGGAAGTGACTGGTACTGGAGAGGAGGACTGGAGGTCTGGGGAGAGAACTTAAGTTTACTGTGAAGAAAAAAAAATTTTTTTAACCACATATGTATATTAATTAAAAAGCGCGGAGGTGGGGGAGTAAAGGTGGAGACCACCACTACAAGTCTTTAAAACACTGCCGGTTAAGTCCTCCGAACCTGAGGCTCAGCTGCTTCGGTTGCAGCGCGTGGCAGCAGGTTCCCGCCGCGGACATCAGGCAAGTCGGCTTGGGACTGGAATCATGGGCGGGGCTCGGGCCGCAGAGAAATGAGTTCCTGGAGACGAGACACGTGTGGAGAGCCGTCTTGGGAAAAGCACAAACCAGAAACAAGATATACAAGACGTGAGTAAATGCTGACGTCGTACGACACGGTGGGGAGGAAAACTACAGACTCGGACAGCCAGTTCAGAAGCCTGCGTAGAAACGCGCACTTCACCAGCGGGCAGCCGCACTCTGGGCCTGCGCCAAACGGCAGCGCTTTTGCCGGCGTGCCCGCGGGGTGGCGCTGTCACGTCCGGCTAGCTTTCCAGGGGCCCCCAAGAGCGAAGGAACACCGCCTTTTCCGGGTGGAGAACCGGAAAGAGAATCACTTCCCGTGGCGGGGCTACGTCACTTCCTCTTAAGCGCGGCGTCTGGCCGGGGCGTCCGCACGAGCGGCGTCTGCACGAGCGTTCAACATGCGGATTGAGAAGTGTTATTTCTGTTCGGGTCCGATTTACCCAGGCCACGGCATGATGTTCGTTCGCAACGATTGCAAGGTGAGACGGCCGGGAGTAGCGCGCGCTCCGCTGCGCTCCCGCCGGGCTGAAGCCGCGCCCGCTCGGCGCGGGGTTCCTCTGCCCCTGCGTGGGGTTTGGTCTAGGATTTCGGCTCGTGGGGCTGGTTTTGCTAGCGGCTCCGACCTCGACCTCCCTCTTGGGGAAGGTTCTCCTGCCGGCGTCGCGACCGGAGCTGGTCACTAGACCGCCGTTGGGCGAGGCTGGCTGCCATGAGGTTGAGGAGCGATTCCAGCCAGCGCCGACGGGGAAGCTGGGAGTCTGTTTGCCCACTTTTGCACATGGGCCACGTTCTTCAGTTCGGTAAACTTTGTTGAACGCATGCCGGGTTAAGCATCATTGCTGAGGTCCGCGTCTGTACAGATGAATAAGACTTGGGGTTGGCCATAGTCTGTAGAGGTTGATAGAAATGTTGCATATGGCTTAATAATAGAGTTATGTATTATGAAGCTGTTGGAGGTGTTTTGGAGAGGGTCGTCTGTAGAAAGGCACAGAAAGGAAGTGACGTTTATCCTGGATCTTGCATTTTGCTTAAGAACGTGAGGAGAAGGCAATCTAGGTGGAAGGAAAACGAACAGTTTGAGCAAAGGCACAGAGGGGAGCAGCTACTTCTCTGTTTAGGGAAGTGACGGATTGCAGATGGTAATAGAGGCTTGGGGTAGGGCTATAATGAAGTACGGTTTTCACTGAATGTGTATCACTTTTTCATCATCATGAAGTCGAAAGATCATAAGTTGGGGACCGTCTGTATAAGGCCTCTGTGAAAGACTTTATGAGTGATACATGAATTTGCCTTTCATACCAGAATGGATCTCATTCCTCTGTTTAACACATTGTTTCTCAGAATTAGACCTCTCTTGTATATGCTTCTGAATCACTGGACACTTGTAGAAAATACTGATTCCTGGTTTCCACCAGATCTATTGAATTGGAATCTCTGCGGAGAGAGGAAGAGGAGCTAGAAATCTATGTTCATTGAGGTGATTTTGACATGCTAAAGAACTACAGTTCTTGTTTCATCACCTTATGTCTGTATTCTACATGAAAAATATTGACCTCACTAAATTAGGAGTAAGGGGTCTTGCCAAAAGTGTGGGAACAAAGCGATGTTTGAAAACTTGAAAGAGCATGTAAAAGATTTTTTTTTTTTTCCCCGGTACGCGGGCCTCTCACTGTTGTGGCCTCTCCCGTTGCGGAGCACAGGCTCCGGACGCGCAGGCTCAGCGGCCATGGCTCACGGGCCCAGCCGCTCCGTGGCACGTGGGATCTTCCCGGACCGGGGCACGAACCCGTGTCCCCTGCATCGGCAGGCGGACTCTCAACCACTGCGCCACCAGGGAAGCCCTCATGTCTCTTTTTGAATTATGGTTTTCTCAGGGTATATGCCCAGTAGTGGGATTGCTGGGTCATATGGTAGTTCTATTTTTAGTTTTTTAAGGAACCTCAATAGTGTTCTCTCTAGTGGTTATATCAATTTACATTCCCACCAACAGTGCAGGAGGGTTCCCTTTTCACCACACCCTTTCCAGCATTTATTGTTTCTAGATATTTTGCTAATGGCCATGCTGACCAGTGTGAGGTAATACCTCATTGTAGTTTTGATTTGCATTTCTCTAGTAATTAGTGATGTTGAGCATCTTTTCATGTGCATCTTGGTCATCTGTATGTATGTCTTCCTTGGTGAAGTGTCTATTTAGGTCTTCCACGCATTATTATTATTATTTTTTTTCCGGTACGCAGGCCTCTCACAGTTGTGGCCTTTCCCGTTGCGGAGAACAGGCTCCGGACGCGCAGGCTTAGCGGCCATGGCTCACGGGCCTAGCCGCTCCGTGGCATGTGGGATCTTCCCGGACCGGGGCACAAGCCCGTGTCCCCTGCATCGGCAGGCGGACTCTCAATCACTGAGCCACCAGGGAAGCCCAAAAGGTTTTTAATTCCTGCTCTCAGGAACATGACAAAGAATTAATAGCAATGAATGAAATGATTGTCAGTTTGGGGTGTAATTCACAGTGGGCATTATGGCTTTGTGGATGATTTGGTCATCATGACTATGATTTTTGTCCATCAGTGTTTGTCAGCTGGATATGGGAATTAGAAAGGATGATGGGAGCTATCTAGAGTTGTATGTTGATCTGGCAGACACAGTGGAAGTTCAAGTTGATGAGGAAGTCTATATTGCTAGCAAGGATAGTGTTGAATTAGCTGGGAGCTAGCTTGCTGTAGGGAAGACCAGTGTATCCAGAACAGAGTTGATTGGGGAAATAAGAAGTAGAGGCCCTGAAGCACTAATGAAGAACAGGTGCCTCATTTTTTCTTTGTTGATGATTCCGAAATCTTTATCTCCTTAGTTTCAGGTGTGAATTTTCCGCTTGACAGGGAAATCCTGTTTGTACCTAACAGTGAGCCTACTGAGAGTGTTCCTTATTACCTCAAATCTTTTTGCTCTCTGAATTAATACTGTCATCCACCTAGACAGTTCTGCTAGAAACTGAGAGTCATCTTTGAATCTTTCACCATTTATATATAGCTATAGGTTCTATCCATTCTGCCTTTGCAAGGGAGAGTGGTGTCTTAGCTTTCTTAATGCCCACCTGTCCTGGGTCCAGATTAGGCACTTGTCGCTTTTGTAGCCTCCTAACTAGTCTTTCTGCATTTATGCTCTTAGCTTTTGGGACCATCTTTCATAGAAACCTCCCCTCTTATGCTTCTCAGGTAGTTTCTTAAGAGTAGAATTAGTGTATTACTGCTCCATATTTTCATAGTTTGCAAACAGGAAAAATATACATACTCTTAAGGTGTGCTTAATAAATGTTTGTTGAATTAGTGGCATAAGAACTTGAAGATGTGGCATAAGAACTTGAAGGTGTTGGAAGAACTTTGAGGCTCAGATGGATCATTTGTGTGCATGTTGAAGACTGAGGATGATGCCAGAGGACTAGGTTAAAAGGGAAATTTGAGTCTTATGAAGCTTTGTCTCACATATAATCGTTTACCACCGACCCCACCATAGATTTAACCACTTCCTTAATGTGTACTTGCATATTACTTTATACTTGATTATTGTGTATAGTTATATCCCATTGTTTATATCCTAGTCGGCTCTTTATCTCTCTTGTTTGCAAAATGAGATTTTACCACGTTGCTAGACTAAGCTTCTCAACGTAGGGCGTCATGTTTTAATTATTCTTGTATCTAGTACAACATCCAGCACATAGTAGCTGCTCCTTATTTGGGGATTGAATCCCCATCCCATCTCAGTGACTCCAGTCTCTTCAGATAATTCATTGTGCTTTTCAGGTGACGTCTGTTAGATATGGAGTTCAAGTAGACTTGCCTGTAACTTCCCATTGGCTCTCTTTGGAACCGAGGAGACCTGGGACAAGTTCAGGTCTCTCATTAGGTATATTTCAGAAGTGGGGATTTGTTTAGGAGTTATCTAGTAGGTATTAAACATTGAAGCCTTTTACTTAAAAAAGCTAATAGTACTTTGGCTGAAAATACTCAAAGAAATTTTACCAGTAATGATTTTATAGTGAGTTATTCCAGAAGACTACAATATTCTCCTATTTTCTAGTTGGTTTGAAATTAATTCAAGAATGTAGACATGCTTTTACTCGAGTCTCGCAGGAGAGGGCTCTCCATGAGGTCAGGGCTTAGATCAGATTGATCTGGTATTGACCATTTCTAAGAAAACTATGTCCTAGTGTGTTTAGTGACCTATTTGAAGGTCTCCATAGAACAAAGTGTATATAAAATGAAAAGTATTTTGGTTTGTGATATATGCGTATGTGTGTGTGTGTGTGAGTGTGTGTATGTTAGCTTGAAATGGTGATATCTTATTTTGACCTTTTTTTTTTAATGGGTCACATTTTCTAGGTATGATAATTCAACTTAATTTTCTTTGCCAAGATCTACAAACTCAATTACTTTTTCTCTTCAGATTTCCTCTAGTAATACACACAAATTTCAATGTGTTCTAAGACAAAGTAACAAAATGATGCATTTTAGACTTATAAAATGAGTCCCAATAAGCCATTTCAGGAGCATGTTGAATGATCATTAAATTGTAAACACTATTAAAGGATCACATCTTTTGGGATGAAAGTGAAGAATTAAAGTAGTGAAGAATCTTCCTAGTAGATCTCTGAATAAATACTTTAGAAAACAAATCTATAGTCAGTTTTAGTTGCTTTTTTGAAATTATTTTGTGCAACGGTGGAAAGAACCAAAGGAAGTTTCAGAATGGTTGTTTGAAACTTTTAACCCCCTCCCCCCATTGAGGTATTTAGAAAGTGAATTTTGAGAATTATTCTGAATTGCAAAGGGATTTAAATAAATGACTTTCCCTAAAACTGTTCCCTTCATTCAAGATCATTTGTAAGGTTTTACTATTATTCTATAAAAATGGTCGGGTTTTTTTGGGGTTTTTTTTGCGGTACGCGGGCCTCTCACTGTTGTGGCCTCTCCCGTTGCGGAGCACAGGCTCCGGACGCGCAGGCTCAGCGCCCATGGCTCACTGGCCCAGCTGCTCCGCGGCATGTGGGAACTTCCCGGACTGGGGCACGAACCCGTGTCCCCTGCATCGGCAGGTGGACTCTCAACCACTGTGCCACCAGGGAAGCCCTACAAATTTCCTTTTTAGCACTGCTTTCCCTGCATCCCTTAAGTATTGGTAGGCTTTGTTATCATTTTCATTCATGTCAAAATATTTTCTAATTTCCCTTGTGATTTCTTCTTTGCACCCTTGATTGTTTGAGTGCATTGTTTAATTTCCACATATTTGTGAATTTTCCAGATTTTTTTCTGTGATTGATTTCAGTTTCATTCTGTTGTGGTCAGAGAACATACTTTGTATTATTTTAGTCTTTTCAGATTTATTGAGACTTGTTTTGTGTTCTAAAATTGTGGTCTGTCTTGGAGAATGTTGCATGTGCAGTTGGGAAGAATGTATATTCTACTGTTGAGTGGAGAGTTCTACTGATGTCTATTATGTCTGGTTGTTCTATAGCATTGTTCAAGTCCTCTGTTTCCTTATTGATCTTCTTTTTGTTCTGACCGTTATTGAAAGTGGGGCATTTGAAGTTTCCAATTGTTACTGTTGAACTATTTCTTCCTTCAATTCTGTTGGTGTTTTTTTTTCTTTTGGTGCCTATATATATATATATATATATATATATATATATATTTTATTGAAGTGTAGTTGATTTACAATGTTGTGGTAGTTTCTGGTGTACAGCACAGTGATTCAGTTATATATTATACATATATATTACATATTTTTTTCATATTCTTTTCCATTATGATTTATTACAGGATATTGAATATACTTCCCTGTGCTATGCAATAGGACCTTGTTGTTTATTCATTCTGTTGGGTTGGCCAAAAAGTTCGTTTGGTTAATGAATACATTTAATAAAGTTCTTGCTGAAAATGAAAAATGTGTGTTTTATTTTTACTTAAAACCGAATGAACTTTGTGGCCAACTCAGTGTATATAATAGTTTGCATCTGCTAGTCCCAAACTCTCAATCCAACCCTCTCCCACCCCCACTCCCCCTTCGCAACCACAGGTCTGTTCTCTATGCATGTGAGTCTTTTTCTGTTTCATAGATAAGTTCATCTGTGTCATATTTTAGATTCCACACATAAGTGATATCCTATGGTATTTGTCCTTTTCTTTCTGACTTACTTCACTTAGTAGGATTATCTCTAGGTCCATCCATGTAGCTGCAAATGGCATTATTTCATTCTTTTTTTATATTCCATTGTGTATATATGTGTGTGTGTATACATATATATGATATATATATATCATATATATATGTCTCTCACATCTTCTTTATCCATTCTTCTATCTATGGACATTTAGGTTGTTTCCATGTCTTGGCTATTGTGAACAGTGCTGCTATGAACATAGGAGTGCATCTATCTTTTTGAATTATAGTTTTGTCCGGATATTTGCCCAGGAGTAGCATTGCTGGATCATATGGCAACTCTGCTTTTAGTTTTTTGAGGAACCTCCATACTGTTCTCCAGTGGCTGCACCAATTTACTTTCACATCAACAGTGTAGGAAGGTTTCCTTTCTCCACACCCTCTCCAGTATTTGTTATCTGTAGACTTTTTTTTTTTTTTTTTTGCGTACACAGGCGTCTCACTGTTGTGGCCTCTCCCGTTGCGGAGCACAGGCTCCGGACGCGCAGGCTCAGCGGCCATGGCTCACGGGCCTAGCCGCTCCGCGGCATGTGGGATCTTCCCGGACTGGGGCACGAACCCGTGTCCCCTTCATCGGCAGGCGGACTCTCAACCACTGCGCCACCAGGGAAGCCCATCTGTAGCCTTCTTAAATGATGGCCATTCTGACTGGTGTGACGTGGTACCTCACTGTAGTTTTGATTTGCATTTCTCTAATAATTAGCCATGTTGAGCATCTTTTCATGTTCCTGTTGGCCATCTGTATGTCATCTTTGGAGAAATGTCTGTTTAGATCTTCTGCCCATTTTTTGATTGGGTTGTTTGTTTTTTTGTTATTGAGTTGTATGAGCTATTGGTATATTTTGGAAATTAAGCCCTTGTTGGTCACATCAATTGCAAATATTTTCTCCCAGTCTGTATGTTGTCTTTTCATTTTGGTTATGGTTTCCTTTGCTGTGCAAAAGCTTGTAAGTTTGATTAGGTCCCATTTGTTTATTTTTGCTTTTATTTCTATTGCCTTGGTAGACTGACCTAATAAAACATTGGTACGATTTATGTCAGAAATTTTTGCCTGTGTTCTCTTCTAGGAGTTTTATGGTGTCATGTCTTATGTTTAAGTCTTTAAGCCATTTTGAGTTTATTTTTGTGTACGGTGTGAGGGTGTGTTGTAACTTCATTGATTTACATGCAGGTGCATATATATTTATATATATATTTTTTTAAAACATCTTTATTGGGGTATAATTGCTTTACAATGGTGTGTTAGTTTCTGCTTTATAACAAAGTGAATCAGTTATACATATACATATGTTCCCATATGTCTTCCCTCTTGCGTCTCCCTCCCTCCCACCCTCCCTATCCCACCCCTCCAGGCTGTCACAAAGCACTGAACCAATATCACTGTGCCATGCGGATGCTTCCCACTAGCTATCTACCTTACTACGTTTGTTAGTGTGTATATGTCCATGACTCTCTCTCGCCCTGTCACAGCTCACCCTTCCCCCTCCCCATAACCTCAAGTCTGTTCTTTAGTAGGTCTGCGTCTTTATTCCTGCCTTACCCCTAGGATCTTCATGACATTTTTTTTTCTTAAATTACATATATATGTGTTAGCATACGGTATTTGTCTTTTTCTTTCTGACTTACTTCATTCTGTATAACAGACTCTAGGTCTATCCACCTCATTACAAATAGCTCAATTTCGTTTCTTTTTATGGCTGAGTAATATTCCATTGTATATAAGTGCCACATCTTCTTTATCCATTCATCTGATGATGGGCACTTAGGTTGTTTCCATCTCCGGGCTATTGTAAATAGAGCTGCAGTGAACACTTTGGTACATGACTCTTTTTGAATTTTGGTTTTCTCAGGGTATATGCCCAGTAGTGGGATTGCTGGGTCATATGGTAGTTCTATTTGTAGTTTTTTAAGGAACCTCCATACTGTTCTCCATAGTGGCTGTACCAATTCACATCCCCACCAGCAGTGCAAGAGGGTTCCCTTTTCTCCACACCCTCTCCAGCATTTATCGTTTCTAGATTTTTTGATGATGGCCATTCTGACTGGTGTGAGATGATATCTCATTGTAGTTTTGATTTGCATTTCTCTAATGATTAATGATGTTGAGCATTCTTTCATGTGTTTGTTGGCAGTCTGTATATCTTCTTTGGAGAAATGTCTATTTAAGTCTTCTGCCCATTTTTGGATTGGGTTGTTTGGTTTTTGTTACTGAGCTGCATGAGCTGCTTGTAAATTTTGGAGATTAATCCTTTGTCGGTTGCTTCATTTGCAAATATTTTCTCCCATTCTGAGGGTTGTCTTTTGGTCTTGTTTATGGTTTCCTTTGCTGTGTAAAAGCTTTGAAGTTTCATTAGGTCCCATTTGTTTATTTTTGTTTTTATTTCTATTACTCTAGGAGGTGGGTCAGAAAGGATCTTGCTGTGATTTATGTCATAGAGTGTTCTGCCTATGTTTTCCTCTAAGCGTTTGATAGTTTCTGGCCTTACATTTAGGTCTTTAATCCATTTTGAGCTTATTTTTGTGTATGGTGTTAGGGAGTGATCTAATCTCATACTTTTACATGTACCTGTCCAGTTTTCCCAGCACCACTTATTGAAGAGGCTGTCCTTTCTCCACTGTACATTCCTGCCACCTTTATCAAAGATAAGGTGTCCATATGTGCGTGGGTTTATCTCTGGGCTTTCTATCCTGTTCCATTGATCTATCTTTCTGTTTTTGTGTCAGTACCATACTGTCTTGATTACTGTAGCTTTGTAGTATAGTCTGAAGTCAGGGAGCCTGGTTCCTCCAGCTCCTTTTTTCGTTCTCAAGATTGCTTTGGCTATTCGGGGTCTTTTGTGTTTCCATACAAATTGCGAAATTTTTTGTTCTAGTTCTGTGAAAAATGCCAGTGGTAGTTTGATAGGGATTGCATTGAATCTGTAGATTGCTTTGGGTAGTAGAGTCATTTTCACAATGTTGATTCTTCCAATCCAAGAACATGGTATATCTCTCCATCTACTTGTATCATCTTTAATTTCTTTCATCAGTGTCTTATAATTTTCTGCATACAGGTCTTTTGTCTCCTTAGGTAGGTTTATTCCTAGATATTTTATTCTTTTTGTTGCAGTGGTAAATGGGAGTGTTTTCTTGATTTCACTTTCAGATTTTTCATCATTAGTATATAGGAATGCCAGAGATTTCTGTGCATTAATTTTGTATCCTGCTACTTTACCAAATTCATTGATTAGCTCTAGTAGTTTTCTGGTAGCATCTTTAGGATTCTCTATGTATAGGATCATGTCATCTGCAAACAGTGACAGCTTACTACTACTTTCCCGATTTGGATTCCTTTTATTTCCTTTTCTTCTCTGATTGCTGTGGCTAAAACTTCCAAAACTATGTTGAATAAGAGTGATGAGAGTGGGCAGCCTTGCCTTGTTCCTGATCTTAGTGGAAATGCTTTCAGTTTTTCACCATTGAGGATGATGTTTGCTGTGGGCTTGTCATATATGGCCTTTATTATGTTGAGGAAAGTTCCCTCTATGCCTACTTTGTGCAGGGTTTTTATCTTAAATGGGTGTTGAATTTTGTCAAAAGCTTTCTCTGCATCTATTGAGATGATCATATGGATTTTCTCCTTCAATTTGTTAACATGGTTTATCACATTGACAGATTTGCGTATATTGAAGAATCCTTGCATTCCTGGAACAAACCCCACTTGATCATGGTGTATGATCCTTTTAATGTGTTGTTGGATTCTGTTTGCTAGTATTTTGTTGAGGATTTTTGCATCTATGTTCATCAGTGATATTGGCCTGTAGTTTTCTTTCTTTGTGACATCCTTGTCTGGTTTTGGTATCAAGGTGATGGTGGCCTCGTAGAAGGAATTTGGGAGTGTTCCTCCCTCTGCTATATTTTGGAAGAGTTTGAGAAGGATAGGTGTTAGCTCTTCTCTAAATGTTTGAAAGAATTCGCCTGTGAAGCCATCTGGTCCTGGGCTTTTGCTTGTTGGAAGATTTTTAATCACAGTTTCAATTTCAGTGCTTGTGATTGGTCTGTTCATATTTTCTATTTCTTCCTGATTCAGTCTTGGCAGGTTGTGCATTTCCAAGAATTTGTCCATTTCTTCCAGATTGTCCATTTTATTGGCATAGAGTTGCTTGTAGTAATCTCTCATGATATTTTTTATTTCTGCAGTGTCAGTTGTTACCTCTCCTTTTTCATTTCTAATTCTATTGATTTGAGTCTTCTCCCTTTTTTTTCTTGATGAGTCTGGCTAGTGGTTTATCAATTTTGTTTATCTTCTCAAAGAACCAGCTTTTAGTTTTATTGATCTTTGCTATTGTTTCCTTCATTTCTTTTTCATTTATTTCTGATCTGATTTTTATGATTTCTTTCCTTCTGCTAGCTTTGGGGTTTTTTTGTTCTTCTTTCTCTAATTGCTTGAGGTGCAAGGTTAGGTTGTTTATTCAAGATGTTTCCTGCTTCTTAAGGTGGGCTTGTATTGCTATAAACTTCCCCCTTAGAACTGCTTTTGCTGCATCCCATAGGTTTTGGGTCGTTGTGTCTCCATTGTCATTTGTTTCTAGGTATTTTTTAATTTCCTCTTTGATTTCTTCAGTGATCACTTCATTATTAAGTAGTGTATTGTTTAGCCTCCATGTGTTTGTATTTTTTACAGATCTTTTCCTGTAATTGATATCTAGTCTCATGGCGTTGTGGTCAGAAAAGATACTTGATACAATTTCAGTTTTCTTAAATTTACCAAGGCTTGATTTGTGACCCAAGATATGATCTATCCTGGAGAATGTTCCATGAGCACTTGAGAAAAATGTGTATTCTGTTGTTTTTGGATGGAGTGTCCTATAAATATCAATTAAGTCCATCTTGTTTAATGTATCATTTAAAGCTTGTGTTTCCTTATTTATTTTCATTTTGGATGATCTGTCCATGGGTGAAAGTGGGGTGTTTAAGTCCCCTACTATGAATGTGTTACTGTCGATTTCCCCTTTTATGGCTGTCAGTATTTGCCTTATGTATTGAGGTGCTCCTATGTTGGGTGCATAAATACTTAAAATTGTTATATCTTCTTGGATCAATCCCTTGATCATTATGTAGTGTCCTTCTTTGTCTCTTTTAATAGTCCTTATTTTAAAGTCTATTTTGTCTGATATGAGAATTACTACTCCAGCTTTCTTTTGGTTTCCATTTGCATGGAATATCTTTTTCCATCCCCTTACTTTCAGTCTGTATGTGTCTCTAGGTCTGAAGTGGGTCTCTTGTAGACAGCATATATAAGGGTCTTGTTTTTGTATCCATTCAGTCAATCTGTGTCTTTTGGTGGGAGCATTTAGTCCATTTACATTTAAGGTAATTATCGATATGTATGTTCCTATTCCCATTTTCTAAATTGTTTTGGGTTCGTTATTATAAGTCTTTTCCTTCTCTTGTGTTTCTTGCCTAGAGAAGATCCTTTAGCATTTGTTGTAAAGCTGGTTTGGTGGTGCTGAACTCTCTCAGCTTTTGCTTGTCTGTAAAGGTTTTAATTTCTCCATCAAATCTGAATGAGATCCTTGCTGGGTAGAGTAGTCTTGGCTGCAGGTTTTTCTCCTTCATCACTTTCAGTATGTCCTGCCACTCCCTTCTGGCTTGTAGGGTTTCTGCTGAGAGATCAGCTGTTAACCTTATGGCGATTCCCTTATGTGTTATTTGTTGTTTTTCCCTTGCTGCTTTTAATATACTTTCTTTGTATTTAATTTTTGACAGTTTGATTAATATGTGTCTTGGCGTATTTCTCCTTGGATTTATCCTGTATGGGACTCTCTGTGCTTCCTGGACTTGACTAACTATTTCCTTTCCCATATTAGGGAAGTTTTCAACTCTAATGTCTTCAAATATTTTCTCAGTCCCTTTCTTTTTCTCTTCTTCTTCTGGAACCCCTATAATTCGAATGTTGGTGCGTTTAATGTTGTCCCAGACGTCTCTGAGACTGTCCTCAGTTCTTTTCATTCTTTTGTCTTTATTCTGCTCTGCAGTAGTTATTTCCACTATTTTATCTTCCAGGTCACTTATCCGTTCTTCTGCCTCAGTTATTCTGCTATTGATCCCATCTAGAGTACTTTTAATTTCATTTATTGTGTTGTTCATCGTTGCTTGTTTCATCTTTATTTCTTCTAGGTCCTTGTTAACTGTTTCTTGCATTTTGTCCATTCTATTTCCAAGATTTCGGATCATCCTTACTATCATTATTCTGAATTCTTTTTCAGGTAGACTGGCTATTTCCTCTTCATTTGTTAGGTCTGGTGCATTTTTATCTTGCTCCTTTATATGCTGTGTGTTTTTCTGTCTTCTCATTTTGCTTATCTTACTGTGTTTGGGGTCTCCTTTTTGCAGACTGCAGGTTTGTAGTTCCTCCTGTTTTTGATGTCTGTCTCCAGTGGCTAAGGTTGGTTCAGTGGTTTGTGTAGGCTTCCTGGTGGAGGGGACTAGTGCCTGTGTTGTGGTGGATGAGGCTGGATCTTGTCTCTCTAGTGGGCAGGTTCACGTCTGGTGGTGTGTTTCGGGGTGTCTGTCGCCTTATGATTTTAGGCAGCCTCTCTGCTAATGGGTGGGGTTGTGTTCCTGTTTTGCTAGTTGTTTGGCATAGTGTGTCCAGCACTGTAGCTTGCTGGTCGTTGAGTGAAGCTGGGTCTTGGTGTTGAGATGGAGATCTCTGGGAGATTTTCACCATTTGATATTACGTGGAGCTGGGAGGTCTCTTGTTGACCAGTGTCCTGAAGTTGGCTCTCCCACGTCAGAGGCAGAGCCCTGACTCCTGGCTGGAGCACCAATAGCCTTTCAGCCACACGGCTCAGAATAAAAGGGAGAAAAAGTAGAGGGAATTAGTAGAAGTATGAGGAAAGAAAGAAGGAAAGGAGGGAAGGAAGGAAGGAAGAAAGAAAGAAAGAAGCAAAGAAGGAAAGAAGGCAAGAAGGAAAGAAAGGAGGGAGGGAGGAAGGAAGGAAGGAGGGAAAGAAGGAAAAAAGACAGAAAGAAGATACAGTAAATATAAAGTATAATAAAGTTATTGAATTAAAAAATTCTTATTTAGAAAAAAAAAGGGACAGATAGAACCTTAGGACAAATGTTGGAAGCAAAGCTATACAGACAAAATCTAACACAGAAGCATACACATACACCCTCACTAAAAGAGGTAAAGGGGGAAAAATCATAAATCTTGCTCTCAGAGACCACCTCCTCAATTTGGGATGATTCGTTGTCTAAAGGAGGGAAGGAAGGAAGGAAAGAAAGAACGAACGAAGGTAAAGTATAATAACGTTATTAAAATTAAAATTATTAAGAAAAAAATTTTTTAAAAAACCATGGACGGATAGAACCCTAGGACAAATGGTGGAAGCAAGACTATACAGACAAGATCTCACACAGAAGCATACACATACACATTCACAAAAAGAGGAAAAAGGAAAAAAATCATAGATCTTGCTCCTAAAGTCCACTTCCTTAATTTGGGATGATTGGTTGTCTATTCAGGTATTCCACAGATGCAGGGTACATCAAGTTGATTGTGGAGCTTTAATCCGCAGCTTCTGAGGCTGCTGGAAGAGATTTCCCTTTCTCTTCTTTGTTCTCACAGCTCACAGGGGCTCAGCTTTGGATTTGGCCCTGCCTCTGTGTGTAGGTCGCTGGAGGGCGTCTGTTTTTTGCTCATACAGGACGGGGTTAAAGGAGACGCTGATTCGGGGGCTCTGGCGCACTCAGGCCGGCGGGGAGGGAGGGGCACGGAGTGCGGGGCGGGCCTGCGGCGCCAAAGGCCGGCGTGACTTTGCACCAGCCTGAGGCCCGCCGTGCGTTCTCCCAGGGAAGTTGTCCCTGGATCCTGGGAACCTGGCAGTGGCGGGCTGCACAGGCTCCGCGGAGGAGGGGTGTGGAGAGTGACCTGTGCTCGCACACAGGCCCCTTGGTGGCGGCAGCAGCAGCCTTAGCGTCTCCCGCCCGTCTCTGGGGTCCGCGCTTTTAGCCGCGGCTCGCGCCCGCCTCTGGGGTCCGCGCTTGTAGCCGCGGCTCGCGCCCGTCCCTGGAGTTCCTTTAAGCAGCGTTCTTAAACCCCTCTCCTCACGCACCAGGAAACAAAGAGGGAAGAAAAAGTCTCTTGCCTCTTCGGCAGGTGCAGACTTTTCCCCGGACTCCCTCCCGGCTAGCCGTGGTGCACTAACCCCTTCAGGCTGTGTTCAAGCTGCCGAGCCTCAGAGCCTCAGCTCGCAGCCCCGCCCGCCCTGGCGGGTGAGCAGACAAACCTCTAGGGCTGGTGAGTGCCGGTCGGCACCGATCCTCTGTGCGGGGAATCTCCCCGCTTTGCCCTCCGCACCCGTTGCTGTGCACTCCTCCGCGGCTCCCAAGCTCCCCCCTCCGCCTCCCGCAGTCTCCGCCCGCGAAGGGGCTTCCTAGTGTGTGGAAACTTTTCCTCCTTCACAGCTCCCTCCCACTGGTGCAGGTGCCGTCCCTATTCTTTTGTCTGTTTTTTCTTTTTTTTTTTCTTTTGCCCTACCCAGGTACGTGGGGAGTTTCTTGCCTTTTGGGAGGTCTGAGGTCTTCTGCCAGCCTTCAGTAGGTGTTCTGTAGGAGTTTTTCCACGTGTAGATGTATTTCTGGTGTATCTGTGGGGAGGAAGGTGATCTCCGCGTCTTACTCTTCCGCCATCTTCCTGAAGTCCAGCCATATATGTTTTAAGTTATATATTCATGTTGGATTGACCCTTTTATCATTTTATGGTGTCCTTTTTTGTCTTTTGTAACAATTTTTCTTAAGACTTATTTTGCCTGATATTAGTATAACTACTAATATAGTTATACTATATAAACAGTATAACTACTGTTATGCTGTCCTGTAGACAGCATATAGATGGATCTTTTTTTTAAAAAAATATTTATTTATTTTTGGCTGCGTTGGGTCTTTGTTGGTGCATGGGGGCTTTCTCTGGTTGCAGGGAGCAGGGGCTATTCTTTGTTGCAGTAAGTGGGCTTCTCATTGCGGTGGCTTCTCTTGTTGCAGAGCACGGACTGTAGGCTCATGGGCTTCAGTAGCTGTGGCTTGTGAGCTCTAGAGCGCAGGCTCGGTAATTGTGGTGCACAGGCTTAGTTGCTCCGTGGCATGTGGGATCTTCCCGGACCAGGGCTTGAACCTGTGTCCCCTGCATTGGCAGGCGGATTCTTAACCACTGCACCACCAGGGAAGTCCCAGGATGGATCATTTTTAAAATTCATCCTGCCAATTTCTGCCTTTTCATTGGAGAAGTTGATTTATTTACGTTTAAAGTAATTACCAGTAAGGAAGGACTTCTGCCATTTTTGATATTTGTTTTCTATGTCATGTCTTTTTTGTTCCTCAATTCTTATTACTGTCTTACTTTATGACTGCTTTTTCTGTAGTTTACTGTTGCGATTCCCTTCTTGTTTCTTTGTATATTTTTAGTTTTAGTAACTTTCTTAATGGTTACTCTGGTGACTACAATTAATCTTAATTTCCAGTGATGTAGATTTATAATTATTGTTTTATACAATTGTCTTTTAAATTAAATCTTATGAAAAAAGAGGAGTCACTAACTAGAAATTCATTAATACTGACCTTTATACTCACCTATTTAGTTACCTTTACTGGTGTTCTTTATTTCTTCTTGTGGATTCAAGTTACTGCCCATTGTCCTTTCATTTCGGCCTGAAGGACTTCCTTTAGCATTTCTTGTAGGGCACTGGCAACAAACTCTAAATTTGTTTTTATTGAGGTGAGATTTACATAACGTAAAATTTACCATCTTATTTTTATTAAGTTATAATTGACGTACAACATTAGTTCCATGTGTACAACATAATGATTTGATATTTATATATATTGTGCAATGGTCACCACAGTAAGTCTAGTTAACATTTGTCACCATTACCTTGTTAGAGAATTTATTTTACTGTGATGAGAACTGTTAAAATCTACTCTCTTAGCAACTTTCAAATATGCAATACAGTCTATTAACTGTAGTCATCATGCTGTATATTACATTCCCATGACTTATTTTTTTTATAACTGGAAGTTTGTATCTTCTGACTCCCTTCACCCATTTTGCCCACCTCTCCCGCTTCCCTCAGTCTCTAACAACCACCAATTTATTCTCTGTATCTGTGAGCTTTGTGTTTTTGTTTTTTTAGATCCCACATGTAAGTGATATCATACATACGGTATTTGTCTTCCTCTGTCTGCTTATTTTACCTAGCATAATGCCCTCAAGATACATCCATGTTGTTGTAAACAGCAAGATTTCCTTCCTTTTTTCTTTGGCTGTGCCACGTGGCTTGTGGGATCTTAGTTCCCCAACCAGGGATCGAACCCGGGCCCCCTGCCATGGAAGCACCCAGTCCTAACCACTGGACCACCAGGGAATTCCCAAGATTTCCTTCTTTTTTATGGTTGAATAATGTTCCATTATATATATATGTCATATTTACAGTGGCATGAATAGTATTTTATTGTATATATACACCACATTTTCTTTGTCCATTTATCTCTAGATGCACACTTAGGTTGTTTCCATATCTTGGCTATTGTAAGTAATGCTGCAATGAACATAGACATGCATATATCTTTTCAAATTAGTATTCCTGTGTTCTTTGGGTAAATACCCAGAAGTGGAATAGCTGGATCATATAGTAGTCCTGTTCTTTTTCTGAAGCATTTCCATAATGTTTTCCATAGTGACTGCAGCACTTTACAATCCCACCAACAATTACAAGTGTTCCCTTTTCTCCACATCCTCTCCAACACTTGTTACTTCTTGTCTTTTTGAAAATAGCCATTCTAACTGTGGTTTTGATTTTCATTTCTCTGATTAGTGATGTTGAGCATCTTTTTATGTACCTGTTGGCCATCTGTCTTTTTTAGGAAAGTGTCTATTTAGGTCTTCTGCCCATTTTTTAATTGTATTGTTTGTTTGTTTGCTATTGAATAGTATGAGTTCTTTACGTATTTTGGATATTAACCCTTTATCAGATATATAATTTGCAAATATTTTATCCCATTCAGTAGGTTGCCTTTTCATTTTTTTTGTTGTTTGTTTTTGTTTTTGTTTTGCGGTCCTCTCACTGTTGTGGCCTCTCCCGCTGCGGAGCACAGGCTCCGGACGCGCAGGCTCAGCGGCCATGGCTCACGGGCCCAGCAGCTCCGCGGCATGTGGGATCTTCCCGGACCGGGGCATGAACCCGTGTCCCCTGCATCGGCAGGCGGACTCTCAACCACTGCGCCACCAGGGAAGCCCCAATGGTTGTTTTAACCATATTTTTGGGGCCCTCAATCTTTAGTTGTGATGCTGTTTTAGTCAAAAAATAGTTCAATTTCCATTTTATGTGATATGTCTCACACATTTCTAAATGGTGTTTTGAGTAAGTAGAAGCAGTTGTGAGAACGATTGTTGCTTCTCAGACTTCATAGTATATTTTGTTTGGTAGGATAACATCCTATGGTATAAAATTTTTTAATATTGACTTTTCACTATTTAACACTTTTCTTGTAGGTGTTCAGATTCTGTAAATCCAAGTGTCATAAAAACTTTAAAAAGAAGCGCAATCCTCGCAAGGTCAGGTGGACCAAAGCATTCCGGAAAGCAGCTGGTAAAGAGCTCACAGTGGTGAGTACGGTTAGCTATCAGTATAGTTTTTACAGTTTTCAAAATTTTAACTTCTGGGTGGGAGATGTGATTTCATTAACTCTAACAAGGCTTCCTATAGAATGGTTAATGAGTGACTTATTTGCATCTGGTAATCTCATTCTCACATGATCCTCAGAACCATAAATCTGTAGAATTCTGAAAAGGAAAAAAATTCCTAATCTAGTTTGTAAAAGTGATTTTTCTTATTCTCGAAAAAGTATTTTTAGCTCTTGCAACAAGGGGAGAATTATTTAAATGGATTGAAGTTGGAAATTGCTACTTAAGGATTTTGAAAGGAGGTTAAGAGATTAAAGGGTTTTTGACTAGCAGTGAGGACTCAGATGAGGTTTGTAGTAGACTCATTTATCAGTTTCTTGATTTCTTTAGCAGGACTGTGTGTCTGAGAGCAGAGAGCTTAGTTCATAATGGCAGTGTAAGGAGGAATAGTGAGGAATCAGGGGTGAGGGAGTTCCATGGGGCAAGCCCCCACCATCATATTGCTGTTAATTGAGTTGGTGTAAGGACCTGGTGAAGCTTATCTGCACTCGATCCTTAAAAAGGGAGGAGGGGAAGCTGCTGCACAGGCTACCTTTGAGGGAGGGAGAGCTTTCAACTGTCCCCTTCCGCCGGACTTCCTCTTCCCCCAAACCCATGACTCTTTCCCACCTCTCCACTCCTTAAAGACAGTATCTAAGTAGTTGCTGTGAGGCCCTTTGCTGTCTTTCTCGACACCTGAGGTTCTTCAGTGAACATAAAGAATATTTTTTGACAACACATAAGGCCAAATCATAATGGTCACAAAAGTAATTTTCACTGTGGACGAATAGATATGTTGCATCTCAAATACAGGTGGCAACTGTATGAGTGAAGAAAGGATGCCGGGTCATAGTCATTTGCTGGTGACCACTTACCTTATCATGGCTGAGGTTACTGTGATCTGAACAGAGGCATGTGTATATAAATGAAATAGCCACGTGCAGAGTTAATGCTGTTCCATATGCCAGAGTCTGATAGCTTTGAAAACTAAGAAATATCTGTAGTTTTTCCAAAATTATTTTGCATGTTTTGAGATAAATAGGATTGTTAATTGTCAAAATATCAACTACATTTGGAGGGGACTAAAGAATTTCAGGCTGCAGCTTACATCATGCAGAGTCGTACCACATTATTTGAAGATGTGGTTTCAACTCTGTGCTGTAACACAAAGGTTTATAGGTATTGAAATATATAAACATGTTAGGTATTTTTGTTGAACCATATGCAGTTCTCAGTGTTTGACTTTTTGATCTATGGGAAAAGGAAATTTCATATGGTTCAAACTAATATAAAGTTTTCTGGCTGTGAGTCTCATCTAGGAATAGGAAATAAGGGAAGCTTTTTTAGTTCGTTTATAATCCCCATGATTGTTATAGGCCCCTATGAGGGATGGTGGTGATCCTCTCCCCTCCCCTCCCTTTGAGAATCACTCATACATAGACAGACGTTTTCAATAGGGCTGTCTTGTACATCGTGGTATTTAAAGGAGAAAAAGGTTGAAAACTTGTATCTTCTGGGATCACCCCGGGGGAAATCTTAATATGTGCCCATAGCTTGAAACACTTAGAACTTTTGTGAAAAGGAGAAAAAGTTTTAAGAAATGCTTCCTTTCTACCTCTCTTGAAATGCTTCCTTTCTACCTCTCTTAAAACCGTATTTCTCCTCTTCTTACAGGATAATTCATTTGAATTTGAAAAACGTAGAAATGAACCTGTCAGATACCAGCGAGAGCTGTGGAATAAAACCAGTAAGTCACAACGGGGATTTTCAGGAGACACTGGTTTGGGATATTACCGTAACTTTAATATCAGTTGGTTGTTTAAATATTAATTTCTTTTCATCAGTTAGCTTTTATACTTTTATCCTTATTTTAATGGCTCTGTTGTATTTGTGGGGTTTTTTAATAAGCTATCCCAAATCCTTTTCAGAATTGGCTGATGTATCCATTATAAAAGTGACATAATGATATTATTTGAAGTGCCTACACAGAAATATAAAAACATTCAAATATCTGGGGAAAAAAATAGAGATGTAGAATACTTTTGGGGGGTGAGTGTGGCATAGTTAAAATATACAAAAAACCTAACACACTTTACAAGTTTAGATAATTTGGTTTAGGGATATAAGTATTGTTTTCTGTATACCTAATAAAACTTAGTGATTCTGTAAAGTTAAAAAGTACAGCATGTAAGGTGATAATTACAAGTTTTCTAAGAGAACTTCTAAGTGCTCGACTTGGGTAAAAATGAAGCTATAGGCTACTGAAACTAAAAGTAATGTTTAATTCTTATCTACCTACCTACCTACCTCTCTGTTTTGTTTAAGCAGAGGGTTTAATTTAAAAAATTCTCATGTAGTAAAACGTAGTTCCTTAAGCTCGCTTGTAGATTCCACTATGTCTCTATGTGTGTTTGAGGCCCTCGGCCCTGCCTTTTCTCCTTCCCCCATGCCTGCTTATGCAGCCTTTAGCCATTTCTAGTCTTGGGTGTGGGTGATGTAGTTTGTTAACTAGAAGTCTCTAAGACTTCGAATTCTACCAACTTTGTTGGTCTCTAATGGATTATTGGCAGGGCATACTTTTCAACACCTTTTCACCAGTTAGTCACAAGACTTCAGAGGAAGAGTTGGAAAGTTATGGGCCTTTGTAGTAGCATTTGACACCCTCTAAAGCCTTGTTTATCTTCCTGAACTGTGTGGAAAAATCAGAGTCCCAATGGGGACTTGCCTCAGTATTCTGCCCCTTGGTGTGCTTGTTTGGTTTATCTTTTTAAAAAATAAGGTCTTTCCCTTCTGTTTTGTAATTAGCAGAGGAGTTAATTTCTGATTAGCAGTTGGTTTTATTGGGTTTATTTAGTAAGGAAATAACACTGATTCAAACGCAAGGATTTCTGAAGAGATTAATAGGATTTTTTAAATTGAAGAGATTAATAGGATTTTTAAAATTGAGATTATAATTGACATATTAGTTTCAGGTGCACAGCACAATGATTTGATATTTGTATATATGGTGAAATGATCACTAAAATGATCACTAAAATAAGTCTGGTTAATATCTACAGCATACATAGCTAATTTTCATAGGATTATTAAATTGATTCCTAAAGGTACTCTTGGCAGGGACATTATTGGAAGATCCTAAAGCGTTTCTGGACCCCACTGAGTTTTAGTTCACTTTGGCCTTTGTTTTCTTTTTTGTTACTACTTGAAGATAGCAGCTCCAGACCATTTTTACCTATAACTACTTTTATTTGATGGGTGTTCAGCTTGATATGGAAACTGAGGTACATATTTTAGTCATCTGTGCATCTTCAGTTACTAAGATCCTCTGTGCTGGTATCATGATGTTTATGTTGTTCCTGAGAAATAGTGTGTGTTCTCTAAGATGTTGTCTCCTTTACCAATAACCACTGACTCTAGCATACAAAGATGAACAGGGCATACACAGTCCCTGATCTCTCAGTGCATTTTACTGAGTACTCTATTTTATTGTTTCTGTTAGACAGTAATTGGTTTAGGTATTATCACAGAGTCTCATTCATTTGCCCCACTCAGATCCACAGACTACACTTTAAGAATCTGGATTGGGAATTGTGCTATTTAGTATGGTAGCCACTAGCCCCAGGGGCTACTGAGCAATTAAAATGTGACTAGCCTGAATTGAGATGTTCTGTAAATATAAAATACATGCTGGATTTTGAATACTTAGTATGAAAACAAGCATAAAATATCTCAGTAATAATTTTTTATATTAATTACATGTTGAAATGACAGTATTTTGGCTATGTTGGGTTAAACAAAATCTATCTTAAATTTAATTTCAAACTGTTCCTTTTTACTTTTTTAAAAAAAGTGGCTACTAGAAAATTTTAAATTACATGTGATTTATCTTACATTGGACAGTGCTGATATAGATTCTAGAGTAGTTGGACTCAACTCCCTTATAGCCAAGGCTCCTCTACACATTTTCTGAAACAGTTGGATTTTAGTGGTTAAGAACGTGGCAGATTGGTTCATTCTACCAGTATTCATCATGTGCAGATCATATCCTAGGCACTTGAAGAAAAAGTGGCTTTTATGACAAGGTAGAGTCTATTTACGGAGATGACAAGCTAAGAATGGGATTAATTGCCATTAATCCAAGTTCTCTGTAGAATAAAATTTGAAAAGCGTTGGACTGGTTTCAAGTACAAGAAAAATTTAGTAGTAAAGGCTTTTGCAAAATAAAAGAGAAATGATACGTGGGAAAGAGTCAACAGTGATATCAGCCAAGGGTGCATACCTTTGTCAGCTATTTTAGTAGGAATTGTTTTTGAGGTGAGTTTTTTGTTGAGTTTAATCCACTTCTAAGCCACAGTAAAGTAGTGATTGTTAAAGCTCCTGTTGGTTATAATCATCCTGCTTGAATGAATGTACATAAATTTGTTAACATTTATGAATTTTTTCTGTAGTTGATGCAATGAAGAGAGTTGAAGAGATCAAACAGAAACGCCAGGCTACATTTATAATGAACAGGTATGAATATTTAAAATATCTTTATTTTCATGTAACTTCAAACTTTCAAAAACTGGCAAGATAGTATAAAGAAGTCTTGTATATTCTGTTAGCATTTTGCCAAATTTACTTTAACTCTGTGCGTAGTAAGTTGAAGACATGATACCTTTTCCTCCTAAGTATGCCTCTCTCTCTCTCTCTCTATATATATATATCCTAAAAATAGCATGTTCTTTTTCTCTGGGATTTTAAAATTGAGGTATAATTGACACACAGCATTAGTTTCAGGTGTACAGCATAAGAACATGCTCTTAATAACCACAGTATAGTTAAATCAGAAATTAACACTGCTAAAATACTATAGACCTTACTAGATTTACCTGTTGTTCCAATAATGTCCTTCATAGCAGAAAATCCTGGATCATACATTATATTTAGTGGTCATATCTCCTCAAGCTCCTTTAATCCAAACAGTTTCTCACCTTTGTCTTAGATGACATTGGCCTGTTTGAAGAGTACAGGTCAGTCATTTCATAGAATGTTCCCCGGTTTTGTTTGTTTTCTTCGTGACTAGATTCAGGTCCCTTTGGCCAGAACATCATAGAAGTGTGTCCCCCTTAAGCACCCCAGCAGAGGCACCTGTTGTCCCTTATTGGTGATGTTAACTTTCATTGCTTGGTTAAAGTAGTGTCTGCCAGTTTTCTCCACTGGAAAGTTACTGGTTTTTCCCCCTTTTTAATCAGTACATACCTTGAGGGAGACACATTGAGACTCGGCAAAGAGCCTGTTACTCCTCAAACTGATACGTACTGGTTCTCACATCCATTAGAGTTCTGCCTGAATCTGTTACTACTGTGATTGTTGCCAAACGGTGGTTTTTCTGATTTCATCATTTCTTCTCCGTTTATTCGTTGACCTTCTTCTTATCTAAGAAAGAGCATTTTCCTTTTTCCCCAGTTCCAAAATTTATTCTTTTATTCACATCATATCTGTGTGTATTCATTAATTCTTACTGTATTCAATGAGTTATAATTCTTTGTCATTATTTTGATGTTCTAAGTGCCCCAAGTTGGCCAGTGAGAATTCCTTCAGGCAGGCTGTGTGTGTCAGTTTGACAGTTCCTCACCATTCTGTGAGTCCTTTCTTGCTTTTTGCTTTATGGCTAATAAGATTTTCCCTGCCCCAGCTTGGAACTGGCCATTTCTTTAGAAGGGGCATCGCTTTTGATCTAGTCACCATAAAAGTCATAGAAAAGCATGTGTCAACAGCTTTCTGGCTTAAAAAAAAATTTTTTTTTAAAGCACTACAAAAGACCCAAATGCTTGAGAACTAGTCTTGAGAACTAGTCTGTTAGCTTTTTTTGTTCAATGTCTTGTGTTTTGTGCTCTTGTAATTACTGAATGATTTAAAAAATTAGGTAACACAGAGACTACAAATCTTTCTCCTCAAATAGAGAACACAGACACTTTAATAATTAGAGATTCTTACTCTGTGTAATCTCTGAGACTTGTTAATTCTTTGTTTCAATCACATCCCTTCATTCACTGAGCAAATATCTTTTCAACCCCTGTTTTATTCCTGACTAGGTGCTAAGAATACAGTGAATGAACAAATTGGGAGTGCAGGAATCATGTTTAAGCTAATTAGGAACAAGAAATGAATTGTGTTCCCATTGCTCATTTGTGTGGCTAACTTAATACAATTTTTACAAATTAGGAATTAATGTCTTTTAAAGAGATTTTAGTAACTGAAATTTTGGCCTTTGTCCTAGGTTGAAGAAAAATAAGGAACTACAGAAAGTTCAGGACATTAAAGAAGTGAAGCAAAACATCCATCTTATCCGGGCCCCTCTTGCAGGTAAGTACTGCACTGTGCAGGAGTTCTGTGCCTTAAGTAGAGAAATGAAAAATCTGGATTGTTGTCCATGTAATTGGGTACCAACCAACTTTTTAAGGTTGAATCTTTTCATGTAAATGTTCTCCCTCATTTATGATATGACTGTTTATAAAAATAATTTAGTCAGTGTGTTTCCCAGTTCCAGTCAATTTATTGCGTATGGTGTTTCTTTTCTCCCTTCATAAAATCCTAGCTTCCACAAAATCCAAGTTAATCAAAACGATTTGAGTAATAATTTAATAGATGATTTTGCCTCATACCTGTTTTGATTAAAGGATAATGTTTTATATTAGTAGCTCTCAAACTTCATTTGGTGTGGGAGTTACTTGGGGGACTTAGTATGTAAACATAGAGGTCTAAGCCCCTTGAGTTTGGACCTCTGTTCTTTACTAGCTCTCCAGGTGAGTCTCATACTTCAGTTTGAGAACTACAGTTTTGTATTAAAAACCCTCCTTGTGCTTATGTAACTTACAGTTAGGCACTCACTTGAGCAGTTGCTTGTGTGCATAATTTCTTTTGCGAGATGCTAGGAAACCACTCTTTTTACTCAGCTGGTGCCAAGTACAATCTGTTAAAAGGAGAGAAATTTTGGTGAGATATAGCTATGCCTAAACCTTAGTAAAGTCAAATCCTATAACCACATATTGGGTAGATTTATGCAAAAGTCCTAGCTAGGTTGTTTTTGTACCAAAGACAAAATCCTGGAGTATTGTTTCACATATAGATGATATGGACTGACAGACACCCAAAAAACAATAGGAATGAACCATTGTTACCTAAGTTTTTAGGTAACCCTCTTTGAGGTAGGTAGTACAGTGTTAAGAGCAGAGACCCTGGTTCAAGGTGGCCAGGGTTCACATCTCAGCTCTTTGTCAAGAGTTTAATTTCTTTCTTTCCCTTTTTTTTTTTTTTTTTAAGGCAAAGAAAAGCAGCTGGAAGACAGAATGGTGCAGAAATTACAACAGGATGTGGACATGGAAGATGTTTCTTAGAACTCTCACTGTCTGTAACCATTTCTATAAGTGCATCTGGCAATCTCCTTTGGAGACACAGAACTTCTAAATTATTGGGTTTTTTTCCATATAAGGTCACTCATATGAAAGGGGATTATACTACTTCCTTCCTACATTGGTCTCTACAGAACAGCAGATGTGGATGCTTGATTGCATCTCAACGGTAAGCCTTCACTGAGAGATACACTTTTATAAGTCATGAAAATTGTAAATACAGAAGTGAATTGTGGACATAAAATGGTCATGCCATTTGGTTAACGGCACTAGGCAGCATTTATGTAACAATGACAAATTCATGATGAGTTATATATAAAATAAAATTTTCATTGCAGTAAAATATTCCTTTTCTAGAAGGGATACAGGAAGGAACTAACAATCTGTATGATAATTAGCCTCTAGTAATTTCTTTTGATTTTAGTACTTCTGGTTTTGGTTTATTAGCTTCTTAGAAGAACATAATGGTCTAATATATTGAAGCCTAATTATGTTGGACCGTTTTGATCTGGTTTTAACTATTGTGATTGATAGGCATTTGTGGATGTTGGGGGTGAGTTGAATAGTCTGTTCCTGAAATGGCACTATATAATTTCTACTTTGGAGAATACTCACTTCTAAGTTGAGATTCCTAGTAGAATAAGATTTTTCTAGGCGTCCAGTACCTATTAAAATTTTTTGTGTGGTTTTCTTTTTAAAAACTCCTTAATTGTTTGTGGAAAATTGGACGTATGGGTAACATATTATAGATTATTTTCACATAAAATTGTTTCTGAAGTAAGTGCCTACGTATTTATTATTTAAAAGTACTAAACAAAAGGTATGAAGTTTGCTCACACATACTAAGAAGTAGGAGATACATTTAGAGAGAAATGTATACTTTATACTTCATGTTTTCTTATTTTTACATTACTTATTTTTACATTACTTATGAGTAAGTATGTTTAGAGTATTAGGTAACTCAGATTTTTTTTTTTTAGGACAAAATTTAGAATAAATTCCAAGTTTTAAGGTTATATAATTATATAGTTATGGCTAAATTTTTATTTTAGTATTAGTAAAAAAAGTGGACTGATCACTGGACCACGTGTTAGAAGACCTGAATCCAGCTTTGTTCTTATTGATAAAATAAAGCTCATTTGTAAACAACATTATTGATGCAACATTTAGGGGAAATATGTATGTAAAGACATTTGTAAAATTACTTGAAGTTTTCATTGCATTCTATATTCATGTTTGTTTTAATATAAACTTGTTTAAAATTACATAGTAAAACTTAGTTTCTTAGTAAGTAAGTTTTACTGAATTTTAAGAAACAAATTTCCTACTGTGCTAGTTAGGGAGCAGCTTAGCTATTGCTTTGAGATCATTAATTGGGGAAATTGAGCTGAAACAGCGCTGACACTGTGTCTCAGGTTTAACATTCAGGCAGTTCTCTTAGCTGTCAGGATTTCATATTATTGTGAGACGCCAGATAAGTATTTGGGTGCAAATGCCATGATTTTATCCACCCACAGCTTTTTAAGCTTGGTTGGACCACTGAGGATGAGTTGTCCCTTTAAAGTTTGCCTGAGAGTGGCGAGGTTCAATGGTTTTAGGCTACTATTGTTTTAGCTTGTCTGGTTGAGACCTCTGCTGGGCAGTTAGCATAAACACAAAAGCGTAAATTTGTCCAAACACTCACTACACAGAATATATTCTCTCATTGTTTAAGAACAGCATAGGGCTGGAAGTCATAGAATTTTTTTTAACATGTACCTCTTAAAAAACCTTGTAAGATTGCAGAAAAAAAATTCTCACATGAAAAAAAAATCTCATTTCTTAAAAATGGAAACCCTAGGAAGATGTTTACCCTGTAGAAGAAAGTTTGAGAAGGACTAGCCTATTATCTCATGAAGAAGACAGCATTTTTCTAATTTTATAAATGGCCAAATCTCAGGTATAAAATCTTGCCCCTTAATCACACGAAACAGAAGATGGAAGAGGCAGGGATTTGTGTTCTTACCAGTCTGTTTCCAGCATTGCCCTGCGTTCATATGGAAGGGATTGATCTAGAGGCTCTCAGATCCCATCTTCACAGGTGTTAGCTGCAACACTCACTTGACTATACTTTGGTTTCTTCATCTGAAAAAAAAAAAAATGGAGACAATAATATGACTAACCTCAGGAGTTTTATGAGGATCTAATTAGTTAATACATGTAAAATAGTCATTTCAACTCCACCACTATAGTAAGGTACTGTTAAAATGTTAGCTATCGGGGCTTCCCTGGTGGCGCAGTGGTTGAGAGTCCGCCTGCCGATGCAGGGGACGCGGGTTCGTCCCCTGGACCGGGAAGATCCCACATGCCGTGGAGCGGCTGGCCCATGAGCCATGGCCGCTGAGCCTGTGCATCTGGAGTCTGTGCTCCGCAACAGGAGAGGACACAACAGTGAGAGGCCCGCATACCAGAAAAAAAAAAAAAAAAAGTGTTAGCTATTAACAAACTCAGTAACAGCAAAGGACTTTGACTTGGAAGAAAGATGGAAGGTCTTAGGGTTGGGGCTAGCTGTGCTAAATTGAGTGCAGTGTACTTAGTCTACAAAGTGATATGTATGGTTTAAAATGTTAATTTTAGCCTTTATGTCAGCTGGCAAGTTCAGTTATTAAAAGCATCTCATTCCACAAAGATTCTCTGCTGTGAAGATTGGAAGGGGGAAATACATTTCTGGTTCATCAGCATTAGTTTAAAAAATGAATCATCACCCATAGTTTTAATGGCTAATTTACATGATATAAGGAAAGTTATTTTTTCCCTCTGTCCTTTAGCTTACATTTTAAATGGAGATCTGGAAAAAGACATCAGACTTTAATCACTCAGTATAAATTCCAATATTGAATGAACACTACACCTTGTAAAACTTAACTTAGCAGCCTGCTGAATTGAGAGTGTTGAAAAACGAAGGGGAAAAATATATAAAAAATCAGTTTCAAAGGCTATAGGAAGAATTTTCTAAGGTGTCTATTCTTTACTGATACATAGCAGAATGGAAAAGTTAACCCACATGGTTTACCCTGCATGTGTTTACACTGAGTGTATCCATCAGCCTCGTGTTGATTGGAATCGTTTTTGTCTGTTGAATTTCTTTTTAAAGGAGAAGTGACCTTTTTCTTATCTTTTCTGACATTCTGGATGTAACAATCTTTAGTTTCTGGTGCCATGGGGTGAGTCTCTAACTTAAGCTCCCCTGCTTGAACACTCTCCCTAGGTTTTTTTTTTTTTTTAATCTGCCTCAATTAATTTATTTTTGGCTGTGTTGGGTCTTAGTTTCTGTGTGAGGGCTTTCTCTAGTTGTGGCAAGCGGGGGCACTCTTCATCGCGGTGCACGGGCCTCTCACTATCGCAGTTTCTCTTGTTGCAGAGCACAGGCTCCAGACGCGCAGGCTCAGTAGTTGTGGCTCACGGGCCTAGTTGCTCCGCGGCATGTGGTATCTTCCCAGACCAGGGCTTGAACCCATGTCCCCTGCATTAGCAGGCAGATTCTCAACCACTGTGCCACCAGGGAAGCCCCCTCCCCCCCCCCCCAGGTTTTGTATCTTAATTCAAGCTATCATGCAGAGGTTGGAGGTGATGTTTCTACCAACATAGTAGAAACACTCACTACAGTTACCTGAACTGATTCTCTAGGCTCCCATCGATTCTGTGTCTTTGCTTTGATCCCGACAATAAATTCCTTTTGCCAGTGTTTGTAACCAAAAATTCTGATTGATAGACATCCCCATCCTCTCCAGCAAGTCCAGGTAACCCATTTCTATCATAATCTATTAAGATTGCAGGGACTGTTTCATATCCCAGACACATATTATGTACCTGGTGCATGGAAGGTGCTCAATAAATGCGACTAAATGTAGCCATTTGCTAGGTTTACTCCTGCTTATCTTTAAGATAGCCAGTAACTTGGAAGATATAAAGAACCAATTAGCAGCAGAGAGATACTACATTAGGAAAGGAAGCAGCCTGTCTGTGACTTTAACATTAATTGTATCTGCACTGTTGGGAAGACTTGCTGAAGAACAGTGCTTACCTTGGGTTGCAAAAAACTGATTTTGCTGCTTAGGTCTAACCGTCTAGTCGTGGTACACCAACCTCCACTTCTGGGTCTGGCTGGAGCATTCACAAGTCAAGAAATCCCAGGAAGAACTGAGCATGAGCCATGGTTTTGGCAGGTTTCTTAATGTTTTGTCTGGAACGTGCTTTGCTGGTGGAAGTAGAACTTTACTTCAGGAGCCACAGAGTCTAAAATAGAAAGAAGGACAATTGGGAAGAATCTGTTAAAAGAGTACTGCTTCTCTAAAGGGATGTTAACCAACCAAAAAAATACAGGAGACTGGCCCGTTAGCATTTTGAGGAACTCTTTGTTTTGAGAATGCCAGATTTTAAATACTTCATTTGTTTAATATATTCCAATAAAGTGTATATATGTTTGGTTCGGCACCAAGCCTTGGACTCTTAAGAGGAACACCAATGAACAGTATGCCATTCTAGTCAGTGAGTTACCTCACACTGTTTTCCAGTGTCCATTTGATGATATTGTTACATATTAACTCTTCTGATATAGAATGATGTAGGCAGTGAGCAAGTAAAGGCAGTCCAGCTGATTAAAAGGACTCCCCATTCCAAAGCAAATGATACTACCTGCTTATACTGTGTTAAACTACATTGTTGTCCACTGAGTTTCTCTTCAGTACTCTGATTCTTCATGCTGCCGAAACACCAGAGCTAGTAGCTTTTTGACTTTGTAGAGACAGTTTCCCCATTTCTAGAAGATAATATACAATGGAAATAAAAGTTCTGTAGGGAAAAATATCTAGGTCCTAACCTCTCAGTTCCTTTGATCACACGTTTGCCAAGAGGTAGTACCACCTTATCCCAGAGTTGTGAGAACTCAGTGATACAGGAAATATTACAGCCAGGTACACTGCATATATTATCTCATAATATTCACAACCCTTTAAGTTAGTCCTACATTTTGCAGATGAGGAACATTAGAATATGAAAATAGCTTCATCCATATGCTTGTCACTAACAAGTAGCAGAGCTTAAATTCAAGCTCTGACAATCACTAGCTGAAATCCTAAACAGCATCTAGCATGTTGGTGCTCAATATACATGTGTTTATTCATTCAAGGAAAAAAATCTAGCAGTAAAAAAGTATCCAGGAGGAAAGGATAGATTTCATGGAGTAGTTTAACCTATGACTCTAGAATGAACACTTTTTCTTACCAGTTCTTCCAGGACTGACAGGTGATCACCTATCCCAGGTTGAGTATAATTCAGACAGCAAGTTTAGGGAAATTAAGTTTTTTTGAAATTCACTTCAAAAATTAGTACAGCAGTACAAGTAATTACAGTGTAATTATTGGAGCAAGTGTTCATTTAGCACTACAATGCATGCTAATCTTGTTATCCAAAGATTTTGAAATTCAACACCTGATTCAATTAAGCAACTTCAGTATTAATTTTAAATGTTTATTTTGTGTCTGCTGTATGTGAGGAATGGCTTGCCTCACTTAGCAAGTTAATTCATGTTATACTTGAGAAATTTGAATCACTGCAAAGTGCATTCCTCTAGTTATAGTTCATTTTATAGGACTTTAATTCTAATAGCTGTTGCTCTTGGGCCAATTCTTAAATTCTCTAGGACTGTCAGGATTACTGACAATAGAGTTACGTCTTTGTCCCAGGGGCTGAAAGTCCTGATGCTGACAAGCTTCAGGTTTCATCTAAGGTGAGAGGTGGGATTTGAAGATGCCCAGTGTACTATTTGATTCGTCTTTGTAATAACTGATGTGGAAAAGAATCTAAAATCATGTTCTTGCAATGCATAAGCACGCATGATAATATTTTATTCCCACTGTTAGTTAAGTGGAACCTCAGAAATAATGTGGGCCCTACTAAGCAACTGTATTCCTTTTTCTTGATGCTAAGTCCCCACTGGAGATTAGGGATCCAGGAAGATTTGATCAAAACAGTTGAGGATTAGCTACAATAGCACTCAGAGTGGGGGCCTCAAGCCTGATGGCACAAGAGAATCATCTGGGGCAATTTACAATTATCAGTGCCAGGTCCCTGCCCCAGAACGATTAAATGAGAATCTGGGATTGAGGCCCAGGCATTGGTATTTTTAAAAGTTATCAGGCGTTAGGGTCAAGAAAGATGGTGACACAAGAGGTACCTAAACTCTTCTCCCATGGACACGCAGAGTAATCAACTCTGAAAGAAATTTAGAAACTAGCTGAATGACTCGTATACACTGGTGAATGAACAAAACCCACACTGAAATGGATAGGGAAGGCTGAGACACACTCACCATAAACCCCACCCCCAGCACACCACCATACATTTAGGTAGAAACTCCCAACTTCCAGCTTCTCCCTGAGGATTAAAGGGTTTGAACCTCCCATCTGGTGTCCCAACTTTAAAGATGCTCACCTGAGGAGTGGGTCCTCCAAAACACCTAGCTCTGAAAGCCAATCAGGCTTGCACCCACAAGACTATAGCAAACAAAGGAGCAGTTGTTAGTGGGTGTGTGAGCACTTGCTGTGGCTATATCCCCTGGGCTCTGTGTGGCAGAAGCAGGCAAAAATCACCAGTTTCCCAATCTTTCTCTGAAAGGAGTGTATGTGCATACTTTGAAAGCTGCTGCCTCAGGGTCAGGCTTCTACTTTAGGACACATCTAGGCACTAGCTGTGTTTCCTGGAGACAGGAACCTGTCAGACACCTCTTCTGCTATAGCCTCTCCCTATAGCCCCTCAAACTTGCCACTGTCACCATGGAAGGAGCTTATATGCATATCTGTGCCCAGTTTTTGCGCTGCTGCCTGTGGGATGGGCCCTTAGATTGCCTGGCTCTGATAGCTAACAGGGCTTGCATTCATGAGTCCTACAGGATAGTAACAAACAGAGAAGCAGTTCTTAATGGGCACAGAAGCACCCCTTGACCCCTGCATCTATATATGCGGGCCTAGAGCAGAGGGAGCAGGCAAAAATTCTTATCTCCCAGTTTCTCCCTAGAAGGGGCTTAACTAAAAACTTTCCCAGCTGCCACCTAAGGGTCAGCCTTCTAATCAGTGTGTATCTAGGTTCCGGCTGAGATCCTCCACTTTAGGACATTGACAGATCTTGGTACACCCTTAAGTACTGGGAGCCATTCAGAACAAAGAAGGCAGCTTGGAAGATCACAGAGGTTTGAGAGAACCAGGAGCTGGGGCCAGGCTGATAGCTGAGGTTTATCTCCTACACAAGACCATTCTGTCAAGACTGGGAAAGGTGGCTGTTTTATCAGAAATCAACATAAAGAATCAAGAAAAATGAAGAAATAGAGGAGTATGTTCTGAACAAAAGAAGATAATCTCTAGAAAAAGATCTTAATGAAATGGAGAAAAGTAAAGTAACTGATGGAATTCAAAATAAGTCATAAAGATGCTAACTGAGGTCAGACAGCAATGCACAACAAAATGATAATTTCAAAAATGGGAGAGAAAATGCAGAAAAGCACAAAAATCACAGAGCTGAAAAATATAAATTGAACTAAGAAATTCAATAGAGAGATTCAAGAGCAGATTAGAGCAAGTGGAAGAAAGGACCAGTGAACTTAAAGACAGGGCAATGGAATTCATCCAGGGAAGCAAAACCCAAAAAGTATGAAGAAGGTGAAGATATCATAAGGGTCTTACAGGATATCAACCCTCATAGCACAATTATATGCATTAAAGGGGTCCTAGAAGGAGGAGAGAGAGAGAGAGAGAAAGCTTATTTTTTAAAATATTGGCTGATAACTTCCCTGATCTGGGGAAGGGAACAGACTTACAGATCTATGAATGCCAGAGTGTTCCAAATAAAGAGGATTCGGAGAGACCCAATTAAGGCATATTATAATTTAACTGCCAAAGGATAAAGAAAAGGAAAGAACCTTAAAAGCAGCAAGAGAAAAGCAACTTGTTTCGTGCAACAAGTTGTATATGTACCCCCATAAGACCATCAGTGGATTTTTTAGCAGGGACTTTGCAGGACAGAAGTGGGTGGCAGAATATTTTCAAAGTAGAAGAAAGAAAAAAAGAAGAAAAGGAAGGAAAGAAGGAAGAAAGAAGGAAAGAAAGAAGGAAAGGAAAGGAAGAAAATGTTGCCAATGGAGAATATTCTGGCAAAAATATCCTTCAGATTTGGAGAGTTTTCCAGACAAACAAAAGCTAAAGGAGTTTATCACCACTGGACTGGCCTTAGAAGACATATTGAAGTGTTCTTCAAGCTGGAATTAAGTGATCCTAATTAGTAACGAGAAACATAAGGCATAAAACTCACTGGTAAAAGTAACTATATAGTTCAACTCAGAATACTGTAAAGTTACAACATTGATGGGTAAGTCACTTATAATTCTACTATAAGGTTTAAAAGACCAAAGTATTAATAATAACCTCAATAATTTGTTAATGGTTACACAACATAAGACAAATTGTGACAAAAATGTGGGTGGGGGAGTGTAAAAATGTAGAGCTTCAAAGTTATGTTATCAGCTTAAAATAGACTTATATTTTATGTAAGCATCATGGTAACCACAAAGCAAAAACCTATAGTAGATGCACAGAAGATAAAGAGAAATGACTTTAAGAATACCACTACAGAAAATCATTAAATCGCAAAGGAAGAAACCAAGAGAGGATCAAAAGAACAAAGCAGTTACAAAACAACCAGAAAAACAACAAAATAGCAACATCAAGTCCATTTCTAACAATCGTTACGTGTAAATGGGCTATATTCTCATAAAAGACAAAGTAGCTGAATGGATAAAACAAAACCAAAACAAAAGATGAAAAAATCCAAGACCCACCTATATGCTGCCTACAAGAAACTCACTTCAGGGAATTCCCTGGTGGTCCAGTGGTTAGGATGCCAGATTCACTCCCTGGTCGGGGAACTAACACCTCACAAGCTGTGCAGCACAGCCCAAACAAGCAAACAAAACAAAACACACACACACACAAACAACAAAAAACAAAACCTCACTTCAGCTTTAAGGATACACATAGACTGAAAGTGAAAGGATTAGAAAAGATATTCCAAACAAATGGAAATCAAAAGAAGGCAAGGTAGCTAAATTTACATTAGACAAAACAGACTTTAAGTCAAAGACTAACAGGAAACAAAGAAGGTCATCATATAATGATAGAGGGTTCAATTTATCAGTAGAACAAAACATCAGTAAATATTTATGCAGCTAACAAAGGAGCACCTAAATATATAAATTCAGTGTTAACATACATGAAGAGTAATATATAAGCAGCACAATAATAGTAGGGGAGTTCAATATCCCACTTTCATTAAAGGATACATCATCCAGACAGAAAATCCATAAAGAAATACTGCACTTTAAACCACACATTAGTCAGATATATCTAATAGACATTTATAGAGCATTCCATCAAACAGCAGCAGAATACACATTCTTTTCAAGTGCACGTGAAATATTCTCCAGGATAGATTATGTTAGGCCACAAAGCAAGCCTCAATAAATTTAAGATTGAAATCATATAAATAAACACTGACAACGAAAGATCAGAAAGAGAATTTAAGGAAACAATCCCATTTCCCATCACATCAAAAAGAATGAAATACCTAGGTATAAACCTACCTAAGGAGGCAAAAGACCTGTAGGAGCGCACATGGGCAGCAGCAGGCACTAATTGCTGCCTCTGCTATCCCAGGAGTGCACGGCCTGTCGCCGCCACTAAGAGGCACAGGAGCAGGCGCCAAGCACTGCTCCTGCTGTCCTGGGAGCGTGTGGGCCACTGCCATGGCTGGGAGACCTGTGAGTGGGTGCCAGTCGCTGCCCCTGCCGTACTGGGAGAGCGCACAGGCCGCCGCACCTGCACACCACCTATCAAGGGGATAATGGCCAGCACACACTGAGGAAAGAGGCAGCAAGCATCCACACTAAAAGCAGCCCCTTGATTCTGGACAAGATGGGAGAGTAGAAGGACTTCAGCTCACCTTTCCTTATGAAAACACCAAAATCACAGCTCATTGCTGAACAACCATCAACAAAAAAGACTGGAACCTACCAAAAAAGATATTTTACATCCAAAGACAAAGAAGAAGTCACGATGAGACAGTAGGGGGCGCTTTTGCAATATAATCAAATCCTATACCTGCCGAGTGGGCAACCCACAAACTGGAAAATAATTATATTGTAGATGTTCTCCCACAGCAGTGAGTGTTCTGAGCCCCATGTAAGGCTCCCCAGCCTGAGGATCTGGCACTGGGAGGAGGAACCCTGAGAGCATTTGGCTTTGTAGTCCAGTGGGGCTTGAATGCAGGAGGTCCACAGGACTGGGGGAAACAGAGACTCCACTCTCAGAGGGCACACACAAGATTTCATGTGCACTGGGACACAGCACAAAACAGTGACTACATAGGAGCCTCTGCCAGACATAACTGTGTGTCTTGCAGGGTCTCCTGGGGAGACGGGGGTTGGCTGTGGCTCACTGTGGGGGGAAGGACACTGGTGGCTTGGCCCCAGGGAATATCATCATGAGCTCTCCTGGAGGTCACCATTTTGGCACTGAGACCTGGCCCAAGTCAGTAGTCTGCAGACTCCACTGCTGGGACGCCTGAGCCCAAACAGCAAGGAGTGGGGGCACACAGCCCCACCCATCATCATACAGGCTGCCTAAAGATGTACTTCGCTAACAGCCACCTCTAAACACATCACTTGACATAGCCCTGTCCATCAGAGGGACAAGACCCAGATCCACCCACCAGTGGGCAAGCACACCAGTCCCTCCCACCAGTAAGCTTACACAAGCCCCTGGACCAACCTTACCCACCAGGGGGCAGACAGCAGAAGCAAGAGAAACTACGATCCTGCAGCCTGTGGAAAGGAGATCACAAACACAGAAAGTTAGATAAAATCAGATGGCAGAGAAACATGTTCCAGATGAAGGAACAAGGTAAAAACCCAGAAGAACAATTAAGTGAAGTGGTGACAATCTACTTGAAAAAGAATTCAGACTAATGCGAGTAAAGATATCTAAGATCTCAGAAAAAGAATGGAGTCACAGACTGAGAAGGTAAGAAATGTTTAACAAAGAGCTAGAGGAACAAACAGAGAGGAACAATACAATAACTGATATGAAAAATACACTAGAAGGAATCAAGAGCAGAATAAATGAGGCAGAAGAACAAATAAATGAGCTGGAAGAGAGTGGTGGAAATCACTGCTGCAGAACAGAATAAAGAAAAAAGAATGGAAAGAAATGAGGACAGTCTCAGAGACCTCTGGGACAACACTGAATGCATCAATGCATTCTAGGGGTCCCAGAAGGAGAAGAGAGGGAGAAAGGGCCCGAGAAAATATTTGAAGATTATAGCCAAAAACATCCCTAACATGGGAAAGGAAACACTCGCTCAAGTCCAGGAAGTGCAGAGAGTCCTATACAGCATAAATCCAAGGAGGAACATGCCGAGACACATATTAATCAAACTCACAAAAACTAAACACAAAGAGAAAATATTAAAAGCAACAAGGGAAAAGCAACAAATAACATACAAGGGGATCCCCATAAGGTTATCAGCTGATTTTTCAGCAGAGACTCTGCAGGCCAGAGGGGAGTGGCATGATACAGATAGATAGATATAGATACATATTGATACTTATTTTTGGCACATAACATTTTATTGAGTCAGTTTGTTATTTACATACTCATAAGGGATTTTAAAAAGACATTAAATGGAAGATGTTCTCAACAGACAGAAATAAGATATTCAAATCTACTGTTCCAGTTTATACCCCACAAATAATGGAATAAACATGATCTGAAAATAGTTGCACAGTGTGTGCTTCAAAGCCAGCCAATGAAAAGCAACATCTCCCTTTTTCTATGGCTGAAGGCACTCCAAAGACATTACCTTTTCTTTTTTTCTTCTTTAAGGAGACTGACCTCTCAGTTACACTGGTGTTTAGCACCATTGCTGGGTCTCCCAGGTCCGCAGTTTAACTTTTATTTGCAGAATACCACTGTGGTTCAAGACATGGCATTCCAGTGGGCTTACTACTCCCAGCAGCACAGGACTGCAGAAAGTGCCTTCACTCTGAGTGAAATTACAGCTTCCCATGCTCGAGCTCTGAGCACAGCCTCATAAAGTCAATCCCTATCACACTGCAAGGGTGGGCATGAGAAATCTCACTTTTCAAGCGCTTAGAGGGCAGGAAGGATTTGGGACTCCATGCATGCCTTTCTGTGCTTTTTAGAGGTTTACACACCATATGCACCTGGCCTGTGTCTGGAAAGGATTGTGGCAGAGCCCAAGCCCAGCCCTGAGCCCAGAAGAAGAACAAAGGGGACTTGCCCGCCTTTGCTCCTGGGGGCAGCACGTGCCCAGTTGCCAGCCCCACCCCTCTTTGGCAGTGTGCCCTTCCCCCACTACACGGCCCCCATGGCTGGGCGAAACGGTGGCCACGCCACAAAATGGCAGCTGCGTCACAAGATGACAGCTGGGCCAGGCCCCAAGCGGGCACTGGAGGGGAAATTAAAGGTGCCATGGATCCCATCCCTAGTGCAGCAATGCAAGCCTGAGCTTCCTCTTGATGGTGGTCAGGGGCCCCAGCCCTCCTTGGACACAGGCACGCCTCCATGGCCACGTGGAAACACCCTGGCCTTCCCATACCACCCACCCAGCAGCACCATCCTCTGCCCTCTCAAGTCCAAAAGACTTGGCAACTTTGTACCTGGGCTGCCTTTTCCCTTCCAAACAGCCCCCTCTTCAGGAGGCTCTTACTTAAGGGCATACAAACTGGAAAGAACTGAGCATGGCATACCTGCTGGGTGACACTTGTCTGCCAAGGACACCCTTTTGGTTGGACGTGGGGAGGGAGCACCCCTTTCCTAGGGTCTCCACACTTGTAGCTTAACTCCAGGCCACCACAGTAAAGATAGAAAAGGGGAATCAAAGAGTCCCCTGATGAGGAGAAATTAAGGAAAAGGCGCCAAAGTCCCATAGCAGGCCTTCAGCAGCCATGTTGAACTCCAACGCACTGAGTCCACACCCAAGAGAGCAGTGAAGAGCCACCAGTGGCCCACTGCATGCAGGCACTTTAGAGCGTGGATGTCAGCTTTCACTCCACCACGCAAACATCCAGTGAGTGTCTTAGGATTTTCATCGTTCCCTCCTGCTCTCTCCCTTCTCCCTGTGGTGAGGGGTATCAGGGTGGGCACAGGCAGAAGGAGCAGCTGCTGTCATCCCCATGCTTTTTCCTCAGGCATGAGGGTCTTGGTGGGCTTGGGCTTTGCTTTGGTCATGGCTTGATGGATGGAGGCAGGGCAGTGGCAGTGTGCTTTGGACTTTTTGCTTTTCCCTCTCTCAAATGCTTGCTTCCCTGCACTCTCCATCCCCCAGCTTCCCTTGAGCTCTGACTTTCCACAAACTTCTCAGGGAAACTTAGCAAAAATCTGCAGGCTCTGACACCACCTCTCTCCTGGAGCATGCACAATGCACTCACATGATATATTTAAAGTGATGAAAGGGAAGAACCTACAACCAAGAACACTCTACCCAGCAAGGCTCTCGGTCAGATTTGACTGAGGAATCAAAAGATTTACAGACAAGCAAAAGCTAATAGAATTCAGCACCACAAAACCAGCTTTAAAACAAATGCTAAAGGAACTTCTCTAGGCAGAACAGAAAAAGCCACAAGTAGAAAAAAGAAAATTACAAATGGGAAAGGTCACTGGTAAAGGCAAACAAAGTTAGGAAATTATCCACACACAAATATGATATCAAAACCAGGAATCATGAGAAGAAGAGAGTACAAATGCAGGATACTGGAAATGCATTTGAAATTAAGAGACCAGCAATTTAAAACAATCTTGTTTATATATAGACTGCTATATCAAAACCTCATGGGAACTGCAAACCAAAAATATGTAATAGATACACACACACAAGAAAAAGCAATCCAAACCCAACACCAAAGATGGTCATCAAATCACAAGAGAAGCTGAAAGGAAGAAAAAATACCCACAAAAACAAACCCCAAACAATTAAAAAAATAGAAATAGAACTTACATGTTGATAATTACCTTAAATGTAAATAGATTAAATGCTCCAACCAAAAGACATAAACTGGCTGAATGAATACAAAAATAAGACCCATATATATGCTGTCTACAAAAGACCCACTTCAGATCTAGGGACACATACAGACTGAAAGTGAGGGGATGGAAAAAGGTATTCCATGCAAATGGAAATCCAAAGAAAACTGGAATAGCAATACTCAGACAAAATAGACCTAGAAATAAATACTGTTACAAGAGACAAGGAAGGACACTACATAATGATCAAAGGGTAAATCCAACAAGACATAATAATTATAAACATATATACACCCAACATAGGAGCACCTCACTATATAAGGCAAATGCTAACAGCCCTAAAAGGGGACATCAACAGTATCACAATAATAGTGAGGGAATTTTACACCCCACTTACATCAATGGACAGATCATCCAGGAAGAAATTCAATAAGGAAACACAGTCCTTAAATGACACATTAGATCAGATGGACTTAATTGATATTTACAGAACATTCCATCCAAAAGCAGTAGAATACACATTCTTCTCAAGTGCACATGGAACATTCTCCAGGATTGATCATATGGTGGGCCACAAAGCAAACCTCAGTAAATTTAAGAAAACCGAAATCATATCAAGGGTCTTTTCCAACCACAGTGTTATGAGATTAGAAATCAACTACAAGAAAAAAAAAACCCTAAAAAACACAAACATGTGGATACTAAAAAATATGCTACTAAACAAGCAATGGATCACAAGGAAATCAAAGAAGAAATAAAAAAATACCTGGAGACAAATGACAATGAAAACATGACAATCCAAAACCTATGGGGTGCAACAAAAGCAGTTCTAAGAGGGAAGTTTATATCAATACAATCTTACATCAGGAAACAAGAAAAATCTCAAATAAACAACCTAAACTTACACCTAAAGCAATCTGAGAAAGAAGAACGAACAAAACCCAAAGTTAGTAGAAAGAAAACAAAGATTAAAGCAGAAATACATGAAATAGAGATGAAGAAAATAATAGAAAAGATCAATGAAACTAAAAGCTGGTTCTTTGAGAACATAAACAAAATTGATAAACCTTTAGCCAGGCTCATCAAGAATAAAAGGGAGAGGGCCCAAATCAATAAAATTAGGAATAAAAAAGGAGAAGTTACAACACAACAGAAAATACACAGGATCATGAGAGACTACTACAAGCAACTATATGCCAACAAAATGGAATACCTAGAAGAAATGGGCAAATTTTTAGAAATGTACAATCTTCCAAGACTGAACCAGGAGGAAATAGAAAATATGAACAGGCCACTCACAAGTACTGAAATTGAAACTGTGATTTTAAAACTCCCAACAAACAAAAGTCCAGGACCAGATAGCTTCACAGGTGAATTCTATCAAACATTTAGAGAAGAGTTAACACCTATCCTTCTCAAACTATTCCAAAAATTGCAGAGGGAGGAACACTCCCAAACTCATTCTACTGAGGCCACCATCACCCTGATACCAAAAGGAGACAAAAATACTACAGAAAAAGAAAATTACAGGCTAGGACTTCCCTGGTGGCGCAGTGGTTAAGAATCTGCCTGCCAATGCAGGGGACATGGTTTCGAGCCCTGGTCCAGGAAGATCCCACGTGCCGCAGAGCAACTAAGCCTGTTCACCACAACTACTGAAGCCCATGCACCTAGAGCCTGTGCTCTGCAACAAGAGAAGCCACTGCAATGAGAAGCCCACTCACCGTGACGAAGAGTAGCCCCTGCTTGCTGCAACTAGAGAAAGCCCGTGTGCAACAAAGAAGACCCAATGCAGCCAAAAATAAATAAGTAAATAAATAAGAAAATTACAGGCTAATATCAGTGATGAACATAGATGCAAAAATCCTCAACAAAATACTAGCAAACCGAAACCAACGACACATTAAAAGGATCATAAACCAAGATCAAGTGGGATTTATCCCAGAGATGCAAAGATTCTTCAATATCTGTAAATCAGTCAGTGTTGTACACAACAAATTGAAGAATAAAAGCCATATGATCATCTCAATAGACGCAGAAAAAGCTTTTGACAAAATTCAACACATATTTATGATAAAAGCTCTCTAGAAAGTGGGCATAGACAGAACCTACCTCAAGATAATAAAGGCCATATATGACAAACACCACAGCAAACATCATTCTTAATGGTGAAAAACTGAAAGCATTTCCTCTAAGATCAGGAACGAGACAAGGCTGTCCATTCTCGCCACTTTTATTCAACATAATTTTGGAAGTCTTAGCCATGGCAATCAAAGAAGAAAACGAAATAAAAAGAATCCAAATTGGAAAAGAAGTAAAATTGTCACTGTTTGCAGATGACATGATACTATCCATAGAAAATCCTAAACATGCTATTAAAAAACTACTAGAGCTCATCAATGAATTCAGTAAGGTTTCAGACTAGAAAATTAATACACAGAAATCTCTTGCATTCCTATACAATCACAGTGGAAGTTCAGAAAGAGAAATTAAGGAAACAATCCCATTCACCATTGCATCAAAAAGAATAAAATACCTGGGAGTTATTTTACCTAACCTACCTAACAAGGCAAGAGGAAACTATAAGACATTGATGAAAGAAATCAAAGACAACACAAACAAATGGAAAGATATACCATGATATCAGATTGGAAGAATGAATATTGTCAAAATGACTGTACTACCCAAGGCAATCTACAGATCCAATGCAATCCCTATCAAATTACCAATGGCAGACTGAGCTGGAGGAATCAAACATCCTGATTTCAGTCTATGCTACAAAGCTACAGTAAACAAAACAGTATAGTACTGGCACAAAACAGAAATATAGATCAATGGAACAGGATAGAAAGCTTAGAGATGAACCCACACACCTTTGGTCAATTAATCTATGACAAAGGAGGCAAGAATATACAATGGAGAAAAGACAGTCTTTTTAATAAGTGGTGCTGTGAAAACTGGACAGCTACATGTAAAAGAATGAAATGAGAACATTCCCTAACACCATATACAAAAAAACTCAAAATGGATTAAAGACCTCTTAGAGGAAAACATAGGCAGAGCACTCTGACATAAATCGAAGCAAGATCTTCTTTGATCCACCACCTAGAGTAATGAAAATCAAAACAAAAACAAACAAATGGGAACTAATTAAACCTAAAGGCTTTTGCATAGCAAAGGAAACCACAAACAAAGTGAAAACACAATCCACAGAATGGGGGAAAATATTTGCAAACTAAGCCGCCAACAATGGATTAATCTCCAAAATATACAAACAGCTCATGCAGCCCTATTTATATAAAAAAATTAAAAATAAAAAAATGGGCAGAAGATCTAAATAGACATTCCTCCAAACAAGACATACAGATGGCTAAAAAGCACATGAAAAGCTGCTCAGCACTGCTAATTATTAGAGAAATTCAAAAACTACAATGAGGTATCACCTCACACTGGTCAGAATGGATATCATCAAAAAGTTCAAAAACAATAAATGCTGGAAACATGGATGGTCCTCAAGATTGTCATACTGAGTGAAGTAAGTCAGACAGAGAAAGTGAAATATGATATCACTATATGTGGAATCAAAAAAATGATACAAACGAACTTATTTACAACAGTTACTGGGGGGAAGGGTGGGGGGAAGCGATAGTTAGGGAATTTGGGATTGACATGTATACACTTATATTTAAAATGGATAACAAAAAAGGACCTACTATATAGCACAGGGAACTCTGCTCAATATAATGTACAACCCAAATGGGAAAAGACTTTGAAAAAGAATAGATACATGTATATATGTAACTGAATCACTTTGCTATACACCTGAAACTAACACAACATTGTTAATCAACTATATTCCAATACATACAAAAAAACAACAATAAATGCTGGAGAGGGTGTGGAGAAAAGGGAAACCTCCTACACTGTTGGTGGGAATGTAAATTGGTACAATCACTATGGAGAACAGTATGGAGGTTCCTTAAAAAACTAAAGCAATCCTGGGCATATATCCAGAGAAAACCATAATTTGAAAGGATACATGCACCCTAATGTTCACTGCAGCACTATTTACAATAGCCAAGACACGGAAGCAACCTAAATGTCCACTGACAGAGGAATGGATAAAGAAGATGAGGTACATATATACAATGGAATATTACTCAGCCATAAAAAAGAGTGAAATAATGCCATTTGCAGCAAACATGGTTGGACTTAGAGATTATTATACTAAGGGAAGTAAGTCAGAGAAAGACAAATATCATATGATATCACATATATGGAATCTAAAAAAAATGATACAAATGAACTTATTTACAAAACAGAAACAGACTCACAGACATGGAAAACAAACTTATGGTTACCAAAGGGGAAACATGGGGTGGGGGGACAGATAAATTAGGAGATTGGGATTAACATACACACACTACCATAGATAAAATAGGCAATCAATAAGGACCTACTTTATAGCACAGGGAACTCTAATCAATATTCTGGAATAACCTATATGGGAAAGAATCTGAAAAAAGTATATATGTATATGTATAACTGAATCACTTAGCTGTACACCTGAAAGTAACACACAATGTAAACCAACTACAGTCCAATATAAAATAAAAATTAAATTAAAAAAAGAAATCATATCAAGCTTCCTTTCCATTCACAATGGTATGAAATTAGGAATCAATTACAAGAATCTAGAAAAAAAACCCCCACAAATATAAAGAAATTAAACAACATGCTCCAGAACAAATGGGTCAAAGAAAACAAAGGGAAATATGAAAAATATTTTGAGACAAGTGAAAATGGAAAGACAACATACCAAAACTTATGAGATGCAGCAAAAGCAGTTCAAAGAGTAAAGTTTATACAGTTTACCCTTGAACAACACACGTTTGAATGGCATGGGTCCACTTAATACATACAATTTTTTTCCAAAATTGTTGGCTCTCTGTATCCATGGGGTCCACATTTGTGGACTCAACTAACTGTGGATTGAGTACTATGTTTACAACCCACGGTTGGTTGAATCCTTGGATGCAGAATATGCAGATACAGAGGGCTGACCATGGGACTTGGGCATCTGCTCATTTTGTTATCCTCAGTCTTGGAGCCAATATCCCACTGATACTGAGGGATGACTATAGTATTAAATGCCTGCATTAAGAAAAAGCAAGATCTCAAACAACCCAATCTTACACGTAAAGGAATTAGAAAAAGGATAAACTAAGCCAAAAGTTAGAAGCAAGAAATAAAGCTCAGAGTGGAAATAAATAAATTAGAGATTAAAAAGACAATAGAAAAGATCAATGAAACTAAGACCTGGTTTTTAAAAAGATAAACAAAATAGACAAACCTTTAAATAGACTGACTAAGAAAAGATGGGATTTAAAATTATAATTGCAAGAGGAGACAAGACAACTGATACGACAAACACAATCATAAGGCAGCAAAAGCAAAAATCAACAAGTAGGTTTACATCAAACTAAAAAGCTTCTGCACAGCAAAGAAAACCATCAATAAAATGAAAAGGCAACCTACCAAATGGCAGAAAATATTTTCACATCATATGTGCAATAAGGGGTTAACATCCAAAGTATATAAAGAACTCATACAACTCAGTAGAAAAAACCTAAATAATCATATTAAAACTGTGCAGAGGATCTGACTAGACATTTCTTTAAAGATAACATACAAATGCACAACGGGTACATGAAAAGGTGCTCATTACTACTCATCCTGGAAATGCAAATCAAAATCACAATGAGATATCACTTCACACCTGTTAAAACGGCTACTATCAAAAAGACAAGAGATACGGGGCTTCCCTGGTGGTGCAGTGGTTGAGAGTCTGCCTGCTGATGCAGGGGACGTGGGTTCGTGCCCCAGTCTGGGAGGATCCCACATGCTGCGGAGCGACTGGGCCCGTGAGCCATGGCCGCTGAGCCTGCGCGTCCGGAGCCTGTGCTCCACAACGGGTGAGGCCAACAACAGTGAGAGGCCCGTGTACGGCAAAAAAAAAAAAAAAAAAAAAAAAGGACAAGAGATGGAGACCAAGATGGCAGAGTAGGAGAATGCTGGTCTCACCTCCTCTCACGAGCACATCAGAACTACAACTGCATATAGAGCAACTCTCACTGAAATTGACCAAGGAGCTAGCAGAACAGTTCTACAAGCAAGGCTGTAAAGAAAGATCCACATGTACTCGGGTAGGAAGGGAGGAAATGCAAAATAGGTGGGACTGGTACCCCTAGTGGGGGACAAAGAAGAACAGAGGGCTATCACAGGCTCAGGGATCCTCCCTGGGGAGTGAGGGGTTTGAGCCACGTATTAGGCACCCCAGCCCTGGGATATGACACTGGGAAGATGAGCCCCTTTGCTGTTTTGAAAATCAGTGTGGCTTACTGGAAGAGTGTATGAAACTGAGACTCTGATCTTGAAAAGCACATGCCTTAATTTCCTTACTCCTAGTCATAGCATGAAGCGATCAGACTGAAAACTGCCTGGGGCTCTGGTAGGCTTGCCAAGACTGCCCCAGCACACCCCCACCCAGCCCACGCCAGGCACTCGCTCCAGCCCCTCTTGCGATGGTGCTGCTCTCCACTAGGGTGGAGGCTGCTGTTGCCAAAAGAGTGAGCACACCTAGAGGGAATGGAGCCAGCTTGGACACAGCTCTGTCTCTGGCAGCAGTGGATACAGCCATTTCCAGCTTGCACATTCTGCCCATGTTGAGGAGTAAAACTAGCTCCAGGGTGGAGACCAACGTTGCCAACAGGAGTGAAACAAGCTCAGTAGTGTGGCACCAACCCCTCCGTTCCTGACCCACCCTCTAACAAAGGTGTGAACATGGGGGAAAAGTGAAACCAGCACAGAAGTACAACCCCATGCCCTCAGGCCCCAGTCACATCCCAAATCAAGGCAGAGATTGTCATCATTCCTGAAAGAAACCCAACTTCCTCAGGGGTCCTGCTCCAGCCACTTGGCCCCCGACCCTGACCCTGATAGGATGGTGATGGCCATCGAGCATAGGAGAAACCTCAGCTTGCACCTGGCTCTGGTGTTAGCCAATCCAACTCCAGCCCCCACCTCCCACAAAAGTAGTGGCTGCCAGCACATCCTGGGGTGAAAGATGCAGCTCATGCTCATTTCAGATCTAGCTCTCTCTCCAAGCCACTGGGCAAAGGCAGATGGCATACACAAGCTCTCACAGAAGGACATGCCTTCAAGACCAGGAGAAGTAACCGTTTCACATAATTTCATAGAGATAAAGTTAAACAAAATGAAAAGACAGAGGAGTATGTTTCAAATGAAAGAACAAAGAAATAACCTTTAAAAAAACCTAAGAAAACAGATAAATAATTTACCTGATAGCATTCTCATTACTATTGCTTTGAACTCTAACTGACCTGGGGAAAGAACAGATGAACACATGATAATTTTAACAAACAACTAGAAAATATAAAAAAGAACCACTCGGAGCTGAATACAGTAACTGAAATGAAAAACACACTAGAGGGAATTAAAAGGAGATTAGGTGATACAGAAGAGCACATAAGCAATCTGGAAGATTAAATAATGGAAATCACCCAATCAGCACAGTAAAAAGAAACAAATTTTAAAAAATGAGAACAGTTTAAGGGACCTCTGGGACAACATAAAACATACTAACCTGCATGTTATAGGGGTCCCAGAAGGAGAAGGAGAGGAAAAGGTGTAGAATATTATTTGATGAAATTATGGCTGAAAGCTTCCTAAACATGGAGAAGGAAACAATCCAAGAACAGGAAGCACAGAGTTCCAAACAAGATGAATCCAAAGAGATTCACATCAAGATATATCATAATTAAATGTCAAAAGTTAAAGAGAGAATTCTAAATCCAGTAAGAGAAAAACAGAGTAACATTCAAAGGAACCCCCATGAGGCTATCAGCTGAATTTTTAAGAGAACTTTGCAAGCCAGAAGGGATAGGCATGGTATATTTAAAGTGCTGAAAGGAAAAAAACCTATAACCTTGGATACTGTAGCCAGCAAGCCTATCATTCAGAATTGAAGGAGAAGCAAAGAGCTTATAAGACAAACAAAAACTAAAAGAATTCATCACCACTAAACAGACTTTACAAGAAGTGTTTAAGGGTCTTCTTTAAGTGAAAAAGAAAAGGCTACAATAAGAAATTATAGGAAGGGAAAAATCAGACTGTTTAAGGCAAATATATACTAGTGGCAGTGGATCAACCATTTAAATAAGATAGTATGATGGTTAAAAGACAAAAATTGTAAAATCAACTATAGCTAAAATAAAGTTAACAGATACACATGAAGATGTAAAATACGATATAAAAAATATAAAACGTGGGGTGGGGAGCAAAAAATGTAGAGCTTTTAGAATGTGTTTAACCTATTAAATGGCTATTAGTTTAAAGCCAGTTGATATAGTACTGGTCAATGTATATGAACTCCATGGTAACCACAAATCAAAAATCTACAATGATTTGGTAAAGTAGCAGGATACAAAATTAATGCACAGAAATCTCTGGCATTCCTATATGCTAATGATGAAAAATCTGAAAGTGAAGTCAAGAGAACACTCCCGTTTACCACTGCAACAAAAGGAATAAAATATCTAGGAATAAACCTACCTAAGGAGACAAAAGACCTGTATGCAGAAAGTTATAAGACACTGATGAAAGAAATTATAGATGATGCAAATAGATGGAGAGATATACCATGTTCTTGGATTGGAAGAATCAACATTGTGAAAATGACTCTACTACCCAAAGCAATCTACAGATTCAATGCAATCCCTATCAAACTACCACTGGCATTTTTCACAGAACTAGAACAAAAAATTTCACAATTTGTATCGAAACACAAAAGACCCCGAATAGCCAAAGCAATCTTGAGAACGAAAAATGGAGCTGGAGGAATCAGGCTCCCTGACTTCAGATTATACTACAAAGCTACAGTAATCAAAACAGTATGGTACTGGCACAAAAACAGGAAGATAGATCAATGGAACAGGATAGAAAGCCCAGAGATAAACCCATGCACATATGGTCACCTTATCTTTGATAAAGGAGGCAGGAATACACAGTGGAGAAAGGACAGCCTCTTCAATAAGTGGTGCTGGGAAAACTGGACAGGTACATGGAAAAGTATGAGATTAGATAACTCCCTAACACCATACACAAAAATAAGCTCAAAATGGATTAAAGACCTAAATGTAAGGCCAGAAACTATCAAACTCTTAGAGGAAAACATAGGCAGAACACTCTATGACATAAATCACAGCAAGATCCTTTCTGACCCACCTCCTAGAGTAATGGAAATAAAAACAAAAATAAACAAATGGGACCTAATGAAACTTCAAAGCTTTTACACAGCAAAGGAAACCATAAACAAAACCAAAAGACAACCCTCAGAATAAGAGAAAATATTTGCAAATGAAGAAACTGACAAAGGATTAATCTCCAAAATTTATAAGCAGCTCATGCAGCTTAATAACAAAAAAACAAACAACTCAATTCAAAAATGGGCAGAAGACCTAAATAGACATTTCTCCAAAGAAGATATACAGACTGCCAACAAACACATGAAAGAATGCTCAACATCACTAATCATTAGAGAAATGCAAATCAAAACTACAATGAGATACCATCTCACACCAGTCAGAATAGCCATCATCAAAAAATCTAGAAACAATAAATGCTGGAGAGGGTGTGGAGAAAAGGGAACCCTCTTGCACTGCTGGTGGGGATGTGAATTGGTACAGCCACTATGGAGAGCAGTATGGAGGTTCCTTAAAAAACTACAAATAGAACTACCATATGACCCAGCAATCCCACTACTGGGCATATACCCTGAGAAAACCATAATTCAAAAAGAGTCATGTACCAAAATGTTCATTGCAGCTCTATTTACAATAGCCAGGAGATGGAAACAACCTAAGTGTCCATCATCGGATGAATGGTTAAAGAAGATGTGGCACTTATATACAATGGAATATTACTCAGCCATAAAAAGAAACGAAATTGAGCTATTTGTAATGAGGTGGATAGACCTAGAGTCTGTCATACAGAGTGAAGTCAGAAAGAGAGAGACAAATACCATATGCTAACACATATATATGGAATTTAAGAAAAAAAAATGTCATGAAGAACCTAGGGGTAAGACAGGAATAAAGACAGAGACCTACTAGAGAATGGACTTGAGTATATGGGGAGGGGGAAGGGTAAGCTGTGACAAAGCGAGAGAGAGCCATGGACATATATACACTACCAAACGTAAAGTAGGTAGCTAGTGGGAAGCATATGCATAGCACAGGGAGATCAGCTCAGTGCTTTGTGACCGCCTGCGGGGGTGGGATAGGGAGGGTGGGAGGGAGGGAGACACAAGAGGGAAGAGATATGGGAACATATGTATATATATAAAACTGATTCATTTTGTTGTAAAGCAGAAACTAACACACCATTGTAAAGCAGTTATACTCCAATAAAGATGTTTAAAAAAATCTACAATGGCTATACAAAAAACTATAAAGAAAGGAAACAAACATATCACTAAAGAAAATCATCAAGCCACAAGGGAAGAGACTAAAAGAAGAAGAACAGAGAAGAACTAGAAAAACAACCAAAAAGCAAATAACAAAATGGCAATAAGTACCTACCTATCAACAATCTCTTAAATGTAAATGGACTGAATACTCCAATCAACAGACATAGGGGGGACCCATCAGATCAAGATGGCAGAGTAGAAGGACCCAGAGCTCACCTTTCCCACAAATACATCAAAAATACATCTACATGTGGAACAATTCTCACAGAATACCTACTGAAAGCTGGCAGAAGATCTCATACAACCAAAGCTTCAATAAAGATCCCCATGTAACTGGGTAGGACAAAATGAAAGAGGAAAGGTTCCCTCACCATGGGGACTTCCTTCACCAGCTGGGAGGTACGCCAGGACAGATAGGGAGTTTCAGAGGCTCTAGAAGAGAGTGTAGGAGCTGCCGTGTGGGAAAATAAGGTAGAGAGAGACCAACATAGACCGTCCTGGCCACCTCACTGCACTTCCCAGCCCAAGATGTGTGCCTGCTGTTGTACTCAGTGGCTGGGTGCTGAAACTTGGGCTACCCTGGACAGCCCTGGGGAGAGGATTAGGTTTGAATGCACAGAGACAGGCCAAAGAGCCTGAAGTGTGGTCCACAGCTGGTGGGATGGAGTATAGGTCCACCATAGGAGCCTCATTGTCAGCGTGTGAAGACAGAGGTGTGGGGCTGCCCCAGCAGTCTCATTGGCAGTGCACTCACAGCAGGGCATGGCTCTAGCTACTGCAGACATTGGGAGTGTGCAATCACCAGCAGGGTTTGGGAGCATGCATGCACCACTGGAGGGTCATCCAAGCCAATCAATGGTGCTTCTGCAGTGGAGACGTGTCCACTGCCAGCAGCAGTGGGCATTGTGGGTGCACACACACAAGTGGAGGTGGGGCTGAAATCTAATCCAATTACTGGGGCTCCCACAGGAGGTGTGGGAGCATAGCTTTGGCAGATTTTTTTGCCAGTGGCGTTGTGAGTGCAGTGCCTGAGGGATGTCCAAGCTGATTACCAGCGCTCTCACAGTGGAGGTGGGTCCCAAGGCAGCACCAGCAACAGTATACTTTGTTGGCATGCATGCCAGGTGTCAGGTGGCATCAGAGTTGCATGTCCTGGTTGATAGCTCCTGGAGAGGAATACAATGACTCCTTTCCCAGTGGGAGCACTCCACTCCTGCCTAACTCACATTATAGCTTGGAATTGGATCTGGGGGCTTCTACTCCAACAACTGGGGAGCAGACCCCATGAAACACACCCCATATTAAGGGAATAAGGGCCAACACACCCTGAGGAAATATGTGGCGGGCATCTATAAGAAAAACAGCCCTCATACCAAAAATATTGTCTTGTGCAGCCTACACAGGGAGGCTCCCACATAAAACAGATCTTCAAGACCACAGTAGATAACTGTTTCTCCTTAATTCATAGAATCAGAGAAATAAGTAAAGTGAAAAAGCAGAGGTGCTACTCCCAACTAACAAGAGAAACTCCCTGAACAATGAAACAGACCTCTCCAGTCTACCAGACCCCAAGTTCAAAAGTGAGGTCATAAAAATACTAAAGAAATTAAGAAAGATTATTGATAGAAATGCAGATGACTGTAACAAGGAACTAGAAACTGTAAAGAGGAGCCAATCAAAATTACACAACTCAATTGCTGAGATAAAAACCAAGCTAAAGGCAATGAGTAGCAGACTAAACAAGGCAGAAGAATGAACAAGTGATCTGTAAGTCATCCAATCAGAACATCAGAGAGAAAGACAATCAGAAAAAAAATAATGAACGCAACATATGAGATGTATAGGCTAACATAAAGCATGCTAATCTCCATGTAATAGGGATCCCAGAAGGAGAAGAGAAAAGGGGATCAAAAATGTATTTGAAGAAATTATGGCTGAAAACTCCCCAAACCTAAACAAGGAAACATACCCAGGTACAGGAAGCACAGAGGGTTCCAAACAAGATGAATCCCAAAAGACCTATAACAAGACATATCAATGAAAATGGCAAAAGTTAAAGATAAAGAGAAGATTCTAAAGCCATCAAGAGAAGAAAAAACAGTCAGTTACAAGGGAACCCCCATAAGCTGATTTCTCTACAGAAACTTTGTAGGCCAGAAGGGAGAGGCAAAATATATCCAAAGTCCTAAAAGACCACCTAAAAAGAAAATTACAGGCCAATATCTTTGATGAATACAGATGCAAAAATTCTTAACAAAATATTAGCAAACAAAATCCAACACCTAAAAAAGATCATACACCATGACCGAGTGGCATTCATCCCAAGTTCACAAGGATGGTTCAACATACACCAATCAATAAATGTGATACACCACATCAACAAAAAAGACAAAAACCACATGATCATCTCAATAGATGCAGAAAAAGCATTTGACAAAATTTAACATCCATTCATGATAAAAACCTTCACCAAAGTGGATATAGAGGGAACATATCTTAACATAATAAGAGCTATTTATGACAAACCCACAGCCAATATAACACTCAATGGTGAAAAGCTGAAAGCCTTCCTGCTAAATTCTGGAACAAGACAAGGATGCCCACTCTCACAACTTCTATTCAACATAGTATTGGAAGTCCTAGGCACAGCAGTCAGACAAGAAAAAGAAATAAAATGTACCCAAACTGGAAGGGAAGAGGTAAAACTGTCATTATATGCAGATAATAGGATACTATATATAGAAAACCCCAAAGAATCCACACAAAAACTACTAGAACTGATAAATGAACTCAGCAAGGTAGCAGGATACAAGATTAACATACAGAAATCAGTTGCATTTCTTTACACTAACAATGAAATATTAGAAAGGGAATGTAAAAAAATATTTAACTTGCACCAAAAAACCCAAAACAAAACATAGGAATAAACCTGACCAAGGAGGTGAAAGACTTATATGCTGAGAAGTATAAAACATTAAAAAGGAAATTAAAGATGATTCAAAGAAATGGAAAGATATCCCATGCTCTTGGACTGGAAGAATTAATATTGCTATTAGTATGCTATTTAGCCATACTACCTAAAGCAATACACAAATTTAATGTGATCCCTATCAAATTACCCATGACATTTTTCACAGAAGTAGGACAAATAATTCTAAAATTTATATGGACCCATAAAAGACCCAGAATTGCCAAAGCAATCCTAGGAAAAAGAACAAAGCAGAAGGCATAACTCTCCCAGACTTCAGACAATGCTACAAAGCTATAGTAATCAAAACAGCATGGTATTGTCACAAAAACAGACATATGGATCAATGGAACAGAATAGAGAGCCCAAAACTAAACCCACACATCTATGGTCTGTTAATCTTCAACAAAGGAGGTAAGAATATAAAATGGGGAAAAGTCTCTTCAGTAAGTGATGCTGGAAAGTTAGCTGCATGTAAATCAATGAATTTAGAACACACCCTCACACTACACACAAAAATAAACTCAAAACGGCTTAAAGACTTAAATATAAGACATGACACCATAAAACTCCTAGAAGAGAACATAGGCAAAACATTCTCTGACATAAATCATACCAATGTTTTCTTAGGTCAGCCTCCCGAGGCAATAGAAATAAGAGCAAAAATAAACAGATGGGACATAATCAAACTTAAAAAGCTTTTTGCACAGCAAAGGAACCATAAACAAAATGAAAAGACAACCTATGGAATGGGAGAAAATATTTACGAACAATGAGACCAACAAGGGCTTAGTTTCCAAAATACACAAACAGCTCATACAATTCAACCACAACGGAAACAAACAACCCAATTGAAAAATGGGCAGAAGACCTAAATAGACATTTCTCTAAGGAAGCCATGGCCAACAGGCACACAAAGAGATGTTCAACATTGCTAATTATTAGAGAAAGGCAAATCAAAACTTCAATGAGGTACCACCTCACACTAGTCAGAATGACCATCATTAAAAAGTCTACAAATAACAAATGCTGGAGAGGGTGTGGAGAAAAGTGAACTCTCCTACACTGTTGGTGGGAAAGCAAGCAGGTGCAGCCACTATGGGAATTAGTGTTAAAGTACCTCAGAAAACTAAAAATAGAATTACCATATGATCCAGCAATCCCATTCCTGGGCATATACCTGGACAAAGGTATAAATCAAAAAGATACATGCACCTCTATGCTCAGAGCAGCACTATTCACAATAGCCAAAATATGGAAACCTAAATGTCCATCAACAGATGAATGGATGAAGAAGATGTGGTGTATACACAAACACACACACAACGGAATACTACTCAGCCACAAAAAAACCCAAAATAATGCCATTTGTAGCAACATGGATGCAACTAGAGATTATCACATTAAGTGAAGTCAGAAAGAGAAACACAAATACCATATGATATCACTTATATGTGGAATCTAAAGTATGGCACAAATGAACCTATCTACAAAACAGAAACAGACTCACAGACAGAGAACAGCATAGTGGTTACCAAGGGGGAGGGATGGATTGGGAGTTTGGGATTAGCAGATGTAAACTATTAAATATAGGATGGACAAGCAACAGGGTCCCACTGTATAGCATAGAGAACTTATATTCAATATCCTGTGATGAACCATAATGGAAAAGAATATTAAAAAAAGAATGATTATATGTGTATAACTGAGTCACTTCGCAGTACAGCAGAGATTGGCACAGCATTGTAAATCAACTATACTTCAATTAAAAAAAAAAAGAAACAGAAAAGAATGACACAGCCGTTGAAGATATGACATAAACCGGTCAGAACCAACTATGCCCAAGATGGCAGAAGATTCAACTTCTGGTAGACCTTGAGCCTCATTATATGCTCATTATAAACTTTAACACGCTAAATGACAACTACAGATACCATTACAGTTCCCAGGCTGACCAAAAAAGGCCAAAAGGTGGGTGGTGGCCCAACTCCTGGAAGTCCCTGACTCTTCTCCAAAATAGTTGGAATAATCCTCCTACTCTTTAGTGCATGAAATTAACCAGCACATAAGAACTAACCACCCCCTTAGCCCGGGGCCACTTTCACCTTCTGAGACAACCATATTCTACCTATGGAATGTATATCTCTCTCAGTATACCTGCTTTCACTGAAAAAACAAAGTCTACAAATAACAAATCCTGGAGAGGGTGTAGAGAAAAGGGAACCCTCCTACACTGTTGGTGGGAGTGTAAATTGTTGCAGCCACTATGGAAAACTGTATGGAGGTTACTCAGAAAACTGAAAATAGAATTACCATATGATCCAGCAATTCCACTCCTGGGCATATATCTAGACAAAACTCTAATCTGAAAAGATATATGCACCCCTATGTTCATAGCAGCACTATTCACAATAGCCGAGACATGGTAACAACCTAAATGCCCATCAAAAGATGAGTGAATATAGAGGATGTGGTACAAATATACAGTAGAATACTACTCAGCCATAAAAAAACACCAAAATAATGCCATTTGCAGCAACATGGATGCAACTAGAGATTATCATACTAAGTGAAGTAAGTCAGAAAGAAAAAGATAAATGTCATAGGATATCACTTATATGTGGAATCTAAAATATGGCACAAATGAACCTACCTACAAAACAAACAGGCTCACAGACATAGAGAACAGACTTGTAGTTCCCAAGGGGAAGGGGGAGTAGAGGAGGGATACATTGGGAGTTTAGGGTTAGTAGATACGAACGATTACATATAGAATGCATGGGCAACAAAGTCTTATTTTATAGCACAGGCAACTGTATTCAATGTCCTGGAATAAACCATAATGGAAAAGAATATAAAAAAAGAATGTATATATGTATGTATAACTGAGTCACTTTGCTGTACAGCAGAAATTAACACAACATTGTAAATCAACTATACTTCAATTACAAAAAAAATACAAAAACCAAAGTCCTGAAACAGAAAAACCTGCTACCTAGGATACTCAATCCAGCAATATTATCATTTAGAATAGAGGGAGATAAAGAATTTCTCAGACAAGCAAAAACTAAAAGAAATACTGAAAAGTCTTCTCTAAATAAAAAAGAAGAATCTACAGTAAAGGGAAAATCACAATAGGAAAGGCCATATATAAATATGGCCTTTCCTATTGTGATTTTATATATATATAAAGTAGATAAATAAGCCCATATATTGATTAAAAAAACTCTGTGAAAGCGATTATAACTACAATGAACAGCAAAGGATAAACATGAGAATGTAAAATAGGACATCAAAATCACAAAATGTTGGGGGAGTAAGAAAGCGTAGATTTTTTAAGACTGTGTTTGACCTTACATGGCTACAAGTCAACAGCAAGCAAATATAGTTATGGGTTAACATACTTGAAAATCAGAGTGATTACAAATCAAAAACATACAATAGATTCAGAAAACCTAAAAAGCATAATACAAGAGAAAACCATCAAACAACAAAAGGGAAAACAAAAAGAAGAAGAAAGGAACAAAAATGAAATACAAAATCAACTGGAAAACAAGGTTTAAAATTGCAATAAATACATACCTATCAATAATTACTTTAAATGTCAATGAAGTAACTGCTCCAATCAAAAGACATAGAGTGGCACACTGGATAAGAAAACAAGAACCTACAATAGGCTGCCAACAAGAGACCTACTTTAGGGCAAAGTATGCACACAGATTGAAAGTGAGGGGATGGAAAAAAATATTTCACACAAATGGAAATGACCAGAAAGTGTGGGTAGCAATAGTCATATCAGACACAATAGACTTTAAAACAAAGGCCATAAAGAAAGACAAAGGACACTATATAATGATAAAACGATCAATACAAGAAGAGAATATTACACTCATTAACATATATGCAAACAATACTGGAGCATCTAAATACATAAAATACTAACAGACATAATTGGAGAAATTGATGAGAATACAATAATAGTAGGAGACTTTAACTCCCATTGACATCAACTGACAGATCTAGACAGAAAAATCAGTAAGGCAACAGAGATTCCAAATGACAAAATAGAACTGTTATCTACAGGATATTACATGGCCCCCCTCCAAAAAAAAAGCCCAAACAGAATACACATTCCTCTCAAGTGCATTCATTTCAAGGAACATTCTCTAGGATAGACTGCCTACTAGGACAGAAAATAAGTCTCAACAAATTTGAGAAGATAGAAATTATTTCAAGTATCTTTTCTGACCCAAACAGCATGAAACTAGAAATCAACCACAGAAAGAGAAATGAGAAAAAAAATGATTACATGAGACTAAACAACATACTCCCCAAAAAGCTAATGGGTCAATGATGAAATCAAAGAGGAAATTAAAAAACTACCTTGAGACAAAGGACAATGAAAACACAACCATACAAAATCTATGGTATGCAGCAAAAGCAGTCCTAAGAGCAAAGTTCATAGCAATACAGGTCTTCCTCAAAAAAGAAAAAGCCCAAATAAATAACCTAGCCTACCAACTTAAAGAATTAGAAGAAGAAACAAAACCTAAAGTCAGCAGAAGGAAGGAAATAAAGATCAGACAGGACATAAATAAAATTGAGATAAAAAATAATAGAAAAAATTAATAAAACCAAAGTTTTTTTTTTTTTTTTTTGCGGTACACAGGCCTCTCACTGTTGTGGCCTCTCCCGTTGCAGAGTACAGGCTCCGGATGCGCAGGCTCAGCAGCCATGACTCATGGGCCCAGCCGCTCTGTGGCATGTAGGATCCTCTCTGACTGGGGCACAACCCGTGTCCCTTGAATCGACAGGCAGACTCTCAACCACTGCACCACCAGGGAAGCCCCCAAAGTTGTTTTTGAAAGGATTTACAAAATCTAGAAACCTCTGGCCGGGCTCACCAAAAGGAAAAGAGAGAGGACCCAAATAAATGAAATAAGGAATGAAAGGGGAGAAATAACTGATAATGCAGAAATACAAAAAATCATAAGAAAATACTATGAACACTTATATGCCAACAAAATGGATAACCTAGATATGGACAAGTTTCTAGAAACATACAGCCTGCCAAAACTGAATCAAGAAGAAACGTAAAATTTGAACAGACTGTTCACTAGAGGTGGTCTAGACTCTGTAATAAAAAAAAAAAGTCCCTGCAAACAAAGTTCAGGACCAGATGGCTTCACTGGGGAATTCTACCAAACATAGAGAGAACTTATACTTATCCTTCTCAAACTCTTCCAAAAGATTGAAGAGGAGGGAACACTCCCAAAGTCACTCTATGAAGCCACAATCACCCTGATAACAAAACCAAAGGCAGAATCAAAAAAGAAAATTACAGGCCAATATCTATGATGAATATAGATGCACAAATCCTTAAGAAAATATTAGCAAACAAATTCAATAACACATAAAAAGGATCATACACCACAATCAAGTTGGATTTATTTCAGGGTCAGAAGGATGGTTTAACATACACAAATCAATCAGTGTGATACACCACATCAACAAAGGTAAAGACAAAAGCCACATGATCATCTCAATAGATGCAGAAAAAGCATTTGATAAAATTCACCATTCATGATAAAAAATCTTCACCAAAGTGGGTATACAGAGAACATATCGCAACATAATAAAAAGCCATTTATGACAAACCCACAGCCAACATAATATTCAATGGTGGAAAGCTGAAAGCCTTCCAGCTCAATTGTGGAACCAGACAAGGATGCCCGCTCTCACCACTTCTATTCAACATAGTATTGGAAGTCCTAGATACAGCAATCAGACAAGAAAAAGAAGTAAAATGTACCCAAACTGGAAGAGAAGAGGTAAAATTGTCATTATATGCAGATAATAGGATACTATATATAGAAAACCCCAAAGAATCCACAAAAAAACTACTAGAACTGATAAATGAACCCAGCAAGGTAGCAGGATACAAGATTAACATACAGAAGTCGGTTGCATTTCTTTACACTAAGGTATCAGAAAGAGAAAGTAAATATCAATCCTGTTGGGCTTCCCTGGTAGTGCAGTGGTTAAGAATCCGCCTGCTGATGCAGGGGACACAGGTTTGTGCCCCGGTCCGGAAAGATCCCACATGCCGCAGAGCGGCTGGGCCTGTGAGCCATGGCCGCTGAGCCTGCGCGTCTGGAGCCTGTGCTCCGCAATGGGAGAGGCCACAACAGTGAGAGGCCCGTGTACCGCAAAAAAAAAAAAAAAAAAAAAAAAAAAAAAAAAAAAAAATCAATCCTGTTTAAAATCACATCAAAAAAAAAAATACCTAGGAATAAACCTAACCAAGGAGGTCAAAGACTTTTATGCTGAGAACTATAAAACATTGATAAAGGAAATTAAAGATGATTCAAAGAAATGGAAAGATATCCCATTCTCTTCGATTAGAAGCATTAATATTGTTAAAATGACCAAACTACCCAAAGTGTTATGCAAATTCAATGCAATCCCTATCAAATTACCTATGACATTTTTCACAGAACTAGAACAAATAATTCTAAAATTTATATGGAACCACAAATGACCCAGAATTGCCCAAGCAATCCTGAGGAAAAACAACAAAGCAGAAGGCATACCCCTGTCAGACTTCAGACAATACTAAAAAGCTATAGTAATCAAACCAGTGTAGTACTAGCACAAAAACAGACATATAGATCAATGGAACAGAATAGAGAGCCCAGAAATAAACCCACACACTTACCATCAATTAATCTTCAACAAAGGAGGCAAGAATATGCAATGAAGAAAAGATAGTATTTTTTAAATTAAAAAAAATTTTAGGGCTTCCCTGGTGGTGCAGTGGTTGAGAGTCTGCCTGCCGATGCAGGGGACATGGGTTCATGCCCTGGTCTGGGAAGATCCCACATGCCACGGAGCGGCTGGGCCTGTGAGCCATGGCTGCTGAGCCTGCGTGTCCGGAGCCTGTGCTCCGCAATGGGAGAGGCCACAGCAGTGAGAGGCCCGTGTACTGCCAAAAAAAAAAAAAAAAAAAATTGTATACAGCAGATTCTTATTAGTTATCTATTTTATATATATTAGTGTATATATGTCAATTCCAATCTCCCAATTCATCCCACCACCACCCACCCTCCTGCTTTCCCTCCTTGGTGTCCATACTTTTGTTCTCGAGAAAAGACAGTATCTTTATCAAGTGGTGTTGGGAAAGCTGGATAGCTGCATGTAAATCAATTAAGTTAGAACACTCCCTCACACCATACACAAAAATAAACTCAAAATGGCTTAAAGACTTAAAGATATGGCACCATAAAACGCCTAGAAGGGAACACAGGTGAAACATTCTCTGACATAAATTGTAGCAATATTTTCTTAGGTCAGTCTCCCAAAGCAATAGAAATAAAAGCAAAAATAAACAAATGGGACTTAAAATATTTTTCACAGCAAGGGAAACCATAAACAAAACAAAAAGACAACCTATGGAATGGGACAAAATATTTGCAAACAATGCAACTGACAAAGGCTTAATTTCCAAAATATATAAACAGCTCCTACAACTCAATATCAAAAAAACAAACCACCAAATCAAAAAATGGTTGGATGACCTTAATAGACATTTCTCTAAAGAAGCATGGCCAACAGGAACATGAAGAGATGCTCAGCATCACTAATTATTAGAGAAAAGGCAAATCAAAAATATAATGAGGTATCACCTCATACCAGTCAGAGTGGCCATCATCAGAAAGTCTACAAATAACAAATGCTGGAGAGGGTGTGGAGAAAAGGGACCCCTCCTATACTGTTGTTGGGAATGTAAATTAATGCAGCCACTATGAAGAAAAATGGAGGTACTTCAGAAAACTAAAAATAGTTTTACCATATGATCCAGCAATCCCATTTCTGGGCATGTATTTGGAAAAGATGAAAACTCTAACTCAAGAGGATACATGCACCCCACTGTTCACAGCAGCACTATTTACAATAGCCAGGACACGGAAGCAACTTAAATGTCCATTGACAAATGAGTGGATAGAGAAGACATGGTACATATATACAATGGAATATTACTCAGCCACAAAAATGAATGAAATAATGCCATTTGTAGCAACATGGATGTACATAGAGATTATCATATTGAGTCAGACAAAGACAAGTATCATATGGTATCACTTATATGTGGAATCTAAAATAAATAGTACAAATGAACTTATTTACAAAACACAAACAGACTCACAGACATGGAAAACACTTATGGTTACCAAACGGGAAAGGGGAAAAGGGGGGAGGGATAAATTAGGAGTATGGGATTAACAGATATACACTACTATATATAAAATAGATAACAAGGAAGTACTGTATAGCACTGGGAACTATATTCAATATTTTGTAATAACCAATAATGAAAAAGAATCTGAAAAAGGATGTGTGTGTGTGTATATATATGTATATATGGAACTGAATTACTTTGCTGTACACCTGAAACTAACACAATATTGTAAATAAACTATACTTCACTTTAAAAAAGATATAGCTTGGGTAATTGAGAAAAAAAGAAAAAAGATCCATCCTTATGCTGCCTACAATAGACTCACTTCAGAGATAAAGACACACAAACTTAAAGGGAGGTGATGGAAAAAGGTATTCTGGGCATACTGAAATGACAAGAAAGCTGGGGTATCAATATTCATGTCAGTCAAAGTAGACTTTAAAACAAGTCTATAACATAAGACAAAGAGGTAAATTATGTAATGATAAAAGATCAATACATGAAGTGGCTATAACGTTCCTATACATATGCACATAATATAAGCACACCTAAATACATAAAGCAAATATTAACAGACATAAAGGGAGAAACTGACAATACAAAAATAGCAGGGGGCTTCCCTGGTGGCACAGTGGTTGACAATCTGTCTGCCAATGCAGGGGACATGGGTTCAAGCCCTGGTCTGGGAAGATCCAACATGCCATGGAGCAACTAGGTCCGTGAGCCACAGCTACTGAGCCTGCTCATCTGGAGCCTGTGCTCCGCAACAAGAGAGGCCATGACAGTGAGAGGCCTGTGCACCGTGAAGAAGAGTGGCCCCCGTTTACCACAACTGGAGAAAGCCCTCGCACAGAAATGAAGACCCAACACAGCCAAAAAATATAATAATAATAAAAAAAACAAGCAGGGAGTTTTAACACCCCAGTTACATCAATGGACAGATCATCCAGAGAGAAAATCAAAAATGAAACACTGGCCTTATATGAAACATTTGACCAGATGGACTTAGTAGATACCTACTGGACAGTCCATCTAAAAACAGCAGAATACACATTCTTTTCAAGTGCACATGGAAAGTTCTCCAGGATAGATCACATGCTAGGCCACAAAGCAAGTCTCAAAATTTAAAAGGATAGAAATTATAGCAAGCAAGTTTTCTGACCACAGTGGTATGAAACTAGTAATCAATTGCAGGAAGAAAAATAGGAAAAACACAAACACTTGGAGACTGAACATCATGCTACTAAAAAAACAATAAATCATTGAAGAAATTAAGGAGGAAATCAGAAAATACCTTGAAACACATGAAAATAAAAACACAACTTTCCAAACTCTATGGGATGCAACAGAAGCAGTTCTAAGAAGGAAGTTTATAGTGATGCAGGCCTGCCACAAGAAACAAGAAAAATCTCAATCAATCAACCTAACCTACCACCTAAGGAATTAGAGAAACAAGAATGAAGTCCAAAGTCACCAGGAGGGACATATTAAAGGTCAGAGAGGAATTAAATCAAATAGAGACCAGAAAAACAACGAGAACAAGAATAAAAACAACAATAGAAAAGATCAAAAACACCAAGAGCTATTTTTTTTAAAAAGGTAAACAAAATTGATAAACCTTTAGCCAGGTTCATAACAAAAGAAGATCCAAATAAACAAAATATAAAAGAGGAGAAATTACAACTCATACCACAGAGATACAAAAAATTTCAAAGAAAGCACTATGAACTGTTATATGCCAAAAAATTGGACAAACTAGAAGAAATGGATAAATTCCCAGAAACATACAATCTTTCAAAACTGACAGGAAGAAGTGGATAACATTAACAGGCCAACTACCAGTAATGAAATTGAATTTGTAATAAAAAAATTCCCCAAAAGCATTCAGGACTGGGTGGCTTCACAGGTGAATTCTATCAAACATATAAAGAAGAGGTACTACTTAACCTTTTCAAAATATTCCAAAAAATTGAAGAGAGGGGAACACTCTCAAATTAATTCTATGAGGCCATTAGCCTGACACCCAAACCAGACCAAGACAGTACAAAGAAAATTACAAGCCAGTATCTGATGAATACATAGATGCAAAAATCCTTAACAAAATATTAGCAAACCAAATTCAACAATACATAAAAAGGCTCATACACCATGATTAATTGGGATTTATTTGAGGGTTGCAAGGATGATTCAATATCCACAAATAAATCAATATGATACACCACATTAACAAAACAAAGGATCAAAATCACATGATCATCTCAATAGATGCAGAAAGCACTTGACAGAATTTACCACCCATTCATGATAAAAACTCTCAATTAAAGGGAGTGTAGAGGGAACATATCTCAACATAATAAAGGCCATCTATGACAAACCCACAGCTAACATTGTACTCAATGGTGAAAAACTGAAAAATTTTCCTTTAACATCAGAAACAAGGATGTCCACTCTTGCCTTTTCTATTCACATAGTATTGGCCACAGCAATCAGATGAGAAAAAGAAACTGAAGGCATTCAGATTGGAAGGGAAAAAACAAAACCGTCACAATTTGCAGATGACATGACACTATATGCATAAAACCCTAAAGACTCCACTAAAAAGTATTACAATAAATGAATTCAGTGGAGTTGTAGGACATAAGATTAATACACAGTAATCTGTTCTTTTCTCTACACTAATAATTAACTATGAGAAAGAGAAAGCAAGAAAACAATCCTGTTTAAAATTGCATCAAAAATAATAAAATGACTTGGAATAAACTTAACCACAGAGATTAAGACCTTTACTTTGAAAACTATAAAACATTGACGGAGGAAATTGAAGATGATACAAAGTAATGAAAAAATATCACGTGTTCAGGGATTGGAAGAATTAATATTGTTGAAGTGTCCATATGACCCAAGGCAATCTACAGATTTAACGCAATCCCTATCAAAATACTCATGACATTTTTCACAGAACTAGAACAAATAAGCCTAAAATTCCTATTTATCTACAAAATACCCTAAATAGCCAAAACAATCTTAAGAAAAAAGAACAAAGCTGGAGTTATCATATGCCCTGATTTCAAGCTACACTACAAAGCTACAGTAATCAAAACATTATGGAACTGGCTCAGAAACAGACACATAGATCAGTGGAACAGAGAGATCAGAACTAAACCCACACATATATGGTAAATTAAACTACAACAAAAAGGAAAAAATATACAATGGGGAAAATACAGTCTCTCTTCAATAAATGGTGCTGGGAAAATTGGACAGCCACACATAAATGAATAAAATTAGAAAAATTTCCCACACCATGTACAAAAATAAACCCAAAATTGTAAAGACCTAAATATAAGACCAGAAATCATAAAAATCCTGGAAGGAAACATAGGTAGTACACTCTGACATAATTCTTAGAACTTTTTTGATCTGTCTCTTCAGGCAAGGGAAACAAAAGCAAAAATAAACAAATTAGATCTAGTTAAACTTAAAAGCTTTTTCTCAGCAAAGAAAACCATGAACAAAATGAAAAAACAACCTACTGAATGAGAGAAGATATTTTCAAATGATATAACTGATAAGGGGTTTACATCCAAAATGTATTTAGAATCTCATACAATTTGCTATCAAAAAACAACCTGATTTAAAAAATGGGTGAAGACCTGAATAGATATCTTTCCAAAGAAGATGTACAGATGGCCAAGAGGCACATGAAAAGATGCTCAACATCACTAATTAGGGAAATGCAAATCAAAACCACAATGAGATATCACCTCATACCTGTCAGAAAAGGCTAAAATCAACAAGAGCACAAATAACAAATTTTGGCAAGGATGTGGAGAAAAGGGAACATTCATTCACTGTTGGTGGGAATATAAATTGGTATAGCCACTATGGAAAACAGTATGGAGGTTCCTCAAAATATTAAGAATAGAACTACCATATGATCTAACCATTCCACTCTGGGTATATATCTGAAGAATAAAAACACACTAATTTAAAAGGATATATGCACCCCCCCCCCACGTTCATAGCAGCACTGTTTATAATAGCCAAGATACAGAAACAACCTAAGTGTCCATCAACAGATGACTGGGTAAAGAAGACGTGATATTATATATATATAACATATATACAATATATATATAACATATCTACTATATATAACATATATACAATATATTATACATATAACATATATACAATATATTATACATATATAATATATAATACTCCATTGGAATATTAGTCATAAAAAGGAATGAAGATTTTCCACTTGCAACAATATGGATGGATCTGGATGTTATTATCACTAGTGAAGTAAGTCAGACAGAGAAAAATAAATATTGTATGTTTTTACTTATATGTGGAATCTAAAAAACAAAAAAATGAAGGTCACAAAACATAGACAGATACATAGAACAAACGAGTGTTTATCAGAGGACAGAGGGGTGGGGAGAGCAGCAAGACAAGGGAAGGAGATTGAGAAGTACAAAATACTACATATAAAATAAGATATAAGGAAGTAACATATAGCACAGGGAATATAACCAATATTTTATGACAACTTTAAATGGAATATAATCTATAAAAATATCTAATCACTATGTTGTACACCTGAATTAATATAACATTAGTTATATTATAAATAAAGTATAAATAAATTATACTTCAATAAAAAACAAATAAAAGAGATAATACATAAATTCTGGTTTGGTTGTGGAGAAAATCCAACATTTGTATACTGTTGGTTGTAATTAAAAAATTAAAAATAGAACTACTACATGACCCAGCAATCCCACTTTTTGGTATATATCAAAAGGGAACAAAACCATTATGGCAAAGAGGTATCTGTATACTTCCATGTTTGTTGCACATTATTTACAATAGCCAGGACATAGAAGCAATCTAAGTCTGCTGACCATTAATGTGTAAAAAAAATGTCAATACACACACATACACACACACAAAGAGGAATATTATTCAGCCACAAAAAGAAGGAAATCTTTCCTTTAGTGATAATGTGCATGGACCTTGGGGGCATTATGCTCAATGAAATAAGCCAAATAGACAAATACTGCATGGTATCACTTATATGTAGAATTGAAAAAAGAGGTGAAACTCATAGAAACAGTATGAAAGTGATTGCTGGGGGCAGGGGAATGCAGGAAATAGGGAGAGGTTGGTAGAAGGGGACAAACTTGCCGCTATAAGAGGATCTAATATAAAACATGGTGACTGTAGTGTCTTAACACTGTATTGTGTCATTGAAATTTGCTAAGGGTAAAACTTAAGTGTCTCAGTCACACACACAAACGGTAAATATGTGAGGCAATGGATATGTTAATTAACTTGATTGAGGAATCCCTTCATAATGTATGTTTATGTAGATTAAATCATCAGGTTGTATACTTCACATATATTATAATTTTATTTGTCAATTTTAACTAAGGAAAGCTGAAAAATGCTATCAGATGATCCTGATGTGTTCCCAAGGTTGAGGACTAACATCAATAACATCTAGAATTTCTTAGTTTAGGCAATTAATGCAAAGTTGTTTTCAAATAGTGCCTTTTCAAGAGGAATTTTACCAAACACTCTAATTTGTTTCATCATGTTATCAAGTGGCTTTCCAAAATAATGGAAGCATTTTTAGCATGATGTGTGTATAACTTCAACAGCAGTTATGTAATTTTCCAAGTACCTCATGACTCCACTATGGTAGTTAACTGGATAGTTGTGGCTCGCAGGCTCTAGAGAGCAGGCTCAGTAGTTGTGGCGCGTGAGCTTAGTTGCTCCACGGCATGTGGGATCTTCCCGGACCAAGGCTCGAACCCATGTCCCCTGCATTGGCAGGTGGATTCTTAACCACTGCACCACCAGGGAAGCCCTTTAATTCTTACAATTATGAATGGCCTGGCTAGGACTCCTTGAATCCTACATGAGGCCCTCATCATATTCTTTATCTTCCACTTGTGTTTCTTCCACGAAGTAGCTTATCACAAAAAATAAAACTTACCTTTAAAGAGAGGTTAAGAGAATGTATGAGTGGAACAAGTTGGGCATTTTGTTTAAGAGAGATGTATTGTACCATCTGTAGGTGGACGGAGCCAAAGGATGGAATATTACTTGAAGCATTTTTCTCATACCCTTGTTATAATCAAATTTGTATTTTCTCAATCACTTTGGGGTTTGGGGTCCACTAATTAGATATAAACAGGTACAAAGTGTTAGCCCAGATGAACTATTCAAACTCATTTTGGAATGTTTCCATCACAAAACATCAACGTTTAGTCAAAATGGCATCTTCCAAATTTCTTAGTCTTGATTTACAATAATATTCAAAGACACCACTTTCTGTCTTTATTTTCTTCTCAGTAAGGAAGCTGTAAAGTCATGAGGCAGTGAATAGGTATTATCTTCGAAAGAAACAACAGAGCTAGGGAGACTCACTAAATAATTCATCATTTCCCTACCTCCACCAAATTCTCTTCATTCCAACTGCAAACTTGAAACTGAAGTGTTCAGGTCTTGGACTTTTAATCTGCCTCTTAATATGCTTCCTTCTTCTCTGAAGTCAAAGTACATTTATAACCTATTTATTACTTCAGAATCAACCTTAAACGTACTCTTTTTGGATAAGCTTCAAAATTAGCAGTTTGCAAGGAGTTTGAAATTTTAACTGCCATCTTTCACGTATCCATTCATCTATTTAATGGATACTGAGCTGCAACTATGTGCCAGGCACAGCTCTAGACAATGTGTGGATATTGTAGCATATAGAAAATAGAGAAATAAATCCCTGAACTCACAGTGCAGTGTGGGAGAGAATGTCCCAGGTAAAGGCTGACACCAATCTCAAACAGAAAATAATGCAAGGGTATGTCAAAAGTTTTAAAATAAGAGGACATTAAAAAACAAACAAACAAACCCAAACCAAAAAAAAACCCCCATCTTGACCCAGAAATCTTAAGAAATATAATCTAAGAAATAATTTGCTGCCAGCATATGTATGTACAAAGATCTTCATCATATTTTAGCACAACACTGAAAACAAGGACTGGTTAAATAAATTAAGGACGGGTTAAATAAATTAAGGACAGTTCACTAAATTATAGCGCATCATGTAGTAGACTATTCTGAAGCCATTAAAAAAGATGCCACAGAAATGTTTCTTATTACACAGAAAGATGCTTATAATATATTGTTAAGTGAAAGTTGAGGGTTTCAGAAACAGACTCACAATTACAAAGAACACACTAGTTGGGAGAGGGAAAGGGGGAGGTGCAAGATAGGGGTAAGGGTATAAGAACTACAAACTACTATGTATAAATTAAATAAGCAACAAGGATCTATTGTATAGCACAGGGAGATACAGCCATTATTTTGTAATAACTTTGAATGGAGTATAATCTATAAAAGTATTGAATCACTGTGTTGTACACCTGAAACCAATAAAAGATTGTAAATCAACTATACTTCAATAAAAAAAATTGGGGGGCTTTTGAAATTGTATGATGTGACTCCACTTAAACAGTGGTTTTCAGCTGGATACTATTTTGCCTTTCAGGGGACACGTGTCAATGTTTAGAGACATTTTTGGCTGCTACACTGAGGTGATCCATCTCGTGACTAGAGGTCAGGGATAAGACAGTCCCCCACAACAAAGAATTATTTGGTCCAACATGTCAGTAGTGCTGAAGTTGAGAAACCCTGCTCTTAAATAATTACATACAACATTGAAAGGAAACATACATTTTGGATAAATAGGGTCATGGATGTTTTTGCATGTTATTTTTCTTTGTGTGTTTATCTGCATTTTGTTTTAAATGAGCAAGGATTGACTTTGTAATTAGAAACAAAAAGAAACTATTATAAATGTGGTGCTAAACTTGGACTCATTATCTCAGCCCAGGAATGTTTTTCTATTAAAAAGTTCAGGCATTTCTGTCTTTTTCTACTGCTCTTCTGGCCTGTACACACCTGATTGCTGGTATCTGTGATGCCTCCATTTCTCTGATGGACGTGGTTTACTCCTATAACATGGGTTGAGGGACTTGCCTGCTTAGTAATGAGCTATATCCACCAAGGAAGTCATCTGTTCATGCTTAGAATATCATGTTCTTAGACATCCATGAGTTCTATTCTGAGGAAGTCAGAGGACTGTTTCATCCCTCATCACCAAAGTGCACAGTGAATGCTTCGACTGCTGACAACTCTACTTTGGCAGGTCCAATCCAGGCTTATCTCCCGGAAAGCTGGGGTCTAGTTGAGTCTTTTTTGGTTGAAATATTGTAGCTACCACTTTTTAAGCCACCATGGGCTTAAAAAGATTAGCCATACAATACCTTTAATGAGTCCCCAGATTTTATCTGCAGGGAATCCAGGGTCAGTGGCATGATGCTGGTTTGTAGAAGTCTACTGTGGTCTCTGCAGAAATTCTCAGGTGACCACCTGGGATTTTTATTACTTTAAATGTGCACATTTTATTCATCAGAGAATTAACTGTGTCCATTCTTTGATTAAAAGTCACATTACCTTGAGCTTCTCTGTATCCCAGTATCTGTCTCCACTTGTCAAATCCCAACTTTGCTTCAAGACCCATCTCAAATATCTGCTCTTACATAAAGCTTTTCATGACCACTGCTATTGGAAATATTTTCTCCATCCAGTTTACCCTAACTATGTATTGTTATGACTTTTTTGGGGTATTTATCTCATGTAGTATTATAGACAGTAATAATCTTACTAAAAACAATCTTCTTGAAAGGCAGGGTCTCTTTATTTCCTTTCTTATATACACCAAAGCACATAATAGATACCTGTTAAATATTTGTTGAATGGAAGATGATCATAGTGTCCACAGAATGTTTCAGTGCCAGACCCTTTGCAAAAATGTGTTATAGGTGCTGTTCCCCTAGATGAATCTCATCTCTACTATGGTAACAAGTTTAGCTTAAGAGGTCTATTTTTTTTTTTTTTTTTTTTTGCGGTACGCGGGCCTCTCACTGTTGTGGCCTCTCCCGTTGCGGAGCACAGGCTCCGGACGCGCAGGCTCAGCGGCCATGGCTCACGGGCCCAGCCGCCCTGCGGCATGTGGGATCTTCCCGGACCAGGGCACGAACCTGCGTCCCCTGCATCGGCAGGCAGACTCTCAACCACTGCACCACCAGGGAAGCCCTAAGAGGTCTTTCTGAGTAATCTGTTTGATTTTGAGGAGGAGTATTGAGAGAAATTACAGAACTACCATGAAGTGCTGGCGCCCAGCTAGAGAGTTTACTGCTCCTAAAACATTCATCCATCCATTCAACAAATATATAATGAACACCTACTATGTACCAAGCACTGTTCTGAGCACTGGAGATACAGAAGTGAATAAAACAAAGTAGAAAAAAAGTCACATTACCTTGGTAGGACAAACACCGTTGAGTGGGCAAGGCAGATCACATGTTTTCTCTTTCATTGGACTCCTCACTTTTCTAACTGGAGCCTGCATATCCTGTGCTAGGAGAGCTTCTTCAAATTAATTTACTGTCATTCTTGTAACATACCCGTTTATTGGGGTCCACGAATGTGTGTACTCCATTTGATCTCATCAAATGTTTTCCCTGAAATAAAGCGTACAATTATCTCATTAGTGAATAGTTTGTTTCTGTAGGTAAGCACCAGTTTATGATGATTCCATCCACACTTGCATCACATTAATGTATTTCCCATTTAATCAGTGTTTAAATTGAACTAGGATCAGGCTGAACAAAACACACAGTTTTGCATAATTATAGTAGAGCAAATGGAAACAGTCATAGGATTTTAGCGTTAGAAATCTTACTGTAGAAGCACAGATGGATTAGGAGATGTTGATAAAAAATATGTCCAGGAATAAATCCTCTATAAGCACTATATTAAATTCCCAATGCCTGCATGATAATTAACTTTGCATTAATTACTTTAAGTTTTCTTCTGCTGTCTACAGCTCTGAGTAGAAATCCTGCAGATTGAACAAACTGTCAAGGCACATCTTGTCATGTTCCATTAAGTGAAATCATTAGATAGTTGAGAAAGGCATTTCTTTCCAGACTTGCCTAGGTGGTAAGTTCAGTATTTATAGCTGTTCCTCTCATCTTCTCTAACCTTTTCTAAGCCAGTGTTGTGGAAGTACGGGTTTGCCTTGTGGGAAGATGCGCTACCTTAGAAAACAGATTTGAGATGGAAGCTTGTCTAGAAAGTCTCTAGATTAAGAATTGCACTTGCTGGTTTTATTTCCTCAAAACTACTAAGAGGCTGAACAAAGTGTTCTTCAGGCAAGGGACTTCCTGGGCTGTAGTCATTCGTTAACTGCCTAAGTCTTTGTCTTAAATATTTTCTCCTCCTCCTCAATAAATCATTCCAAATACTGTTGAAGTCTTACTTTGCACACTGTCACCCAATTTCCCTCCTTCCATCGCCAGAGAACCACTCTTTGAAAGTGGATGTATATCTTTCCAGGCACGTCTTCATAACTGCATGTCATTAGTGTATATCCACAAACAATGTATTACAGAATTTTACACGTATATAAACTTTAAAAATTGATCTCATACTGCAGGTATCCTATAATACATTTTATCATTAATCTTTTTTAAGTTATAACTGTGTCATGCACATGTAGATCTAATTTGTTCATTTAAATGTGTTATATTCCATCATGGGAATATACCACAATTTGTTATGCATTGCCCTAGTGAGGGAAATTTAAACAAATGCTTAATTTTTCACTATTGTAAACAATCAATTAGTGAAGATCCTTTTATCTACCGTTTTGCTGAGATTTTAATTTGAGAACGTCTGACTATAAAGCCTGCGCTCTCCCCACCATATCAAATTGACTCTCGAGTGATATCCTTCTATTATAGTTCACTTAGATTTTGTAGAACCCATTAGTTAAGTATTAAAACTTGGTAATACCATTTTATCTCCAGATGGGAACCACTTTACTAATTTAATCAGACATGAAGAGTAGATTTAATGTCTAAGGCTAAGACGTAGAATACTGAAGTCACTAGCCACATGTGGTTACCTGAGCAGTTGAAATGTGGCTAGTGCAAATTCAGATGTCCTCCAAGTGTAAAATATGTACCAGATTTTGATGAAAAACAGAAGGTAAAATCTCATTAACACATTTTTCGTATTGTAATAATATTTTAGATATATTACGTTAAACAAAATATTTTATTAAAATTAATTTCATCTATTCTCTGTTAATATGGCCTCTAGAAAATTTAGTTACAGATATGGCGATCGGAGAGTGCTCACAAGGGATTAGACTGAAATGATGGAGTCTGTACTTCTGGGCGCCAGATGGGGGCAGCAGAGAGTTGCGAGAATCAGGATTCCAAGTAGGGTAACACCAGGCAAACGTGCTGTGCTAATAAGCTGAGAGGCTCAGAAAGGCAGAATGTCAGTGAAGGGGTTAAATAGGGCTACAGTCAGTATAGATCCAGGGATTAGATCCTGGATTCCGATTGGGAGGGATTGAAGCCAGGGCCATCTACAGGAGAGAGTCCTGCTTTAAAAAAATGAAAGTTCTGATATAGCACGGCTTTGAAGTCACACGATGCTGTTTGAACCCTCACTCTGAACTCAGGCAAGTTATTTGACCTCTGTAAGACTCAGTTTTCACATATGTAAATTGAGGATGACAGTATTTATTTTTTCAGTTGATGCATATTAAGAGCTTGTCACATATACTGAATGTTTGCTATTATATTGAGTCAATGGGAAAGCATCAGAAGTGGTCTGCTCCCTTCTGAAGTAGTAGATATAGGCTACAGTTCTTACCATGCACAGGTTTAACATGACCCATACAAAGCTTAACGTGACGTTCTCTCAGCTGAGAAGTGATACATGGGAGTTCTTACTATCTTATCTCCTGCCAAGCTAGAGCCTTAAATTTATTTCCTTTCCTGGCTCTGAGTTGGGGTAATGAATGCATTTGTTCGTCACAGAAGTTTCCAAGTCTTGTGTTAAGTAAGCATTAGGGATGCAGAACTTAGCCAACTGTGGTTAAAATGTTTACAGTTAAGTCAAAGGGATAGAAGGTTTGTCACCTACTGATGATACAATGTGATGGGAGTCAAAGTTGAGTTATGAGAAAATTATGAATTCCATGGGGAGGATGCAGAGGGCTTCAGTGATGATGCTGAAAAGTAGAGGACATTATTGAGGTGCTTGTCATTCTGTCCTGTTTCCCCAATCTCCTGAGGTCCAATGTCCTTCATCTCTGCCAATGATCTCCATCACCTACCAGCAAAGTGTCACCCTAGAGTGCATCACCAACAGAAACTGCCCCATTTTCTAAGATCTGAGGTCTGATTTTCTCAGTAGTGCCCAACCTCCTGTCTCACCCTCCTAACTCCATTCATAGGTGGTCTCTAAAGTGGGATGTGACCATTCAGGGACTTTGTAAGATAATTCAAAGGGGTTCAGAAAGAAAACATTAAATCTTTTATTTATATTTAGCTTTTAATCATCCTTTTATGACGTATATATTTTGTGTATTCTTTAATTACACAGTATGTTAGTACAGCAACGCAAGTATGTAACAAACACATGCATATATGTGTATTTTGAGAGTCAGCACAAATTTTTAGTGCTGAGGTACATGTAATCACAGAACTCTGCAGCCAACTGCCTTAATGTATTATTCAGAAGTTGTGGTTTCTAGTGGACGAAACCCAACTCATACTAGCTTATGGAGAGAGGGTACTTACTGAAAAGATCACCTATGTCGCTAGCCTAGGTATGTGAGGTCTAGGTCACAACGATATTGTCAGCGAGCCCTCACTCTGCCTTCTCAGCTCTTTGTATTGGGCAAGATGGCAAATGGAGTCCTGAACTCATACTTTTCCAACTTAACACCCAGGGGCAAAAGACTCTTTGGCGGTAGCAGAAAAGTCCCAGGGGAGACTGACTGATCTGGTTGGATTCCATTGTCCATATCTGAACCAATCACTCAGTCCAGGGAATGGAATATTCTGGCCACCTGGATTAGATCAGGTTCTTGGGGAAAGGGGGTGATATGGATAAATCCTATGGGAACCATATGGCAAAGGTGTCCCCTAGGAAAGAGGAAGGGAACACAGGGAAGCGAGCACACAGGACACATAGCAGCCTAGGTGAGTGTGGGACTTACTACCCCAGGACAAACAGGTCAGGATAGGAAAGGTCCCATCCAAAGATGTTACGATCCATAATCCATTGAGTAACTTTTCCTAAACTTTAAGTGGGCATGAGAAACAGAAGTAAGCTGCTGCACTTATTCACAGGCCAAGGAAAGTTTTAGGTTAAATGTGCAAAAAGGAACACTACCGAGTTTAGGTGAACATGATCTCTGATATCCCCAAATGAAAGAGGCTGAGATGTAATTTCTGTTCTTCTGAGGCAGGAGATAGATGGGCCCCAGGCTGAGCAGCTGGAGCTCGTCCCCTGTGGACACATACTCCATAACAGCAGGATAACAGGAGAGTCCGAGCCCTGCCCAGATAAATAGAGACCCCGTATTTCTCATTCTCAAAGTCAAGGACACCTTCTGGACTATGCATGCACAGAAAAGGCTCCTTGAAGCTCAAAAGGTAGGGGGCGCCACCGCATAGTAGGTGATGTCAACCTACCCATAGGCCTCTTCGCTGGAATCTGTCTTGGCTAAGAGATGCACGCACACGTGGGAGGACCCCAAGATATACCAAATATGGACTCAGAACCAGGCAAAGCCAGATGATTGGCCAAAGGAAACCCGGAAATAATGCCCCATGTAAGTGATTTAACGTACCATGAGGGCGTGACTCTGAGTCCACCTGTCTATCCACACATACTCTTTTTCCTCCTAATAAACACTTAACTTGTTTCACTACTTCTGTCTTTGTGGGAATTCATTTCCGCAAAGCCAAAGGGCCAGGGCCTTGTCACTGACCACTGGTCTAGTGGCTAGGATTCAGCGCTCTCACTGCCGCAGCCCGACCTCAGTATGTGGCCGGAAACCGAAATCCTGCTTCAAGCTGCTGCAGGCCGAGACCACCTGAGATCACTTCCAGTGTACTTTCTCTGAGTGTATTCTGTGTTGTACATCAAGTTAGAGACTTTGGGGTCAGAGTGGCCTTGCTTTTCATCTTGACTCTGCCACACGCTAGCTGTGCATACGCGGTCCAGTTTACCAGAACCTCCGAATCGCACTTCTATCATCTGTACCTCCCTGGCAGAGCTGTGGCGAAGATGAAATGAGACTACCTAGCACAGTTCCTAGTGCTTGATAAATAGGAACTATTATGGTGATGCTGCTGATGCTTTTGTTTTCCTTTTCAACCAGTTTGGCCAAATTCCTATGGTGAAGGATGCAGGGCTGATTCATCTTTGGAAACCCCACCGAGTCCCCAGAGAGCCTGGCGTAGTAAATGTTAAGTAAATACTTGAATGACCAGTGAGGGAGTGACTGTAGCCTATTCTGTTTCCAATCATTCCCAAGGGGCTCTATTGTGAAATGCTGCTCAGACTTCCAGCTCTGCCAAAGGACAAATTATTCTTTGACCAAGAAAATTACTTCTTAGTATTTTCCCTCCAGCCTCCTGAAATGTGGGCCAATATTACGGCAGGGAAACCTTTCAGAGTACTGAGACTCCTGCATTGGCCTTGTGAGCAAGTATTAGAATTTTTCATGGCTTATTCTATTGCTTTGTACAATATTTTGATCTATATTCCCACACTGACCACGCAAGACCTGAATGAGCTGTTCTCATTAACCTCAGCAAAGACCCTTCCCCGCTATGGACGGGACTAAAAGGCTGGCATGGCTTGGGATGGTCTGGGCTGCTTGAAGACGTAACTTGGGAACAAAGGTTACGAGTTTTCTCGGGCCAGCTTTGGACTACTGTGACTCTCAGTGTGGAGGAAGTTGCCATGGAAAATACTTATTTAAAAAGACAGGCTGTTCTTTTGGGAAGTAGTGATCAAGAGAAAGGGGTGTACCTTTGCCTACATGCTGCTGCAGAAATCATTTTTGACAGCTTTTATTTGCCCAAGAACCTGGTAGACTGGAGCTTTTTCCAACAGTGGAAAAAAGGGGTAACTTTCCCAAAATGCTATCAGAAATTCCAGCCTCAGAAAGTTATTATGGAGTCACCCAGGCTCTCATCTCAAACCCCAAATTGCATGCTTACTGAAGACAGAGCAATGATACTGGAAGGGCTGGCGAACTGCCCAGAGAACACTCCTGTCACCTTGGTTTTGAGAGTAAGACAGATGAAGTTGGTGATTTCAGGGCTGATTACCGACTTCAACCAAAGTCATTCTGGACTTTTTTGTTTAAAGATCAGAAAGATTCTACTTGGAACAAGGAAGCTCCTTGATCTAGTCCTTAGAGATGTAGTCCATCAGTCCAGGCACTGAGCAAAGAATGGAAAAGACCGAATTGAAACCATGAAGCTGATGGGCAGTATTCAAAAGTACAATTCAGGAGTGATGTCATAAAAATGGTGGCATAGGAGGCCCCAGCCTTTGTTCCCCAACAAAGATTAACAGTTAGACAGCCATCCATGAACAAAAAGAGCTCTGAGAGAGCTCTGGAATCCACTTAAACTTTAGCAACGCAGTTGAACAAAACCCCTGAGAATAACAGCTCAAAAAGGGAAAGAAGACAGCTTCATCATTTGTGTGCCTCATCCCATCCCCAAGCTGGAACTGCTCAGCACCAAAAGTGAACTTCCCAGGTAGGGAGGGCTCCCATCCCTTCGAAGAGTTGCAGGGGTGAGCTACCAGTTTCCCCAGGCTTTCAGGCACTGCGTTAATGTCCTCCACCAGTTTCACCCCACTCCAACTGGCAAAGCTGAGCCATACAGAGACGGCTAGGAACAAAGAAGAGAAGAGGGGCTACTAGGAGCAACCACACAGCAGAAGTGATCATGTCTCCCAGTGACCTGATCTGCAGACAGACCTGGCAGCTCTCCCCACTAAAGAAACCAAGGGCCAGCAGAGCTGCCTAGGACCCCCTGCAGATTTCACCAGCTTTTGCCCTACAGGTATTCACACATTCACTGATGCCAGCTGCCTGAGTCCTTGTCTATTCCCAACCCCTCCCCCCACCCCAGGCCCCTCTGGAGCCCAGGACCTGTATTGGCAGCCAGCCCAGGCCGGTGCAGCTATACAAGTGCAAGACATCAGCCTAGATTCCTGCAGCTGATCCCCCCTGCTGTGTGTATACTCAGGGAGAGCCCCTTCAGTAGTGTGGTGGCCTCACACGCATCACTGGGCTTCAACATAGTGCATGGGCCCAAGGGGACACTGTCCAGCCATGGGAGATAGTCCTACCTCCCACACTCCCCCAAAAAAGTCACAATACACTTGTGGGCCTGGAGAAGCCCTTTTCTTCTGTCACTCGCTTGCACTGTACTCACCTGCAGCTATAGCCCTTCCAGCTGTGCACCTGCCTAGCCTCGGCCTGTCCCCCATAGCTGGCCACCACTGCTGTGCACCAGCAGTGAGATGCCGCAGCCAAAGCATGCGTAACGATAGCCAGGGCACCTGCACCTGCCAGCATGCCCATAGTCGGCTGCAGCCTCTTCTGTCTGCTCTGGCCCCCACCACTACATGTGTATGTCTGTGACCAGCCCCTGGCACGACACAGGCACTTGCAGCTGGCCCCTGCAGCTGAGGGTATGCATACCACCAGCTCCAGCTACCTCTGCTGCCTGTCCTGGTCCTTAGCTCCTGGACTTGGAGGCACTGCTTAGGACCCTGATAGCTATTGTAGCCACTGTGGACACCCACAATGCTCACCAAACTGTGTGGCTGCTGGTGCTCTGGACCCCAGGAGGCTGAGTAGAAGATTTATCACAGTCCCCTGGACCCAGTGCTGCTATACCCCTCCCCTAACACGTGGTACCCTGCACACTGCTCCTGGGGTCACTACATGCTCCAGCATGTCCCTACCTGCAGGTAAAAGTCTTCCCTTACCAAAGTTAGTCCATAAAGTCTGCAAGAGGTGACTGCTTCTTCAAATGTGCATACACCTATACAAGGCTACAGGGATCACAAAGAACCAGAAATAGGACTCCACCAAAAGATTACAGTAAACCTCCAGAGCTGACCCCCAGCCCCCAAAGGGAGATCCAGCAATTTCCTAATAAAAAATCCAAAATAATTGTTCTAAAGATGCTCAGAGAGCTACAGGAGAACACAAGTAATTTAAGGGTATCAGGAAAACAGTACAAGAACAAAATGAGAAGTTTAACAAAGAGAAAACATAAAAAAAGAAACAAATAGAAATTTTGGAGCTGAAGAATGACTGAACTGAAAAATCAATAGAAAGCTTCAACATTAGACTTGACAAAGCAGGAAAGAATAATTGAGCTTGAAGATAGATCAATTGAAAATATCCAATCAAAGGAGCAAAAGGAAAAAACAAACAAACAGTAAAAAGGACTGGATCAAAATGGCAGTGTAGGAGGATTCTGAACTCACCTGCTGCCATGGACACACCACACCTACAGCTATGTAGAGAATAGTTCCCTACCTATGAAAGAAATCCAAAAAGTAACTGAACAACTCCTACACGTCAGGTGAGTAAGAAAAAAAACTCACATCAAAATGGGTAGGAGAGACTGACACAATCTTGCCATGAATCCCACCCGTCACAGTGACTCACAATAAGGAGGGAACTCACAACTCTGAGATTCTCTGAGGAGTGAAGGGTTTGAAATTGCCACCCCAACTTTTAAGACCTGCAGCTGAGAGATTGGGCCCCCGAACATCTAGTTTTGAAAGTCAACAGGGCTTATATGCACAAAAGCCACAAGACTAAGAACTGGTCTTAAAGGCTTGGGCAGAGCACTCCCAAAGCCCCAAGTGCCAAGCGCATACCTCCCCTAACTCTGCTGCTGGATCCTGGTGTGTGCTCCTGAATGCCTCTGTGAGAGCAAGCTCCAGTAGGGAGGGAGAATGCTTAGGAAACAGGTCATGGATGGTTGGCAGAGGAGAAGCCAAAAATGAGCTATAGGGCTTCCCTGGTGGTGCAGTGGTTGAGAGTCCGCCTGCCGATGCAGGGGACACGGGTTCGTGCCCCAGTCCGGGAAGATCCCACGTACCGCGGAGCGGCTGGGCCCGTGAGCCACGGCCGCTGAGCCTGCGCGTCCGGAGCCTGTGCCCCGCAACGGAAGAGGTCACAACAGTGAGAGGCCCGCGTACCGCAGACACACACAAAAAAAAGCGCTATAGTACCACCTTGTGGAATACAAAAGACAAGTTTCAAATGGCCAGCCTGGTGAATATTAAGAACCAAAGAAAGTATAAAAGCTTAGTTAATGTGTCTGCTACTTCGAAGGTAAAAGGAGTAACTGCAAACAATATGAAAAATCAAGGAAACATATCACAAAAAGAAATACAGTATCACAAAAAGAAAATAGTAATTCTTCTGTAACCATACTCAAAGGCATGGAATATTGTGGTCTAAATGAATTCAAAATAGCTGTTGTGAAAAAATTCAACAAGTTACAAGAAAATTCAGAAAGGCCGTTCAATGAAATAATGAATAAAATTAATGGAAAGGAGTTCTTTACTAAAGAGAATGAAAATATAAAAAACAACCAAGTGAATTCTGGAGCTGAAAAATTCAACGAATGAGATTAACAGTGCAATACAGAGCATCTGTAGCAGGGCAGAGCAGATGACAGAAAGCAGTAGTAACTCGGAGTGTAGGAATATAAAAATAGTTCCCTCTCATCTTCTAACTTTACTAAGATTTAAAAAGAGTGAAGAAGGCCTACATGAACTATCAATTTCCATCACAAGGGCAAACATTTGAATAACTGGAGTCTGGAAGAGAAGAAAAGAGAAGGAGAAGGGGGCAGCGAGTTTAAAGAAATAATAGTGAGAACTTGCCAAACCTGAGGAAGGAGATGGACATACAAGTCATGAAAAAGAAAACTATCCCATTCACATTAGCATCAAAACCAATAAAATACCTAAGAACAAATTTATTCAAGGAAGTGAAAGATCTGTACAGTGAAAACTACAAGACTTTGCTGAAAGAAATAAAAGATACAAACAAATGAAGGGACATCCCATGTTCATGGATTGTAAGAGTTAATACTGTTAACATGTCCATGCTACCCAAAACCATCTGTAGATTCAACACAATCCCTATCATAATTACAATGACATTTTTCACAGAAATAGTAAACGTTTTAAAATTTGTATGGAGCCACAAAAGATGCCTGTAGGGCGCGGTCAGCTAACTGCTACGCGGCAGGAAGCTGAAATAAGCTGAGTCATCCTTCCTGTGGCCACTGCGCTTGCGCTAAGTATACTAATGAGGTTTTAAAGTAGCGACCTATCCGATGCTGGCTCACAAATCGCACCATCGGCGAAAGCCAATCACAGAGCGACACATGTTCTTAATCCCTATATAAGCAGACTGCTATAGGATTGCGGGGTCTTCCTTCCATCTTTCTTCAACCAAGCTGTGCTCCAATAAAGTGTGATACGAGAAGAATCTTGCGTGTGGCGGCTCGTTATTCTGCCGGTCAGAAACGGCTCGCCGCAGATGCCAAATGACCAAAGCAATCCTGAGAAAGAACCAGAGGCATCACACTTCCTGACTTCAAACTACACTACAAAGCTACAGGAATTAAAGTATGGGGTTGGCATAGACACATAGACCAATGGAAGAGAATAGAGCGCCTAGAATTAACCACCCAGCCCGATAAATATTTGATAAGGGAGCAAGGAACACCCAGTGCAGGGAGGATAGTCTTCAACAAATGGTGTTGGAAAACTAGATAACCAAATGCAGAAAAATGAAATCAGACCTTATCTTACATCACACAAAATTTACTTGAGAGAAATGGGTGAAGGGGATCAAAAGGTAAAAATGAACACCACCCTCTGAACACCTCCCTACATGAGTCATCTGTGGGTTGCTTATTTTGTTTCCCAGAGCTTAATGCCAAAGCTGCATTCCTTTCCCCCCACCCTCCTTTTCTCCTTCCCTTACCGTATCAATAGTTAAACTACTTGGGAACACAATGGATAAGGAAGGAAGGGAAGGTAGGGGGAGTGATATTCTATCATCAAGGAAGCTGCAAAAAAGATATACTGTGGTCAAAGAAGGAGAAGACAACAAGAGTAAAGATAGACACACATTCTGTTCCAGTTGTTATTTCCTTTCCTTATCCCTAAAACGATTCTAACAGAAATTGGGCTCTGTCTTTTCCCTTTCTCAACTCCTATCCTGGCAAAGACTGTAAGATTATCTTGCTGGTACAGCTCCTCAGGTTAGGTAAAGATCCAGGGAAAGCAACAAGATTCCAGCATTCCATTTCTGACCTTAGTCTTGATGCAGAACTACCTCTTTCACGTGTGTGCTATTTGGTAATTGTGAGATTTGTTACAGTATGGAAAAAAAGAAAAAATTAACTTGAAATGGATCAAAGCATTAAACTTAAGACCTGAAACCATAAAACTCCTAGAAAAAACAGAGAAGGAGCTCCTCAATACCAGTCTTGGTAAAGACTGTTTGGATATGACACTAAAAGCACAAACAGCAGAAGAAAAAGTGAAATTATGTCAAACTTAAACACTTCTGCACAGCAAAATAAACAATTGTCAAAATTAAAAGGCAACCTACAAAACTGGAGAGAATTTTTGCAAATCATGTATTGGATAAGGGGTTAACATCCAAAATTTGTAAAGAACTTATACAACTGAATAGCAAAAATCCAATCCATGAAAGAATGGGCAGAGAAACTGAATAGACATTTTTCCAAAGATGGTATACAGATGACCAACCGGTACATGAAAAGATGCTCAACATCACTAATCATCAGGGAAATGCAAATCAAAACCACAGTGAGCTATCACCTTACATCTGTCAGAATGGCTATTATCCATAGACAAGAAATAAGTGTCGGCAAGGATGTGGAGAAAAGGGAACCTTTGTGCACAGTTGGTGGGAATGTAAATTGGTGCAGCCACTATAGAAAACGGTATGGAGTTTCCTCAAAAAATTAAAAATAGAACTACTATATGATCCAGCAGCTTCACTTCTGGGTGTATATCAAAAGGAAATGAAATCATTAGGTGAAAAAGATATCTACACTTCCCTGTCCATTGTAGCATTATTGACAATAGCCAAGATATGGAAAAACCTGTCCATCAGTGGATGAATAAATGAAGATGTGATATATACATACACACATACAAACATAATAGAATGTCCTTCAGCCATTAGAAAGAAGGAAATCCTGCCGTATGTGACAATATGGATGGAACTTGAGGGCGTTATGCTAAATTAAATGTCAGACATAGAAAGATAAATACTGTATGACATCACTTACGTGTGGAATTTAAAAGTCCAAGCTCAGAGAAACAGAATGATAGTTACCTGGGGCTGGGGAAAATGGGAAGCTGTTGGTCAGAGAGTACCAACTTCCAGTTATAAGATGAGTATGTTCTGGGGAATCTCACATACAGCATGATGATCCTAGTTAATCATTTTATATTGTATACTTGAAAGTTGCTAAGAGAATAACCTTAAATATTCTAACAATAAATAAATGATTACATGATGCTATGGTGGTAATCATTTGGCTAAACATAAACATAACAAATTGACATGTTGTACATTTTAGACTTGCACAATATAATGTCAGTTATATCTCGATAAAGCTGGGAACCCTCCTCCACCAAACCCAAAGAAAAAAAGTACAATTCAAATCATGTTTTGTTCAATGGGTGGGGGATGGAAAGATTCTACTGGAAATATTAGACATTCCTTAGGTCTGAATTGCAGGATAGGAATTATGTTTGAATTTGGCAACTTATATTTGCTCCATTGCTGGGGAAGAGAATAAATAATAGGGCTTGCATGTATTGGGCAGAAAATAAGGGCTGGAAGCTCCTGATCCCAGCTGAGGAATGGTAGGCAGTGGAGGCCATGACTTAGGGCCATAAATACAGTGGAAAGGCTGCACATCTCTCTGGCTGATCCTACCATGCCAATTTGGACAGATGTGGAAAACAATACAAGTGGAGCTCTGAGGCTGCTGAGGCTACTGTTAACCATGGGCTCAGTCTACCAGTTGGGACGATCTGTGTCTAAGGCAGTGATGAAAGCTGGATAGACAATATTCTTACCAGTAAGAGAAGCTAAGGAGGTTAGGATCGATTCTGGTCAAGGTCTCTAATGGAAGTAAAAAAGGAATGGCTGGGCTTCCCTGGTGGTGCAGTGTTTGAGAGGCCGCCTGCCGATGCAGGGGACACGGGTTCGTGCCCTGGTCTGGGAAGATCCCACATGCCGCAGAGCAGCTGGGCCCATGAGCCATGGCCGCTGAGCCTGCGCGTCCAGAGCCTCTGCTTCGCAACGGGAGAGGCCACAACAGTGAGAGGCCCGCGTAACGAAAAAAAAAAAAAAGGCATGGCTTACTTTTTCTTCTGTCCTCTTTTTTCCCCCATCTCTACTTTTAGTTCTATCAGGGAAAGGCAGTGGCCTTTCATACATGGGTTAAAATTAGATATTGATTTGAACGGAAAAACTCTGTGAAAGAAAATAGTGAAATAAACCTATTTATAAGGATGATTTGGGATATTTCCCATCAATGAAGTAGCAGGAAATAACTTCAGATTATACGCATAGAAATGGGGCAAGGATGATTTAGGTTATGGAAATCTTTGGAAGTAAGTGTCTCTCCACTACCATGAGATTTCACTCAGAGATGATAATCTGGTATTTGTACAGAGCTTTAAACTTTTCATAGCATTTTCATACACTTCTTTCACTTGAGGTGCATGACAATCCTGTATGGTTTGTAGAACACCTATTATTCCTCTGTGACAGATAACTAAACTGTGACTCACAAAGGCCCAACAGACTAGCTCAGGATCACATAGCCAGTTAAAGGCAGAGCTATGCCTAGAAGTGGACTCTCAATACTGTTTGCTCTGTTTTCTCTAGTTCTGTTTTAGCACGACCTGCAAATGACATGTTATGCTTTGACATGGTCCAGTTTTTGGATGACTCAGACGTTCAGAAAATGTGCTGGATCTTCCTTGGTGGGTGATTCCAGCATATTATGGTGTTTAGAGGAACAGCTAGGGGCTAACAGTGGGAGCAGAGTGGCTGCTGCTTCTTTCTTAGGCGAAGAACGGGACAGTTTAAACTGACTTGAAGGTGAAAACTGCCTCTTGAAAAATCTTTGTTTTGTAAAAAGAGACCATTTGGTTGCAGCCTTGTGCAGGGATAATTATGGCTTAAATCAGCTGAACTTTTGGTGGATACATTTATTTCCACAAAATTATACTTGGAGAGTTTTAAATGACCACAGTTTCTCAAAATATCGGCAAGTAGAAAATGAATAAATCAAATCCCAATTAATTTTCTGGATCTAATATTGCAATGATGGTTTTTAGTCAAATAATATATTTACTCAGAACATAGAGCTTCCCTGGTGGCTCAGTGGTTGAGAGTCCGCCTGCCGATGCAGGGGACGTGGGTTCATGCCCCGGTCCGGGAAGATCCCACATGCCGTGGAGCGGCTAGGCCCCGTGAGCCATGGCCGCTGAGCCTGCATGCCCGGAGCCTGTGCTCCGCAACGGGAGAGGCCACAACAGTGAGAGGGCCATGTACCGCAAAAAAAAAAAAATCTATATATATATAATATATATATTATAATTAATATATAATATATAAATATATAATACATTATATATATTATATATATTTACTCAGAACATAAGTACACATAAGGAGAATGGGCAAAGACAGCTATATATTAATTTTTTATGTTTCCTTTACTGTTATTTTCTGCAATCCAAAGATATTCACTAGGTACTCTTTCCTGAGAAAGTAGGTAGGGCAAGTATTCCTGTTTTTCAGAGGGCACTTATTTTGTTTTCCATTTTTAAGGCTACCTTAGAGTTGAAAATTCATGTCTTCAGCTAGGGGCCAAATTTGCCGTAAGGGCAATCAATGTTTCACATCCAAGAAGGGACATTTATTTATAGTGATCACTGCCATGGGCCTTGGGGAAGTGTTTAAGATAAAATATTCATGACTCTGTCCTTTTCCTCAAGACCAAGAGCTGGTTCTCATTAGCTAATCCTCCAACAACACAGGCAAGGGACTGGACCCTCACTGCCTCAGTCATTTGATCTGAACTAGGTTTCAGATTTTCTCACCTGTTCATGACTTTATGGAGAAGCTTGAAAGACTTCTCTTACTTGGCTTGATTCGCAGAGTGGTCTGGACTCTGCTTATGAGTTGACCTGGTGGGGACATTGGTCACAAGGATCTGAAGTATTCCTCTGCATCAACCGAATTATACATGGTATATACTGAGAGTGGCAGAAAGCATCTTAACAGGGAAACAGGTAGCAGGAAAAAAAAAAAAGTTCGAGAAATGAAGTAAGCAGTGATTTGTCAACGTTGAGACTGATTCTTACAGGTCAGAATTTCAACATGGCACTATTGACATTTTGGGCTAAATAGTTCTTTGTTGGGGGGATACCCTGTGCACTGTAGGATGTTTAGCAGCAACCCTGGCCTGTACCCATACATGCCAGTAGTACTCCTCCCCACTTGTGGCATCGAAAAACGTCCCCAGACATGGCCAAACGTCCCCTAGAGGGCAAAATTGCTCCCTATCGAGAACCACTGTTATAGGCGAACATAGCTGTAGTTGATGACTAGTAGGTTGTGATATAATCAGCCTTAGGTTTGCTCTTTAGATGCTTCTGGGAGCATGACCGAGTTGAAGGAGCATGGGCTTTGCAGTCAATCAAACCTGAGCTTAGATCCCAGTTCTGTCACTTACTTGTCATGTGACACTGGGTAATTTAATCTCAGCCTCTTCACCTGTAGTGGTAACAGTGCCTATCTCCCTGGGCCACGTGACAGATACTCTCAGCATTGTGCCAGGAACAGTCAGGGCTCACTAGATGTTAGTCTCCATTCTTCCCCCCTTTCTTCTTTTCCCTTCTCCCAAGGTGGGCTGTGAAAGCAGGGAAACCAAGGGACTGAGCAGGTGGAAGTTCTGGTCCATATTCTATGCCCTTACCTAGTATCAGACTTCTTGTGAGCTCCATAAACTTTAAGAAGGTGAACATTCGAGGTTTAGCCATAAGGAACACCTAAAAGCTTGGCAACTGGAGATGTCTAGGAATATGTATGTGTTTATACATATATACAACACACTGCTCAAGTCATTTGCTGTGTGCCTTTGGGCCACATCTCCACTGGCATCCTGAAAAGTGATCCACTTTGGGAAACTGAGGCAACAAAAGATATATCCTCAGACCATTCTACAGATCTGTGGAGTGACTGGGCTGATGGTCACACTTCCTTATGGACCTGACCCTACAATCCTGAAAACTTATCAGCTCTGACCACTACTGCCAACCTATAGCAAGCATACAACTCTAACTCTGGACCCTGCCCACCAGTGTGGACACAGTGCTTTTGCTGCACAACACAGGTGGGAGGATCTGAGCTGTGGATGGCTGAAGGAAAGGCAGCTTGTTAGACACTGCACAGGGAGGGGAGAGGCTGTCAGCATGAGAAGTGTGGGAAAAGGAACATCACGACACTGCCTCAAACGACACAGCACTGAAGGGCTTGCTGGGAAGCTCCACAAATAGAACCACACTGCATATGGGAACCAGAGATAGGATCAGGAGACATCAGGTGGGGTACACAGTGGACTGTGTACCAGTCTGTTTGCCTTCTCAGCAGTTTTTGCTGCTTCATAGCAGTCTGCAAATCACTGCCCATTTCCTCAGTTTCTACCTCTATAAAGCTTACTCTGCCTGCTTCTAAGGATGTTGTTAACATCAAACGAGGCAACACACATAAACGCACAATTGAAGCCCTGAGCATGGCAGGTGTTACTTTTCTATATGAGGCCCAAAACAGTCAAGAAACAGCACCTGTTGCCAGTATCACTGTAATGGTGACTAATGTAGTAAACATGTGCCAGGAGATTTACATGAATCATTGGTATCTCTACAACTCTGTGAATTTGATATTTTTATTCCCATTTCACCAGTAAAGTGATTTGTTCGAGGAACTCAGTCCTGCCTATTTCCAGAGATTGTACTCTTCTCACTACCTTACGTGCCTCCCCTAAAGTCTTCCTACATTCATAGGCTGTCAGTACGGTGAGACTGAAGTATGACTCTTATTTTTTTTATTTTATTTTTTTGTGGTACGCGGGCCTCTCACCGCCGTGGCCTCTCCTGTTGCGGAGCACAGGCTCCGGATGCGCAGGCTCAGCGGCCATGGCTCACGGACCCAGCCGCTCCGCCATGGCTCACGGGCCCAGCCACTCCGCAGAATGTGGGATCTTCCCGGACCGGGGCACGAACCCGTGTCCCCTGCATCGGCAGGCGGACTCTCAACCACTGAGCCACCAGGGAAGCCCTGACTCTTATTTTTAAGCTTTCCTTTCTTCATAACTACTCAGTCCAGTAATTTGCCACCTTAGAAATGTACACAAGCTTTGATCTAGTAAAGCTGTTATAAAAGCTTCAGTCTGCAGACTGGCCTTCCCATTTTCCTGAGTATGTGAGTTCTAGCCGAGCAGGATTCCGGCAACCTTGCCATGGCCCTGGGAGCAGCTTAGAAAGCCACCTGTGCAGAGAGTCCCCATTACACACTGAAAACCACAGCAGTTGTAACAAAGCTAAGGATTAAGGATAGTGGGAGAATGAGGTTTTTTTTTTTTTTTTTTTTTTGGTGCGGTACGCGGGCCTCTCACTGTTGTGGCCTCTGCCGCTGCGGAGCACAGGCTCCGGACGCGCAGGCTCAGCGGCCATGGCTCACGGGCCCAGCCGCTCCGCGGCATGGGGGATCCTCCCAGACCGGGGCACAAACCCGCGTCCTCTGCCTCGGCAGGCGGACTCCCAACCACTGCGTCACCAGGGAAGCCCGGATGAGGTCTTTGATCTCTGTATTATCGTTCTATCATTGCTATAACAAATCACCACAAATTTAGCCACTTAAATCAATACAAACATATTTTACAGTTCTGTAAGTCAGAAGTCTGACGTGGGTCTCACTAGACTAAGGTCAAGGTATCAGCAGGACTACATTCCTTTCTGGAGGCTCTAGAGAAAAGTCTGTTTTCTTACCTTTTTTAGCTTCTAGAGACGGTCCTCATTCCCGGGTTCACAAATCTCGTCCTCCATCTTCAAAGCTAACAGCTCTCCGACCGGCTTTCCACCATCACGCCACGCTCTGACTGACGCAGGCAGTAAAGGCGTTCTCCTTATAAGGGTTCAGGTGATTCGATTGGTTCCACCTGGGTAATTCATTCTCCCCTCCCCTTCTCAAAGTCCTTAACCTTAATCATATTTGCAAAGTCCCCGTTGCCACATAAGGTAGCATACTCACAATTCTGAGGATTAAGATGTGGACATCTTTGGGGTATTATTTTGCCTACCACAGTCCCCATTCAGATTAGAAGTACAAGAGGCATAAACAGGTTTGGGAACAAACACAGCTGACTCTTAGTAAACATACAGCTAACTTATTAGTGGAAGCAGAAGTGTGTGGGTATACTAGGGAGTGGCTGACTAGCCCACAAAATGTGACTGTTCAGTAGGCATTGTCATCTCTGTTTTATAGACAGAGCTGGTGAACATGGTGAAATGTTAAATGGGCGTCAATTAATAAAATTTCTACTGCCATTTGTTCGGCAGGGCAGGTTTGGGAAGCTGAGTTTGATAGTGTTGTCAGGAGCTTGAGTGCTGGTGTTTTAGCCTCGAGGGAAAAAACAATTAAAAACTATCCCTTGACGCCACATAGGAGTGAAGTGAGAGCACCTGCTGGCCTTCAGGGCTGGGCATCTATTGATTTTGAGGTGAGAAGCTGGGTGGTTGTTGAAAGCGAATGATAATGGGCTAAAGAGGAACAGGAATAAACAGATCTTTACAAATTTGAACTTGGCTCAATAATTCTTCTCTATGAAGATGTCTTTTTCCCTGTCCTCAGCCAGAGGTTTTAACATTTTGAGTTCCAAATTTTCCATGTATACGTCTCACTTGCAGCTCTCATAACATGGAGTTATAATTACTTAGTTTTATGCTCAGACTGGGTGCCCCTTGAGGACAGACCCTGTATCTGATTTACTGTTGCATACCATGATCTGGTTCAGCGTCTGTTACAGACTGAGGGAGCGAGGGCGTGCAAAATCTAGAGGATTTACACCCATGGTTAGCGGTCGGCGTCATACATAGTCTTCCAAAGAAGTAGAGGGTCCCACTTAATGCCTCATGACAGGCTAGAAATAGTGCTTGGCAATGGAGGTTTAAATTAGGATCAGCTGTTGGGACTTCCTGGTGGTCCAGTGGTTAAGGCTCCACATTTCCACTGCAGGGGGCATGGGTTCAATCCCTTGTGGGGCGAACCAAGATGCCGCGTGGAGCAGCCAGAAAAAAAAAAGAAAAGAAAAAAATTAGGATCAGCTTTTATTGTTGGCGGGGAAGGGGCTGTCTTCCAGATCATTCTGTGGGGGATTGTAGGGTTCTGTTGTGCTGGCTGGTTTTCATTATGTCTTTGACTGGTTTAAAAGCAGATTCAAGTTGACTAGTGCAGCAGAAACTGATAGAGCTAATTGCCCAGGAGGCGGCCAGCAAGATTACTGTGTGATGATGCAGGTGTGTAATCCTTCTAGGCATAGGATTGCTAGTTGTGGTGATTTGCAATGATCACGTAAGGCAGTGAAACACCTAATGCCCCCTTTCTCTTCAAATATGTTTAATGAAGTAGACATGGCATCATATTAGTAGAATTAAACAGAGTTGCTTTAAAATGTGTGTTTACTGTTTTTGGCTCAGTTATTTCAGGGTCTGTTCCTGCCAAATTATTTTGCCAGTGGTGCAAACCAGCTCAGGCTATTGTTCATAGAGCTGGGATGGTCTACAGTTGTGGTGTATGGATGGTAACCTTGTCACAATTGCAGGTTTGCTACTAGATTTCATTTCTTCTACCACTTTACATTTAGAAGTGGTCTAAACTCATTGTGGAAGTCCTTTGGAAATAGTCCAGATATGTTTTGTGTGGTCAGGAGGAGTGGTCTCTGTTGAATGGTACAGAAATTGGTGGAAAGTACCATGTAGTTTTATCACAATTCTTGGTCTGATTGCTCTTGTCCTCAATTCATTTGAATATTTCTCTCAGACTGGTTAATGCAACTTCATCTATTTCATCTTGGCCTGTGGTGTTTGATTTGTATACATTCTCAGAATAGTTTGGCCTCATGGTAGTTCTGAGTCAAATGCAGCAGGAAAGGATGAAAAATAGCTTTACTTTTGCAACTTACTTTCTTAATCAACACTTATGAGTAAAAAACTAGAAGAAACCATGAGTGACTCCCTGAAGTTTGTCCTGAGGCTAAATCTATTTTGGAGAGAGCCAAATCTGAGAATTACCTGCAGCTGCAAAATGCTACAAAAGGTGAGGCAGTTGTTACGTGTATTGTTCAAGGTTCTCCAGAGAAACAGAACCAATAGGATGAATTGAGATATTTACACATTTATACATTTATCTATCTATCTAATCTATAAAGAGGTTATTGTAAGGAATTGGCTCATGGAGTTATAGAGGCTGAGAAGTCCCTAGATCTTCAGTTGGCAAACTGGAGACACAGGAGATGCTGTGCAGTTCCAGTCCCAAAGATGGCAGGCTCGACATGAAACACCAGTCTGAGCCTGAAGTTTGGAAAAGACCAATGTCCCAGATCATTAAATCAGGAGGGAGGAGTTCCTGCTTCTTCAAAATTTTTTTGTTTTATCCGGTCTTCATTTGATTGGATGAGGCCCCACCCACATTAGAGAGGGCAATTTGCTTTATTTAGTCTATCAATTCAATTGCTAATCTTATCCAGAAACGCCCTCAAAGACATACCAAGAATAATGTTTGACCAAATGTCTGGGCACCTTTTGGCCCAGTCAAGTGGACGTAAAATTAATCTATATGGTATGCAAGAAAGTGTTCCTTCAAGAATCCCCTGATTCTGCCAGAATTTGGTTCTACAAAAATTAAGAGCCTCAGGTGACACAGATTCTTTTTCAGAATGGAAAATAAGCATAGATCTCTACTTATCCGTGCGTCAATTTTAACTGGATAACAGAAGATACCTGATGATCAGACATTCAGTCAAGAAAAATAGAGGTGACAACTTTAAGATACAGCTACAGCAAATTTAAGTTTGCTTTTTAAGATAAGAAGGCAGCTGTCAGATACCACTTCTAGGATAGTAGTGTGAGGAATTCTGTGGACCCATTCTTCAGTGAAATAAGTATACCTTCTGAAAACCATAAAATAAAGCCAAACTATTTTAAAGCCTGGAAAATTTCCAAAGGGCATGCAGTAAATGAAGAAACATTTATTCAAGAAAATATGTGAAACAGAGTAAGATTAGTGAGAGTCCGTGGCACTTGAGCCATGATCAGCTCCCCTCACCACCAGCTTGATGGAAGCACTACTTCTGGTGGGTGTGACTAAGAAGATGGGGCTCCCTCTCCTCTCAGCTTCTGATCAGGGGATGTGGTATTTACCAGGAGGGGCAGGTCTCCAGCCCTTTTCATCCCCTCAATCTCTGAGTTGAAGAGGCTAATTTACTGGTGAGAGAGACTGAGAACTCAGGTGGCTCCCTTCATCCACCCAGCCCTCACTCATTGGGCAGATCTACCCCAGGTGGAACAGGATGAGCATATTGGTCCCCAGTTTCCCTGTCCTGGCTCACTTGTAGAGCAGAGTTTCCAAGCCAGGAGAGGTAAGTCAATAAGGCCAGAGGCTACCACACCTGCCCAGTGCCTGGAGAAGGAGCTCAGAAATTTTGCCCAAGAGGCAAAAGATATATCTGAAGCTCTCCACAACGGGACAGAATTTATTTGAAAAAGAATGTGGGGAAGTTTAAACCTGGGATGCTCTCCAAAATATGAACGTTTTGATGGTAAGCAAATAAGAGGAGGCTGGTAGCTCTTACAAATTAAAAGCAACAAACTAAATCACAGACAAGTTATTTTAGCAGTAAGAACTGGAGAGAGACCACTAAGAAGATCCTTCTTCAGGTCAGAACAAACCTCAAAAACTGGTCTCAAAAATGACTACTGTCTGAATTTCATTGGATGAGATTGCGGAGCAATTTATGCCCAAAGCATTGTTGAAAACAATAGCCCTATGGGCTAGTGGAGCCTAACAATTAGGTGTAATACCAAGTGAGGCAGACATCTTAACAGAGAGACTCTCAAAGACAGCTCTGCTAAAACCACTTTCATCCAAAAGGCTTCATCTCTGGTGAGGTATTGGACTTCACTAAAATAGTATCCAAGTGTCCAAACACGTAAAAAGGCAAACATGCACAAAAAAGAAAAATCCCCAGAGATGGGGGATGAAATCAATATCCAGAGTTTCTAAAATGTCCAGTTTTCAACAAAAAATTATGAGAGATGCGAAGAAACAGTGTGACCTATGCACAGGGAAAAAGGTAGGCAATAGAGACTGCCTGTGGGAGGGCTCAGACGGCAGATTTAATACACAAAGACTTCAAATCAGCCATTATAAATACGTTAAAAGAACTAAAGGAAATCATGCTTATAGGAGTAAAGGAAAGTATGAAGACAGTTTCGTCAAATAGAGAATATCAATAAAAAGATATGAACTATAACAAAGAATCAGGACTTCCCAGGCAGTCCCAGGCAGTTAAAACTCTGCTCCCAATGCAGGGGAAGATCCTGCATGCCCCACGGTGCAGCCAAAATAAGAAGAATCAAATTGAAATTCTGGAGTTGAAAGCACAACTGAAATGAAAAATTCACCAGAAGCGCTTTACAGTAGTTTTGAACTGGAAGAAGAAAGAATCATCACACTTAAAGATAGCTTGATAGAGATTATATAATATGAAGAACAGAGAGAAAAAAGAATAAGGAAAAATGAAGAGAGCCTCAGAAAAATCTGGGAAAACACGAAGCACACTTACATATGTGTAATGAGAGTACCAGAAGGATAGGATAGAGAGAAAGGAGCAGAAAATATTTTCAAAGAAATAATGGCTGAAAAATTCCCAAATTTGATGAAAATGATTAACCTACATTCCCAAGGGGCTCAACAAATTCCAAGTGGGATAAACTCGAAGACTCACACCCAGACACATCATTGCAGAAATGATGAAATCCAGACAAAGAGAAAATCTTGAAACCATCAAGGGAAAAATAACTTATGTATGAGGGAACACCAATAAGATTTGAAGTACATGAGTCATAGACTTACAGAGCTGCAGCCTCAGAAAAGAACTTTCACATATGGTGAATCATGCGTCAATACTTTCTAATGTTGTGTGCACTGCAGACATCACGGTCCTCTTTCTCTTTGTACCTAACTTCAGCCTCATATTCCTCGCAAACAGCCATCCATGCACCCAGTGAGGGTCAACTACTCCATGCATACGAGATGAAATGCAATATTTATCATCCCAGCCTCATTTCACAGACGAGGAAAATCAAGGGCTAGAAGTAACACAGAGTTAGAGGCAGATGCAGAAATAGCTCCCGAGACTCCTGACAGCTGGTCCATGGTACCATTCTGCAGTTGTTCAGATCTACCAGCATCACAGGTCCTTTTAAATTTCTATCTGCAGCATCACAGGTCCTTTTAAATTTCTATCTGAGGAGCTTTTAAATAACCAACCAACCTTGTTTGTTCTATTCCATATGAGCAGAGAGCTCTAGGACTGGAGCATTCACGCTTGAAAAGGAGTGATTAATCAGCACTGAGAGAGGTTGTTATATGCAGTATATTAAAAAACCTCTCTCTCATATTTCAGGTTTCCCTGGGATTCCCCTGGGGTTCAAGGCTATGTCCCTGAAGTTCTTTCAGTCTCCCCCCTCCCCACCCCTGGCAGGCACAGGGGACATCCTGCTGGCGAGGCTGTGCATTACTGGTACCCCAGAGGCAGTTCTAAATGTCCATAGTTAAAGCCTCCCACCTGTCTCAAGTTTTGATCTTCTGAGAACTGGCAGAGAACTTTTGATCTTCTGAGAACTGGCAGACCAACAGGTGCATCAGATTAGCAGAAATTGACAACTGAATGTACCTCATGCCTTAGAATTTTATTTATTTAGTTAGGTTTTCTTCTCTCTCTCCTCTCTTAGTTTGAAGAATCAGCTCTGAGAGCCCAGTGGGCTTGGTAAATCAGTTACATAACAGTCTCCTGCCCCTGCCCGAACTGATTGGGAGATATCAGTGGTTGAGTTAGTGTGAATCACAGCTTCCAAAGAGAATCCAACGAAGTCTCTTTCCACTATCCCCACTTACCCATTTCTCATGCAGTTCTCTACCCTATGCAAGTCCATCCTACATCCTGGAAAGTTCCCTCATTTCACAGGTCTACCTGCTGTGCAGGGTTGATGTTGGCATCCCAGAAGGCTAGGATTGCAACTGTTTTCCTCTTGTTTATTGTCACGAATGTCAGGTGATGTCACCACTGCCTTCTACTCTTCAACCTCCTACTCATCTGACTGATTTTGCTGAGAGACCAACTTCTACTGAGAACTGATAGATAATAACTGTCTCTAAGGATTTTGCCTAGAATTACTTTATAAATACTTCAGGGCTACATTTTATTTATTATTTTAGCTAAATCCACTCAGATTGTTCCTACAAACACACCTGTGTGATATTTGATAAATGGAAATGTAAACATCTGTCTCATCTATTTGGTTTCTTTTAGATGCTATTCCTGCTTCTTTTCAGATGACAGTCCTTTCAGCTGGGAGCGACTTGCAATATTGATCCTAGGAAGGCGGGCAGCCACCAGTGGCTTCAGACTGAACCCACGCCTCTTTGCATTGAGATCTGGTTGTCTCTTCCCAAAGCCCTGCTGTATTAGTCACTGGAGAGTGTTTATGTTTTTCCAGCTTCCCTTGAGTGGTGTAGCCAACTGCCATGCAGCTTTTGTGCACCTTTGCTATGGTGTAATTGCAAAACTATTGTTTCATTCAGTGCATCACTCTGGATTGCCTTTACCTTTTGTTATACTTATAAATAAAAACATATATTATTTATTACAATTCAGGGAATGGTTCTTTGCTGGGTCTCTGTTTGGGGCAGTTGTGGAAATGTAGTGTAGGAGCAAGTGTTTGCTTTGTAAGAAATCTCTGAGAGTGTTTTCTGAGTTAAGTTAAATCCTGGGCCACCGAGTCTCTTCTGAAGTTAGGGGAGTGTTTCAGGATTTGGTGAGGCCTTGGTGAATGCTGAAGGATATTAACTCCACCCAGACTGTAGTCTAGTTTCAGCATTTCCGTGATGAATCTCTGGACCAACCTAGATGACAAACTCAGAATCTTTTAGGGTTAACACAAGACAACAACAACAAACATCTTCCTGATTGTATAAAATAATCAACAATTGAGGTAAAAAATTTCGTAGGAAAAGTGGAGGAGGTGATTTGCGTCACATATCTCATCATACCCACTTAAAAAAAATCCCCTTTGGACCTATTTGTTCTCTTCCAAAGCCCTTTCTTGGTTGCTTTGCCTTCAAGGGTTTGCTTCTTTTTTCCTTTTCTGAGCAGCATTTGGCCTCTTCTTCTGAGCTCATTGGTTGATGTTGCCCAATCCCCTTATTGTTAGTCTGGCCACTAGAGTTAGGCCACTAATACTAAATGTTATCCTTTCCGCGCAGGTTGTCTATTCAGCCCAACTCATCAGTACCCTGAGATGGAGGAAGAAGTCCTCCTTACTCCAGCTCTTTCTTTAACATTTCTCGAACTGAAAATCTTGCTTTACCTGTTAGTGTGTCAGAGTAGTCCCTAGACCTAGTACTGTCATTGGCTTACTCTTCCAGTTTCCTAAAATGCCTTCTCTTTCTTATATAATCTTCCGCAAGTGCCCTGGGACCTGGATTAGAAGAGTATGAGTGATGCCGATAGGGAAATCATTTTAAAATATTCCTCCTCCCTGACAGTTAATCAGAAGCTATGAACTAAGTTCAAACCACTTGGGCTTGGGTTGAGAGCTCACAGGATGTGTGATGAGAACCAAGCTGCCTTTACAAAATCAGAACATCTGGTTGTTTGGACACCCCGCATCTTCCGTACTCAGCTAGAAGTGCTTTTGATCCCTCTTGTCTTTTTGTGAGGTGGAGATGCTTCTGTGAGCAACTGTTGCCACCGTCATTGCCATACAACATCAAAATGGGCCAGAAAATTTGCTGACATGTCTGTGTGGGTGAAAACAGATGCGGTCACCAGCTTCTTAGAACATCTGCAGGGAGAGGCATCTCCATTAAACACTTTAATGTTCAAGTCAAATTTAGAAGCTAAAACCTCTATGATCCAGGGTTTAAAATTAAGCAGTTGGTGGTTCAGTTAGCATGTCAGAGACCCAAGGAACTCATTCAGTGAAGACTGGAGAACTAGAAGCTCACACCTGAGTTTGCCTAATGTTACTGATGATGAGTGTCTTAATCTTAATGAAGAGGAGATATGACATATAGCTACAGGAATATGGCTTTGAAAAAAATCTTATAATTATTTAAAGAAGAGGGGCTACTTAAAAATTAAAAAAAATTTTAATATAATTTTTAAAGGTTACTTTCCATTACCAGTTATTACAAAATATTGGCTCTATTCCCCATGATGTAAAATACATCCTTGAGCCTGTCTTACACCCAATAGTTGGTACCTCCTACCCCCCTACTCTTATACTGCCCTTCCCCCACCCTGGCACCCACTAGTTGGTTCTCTATATCTGTCAGTTGGCTTCTTTTTTGTTGAATTCATCAGTTTGTTGTATTTTTTAGATTCCGCATATAAGTGATATCATACAGTATTTGTCTTTCCCTGTCTGACGTATTTCACTTAGCATAATGGAAGAGGGGCTACTTTTTAAAGGTCCTTAACAAAATAGGTTTAAAGATAGTATTTTTCTTGTGTAAACATATTTCATTTCTATACATTAAAGTATAAGATTGATACTGCAGTAACTGCACAGTTTTTGACTTACAAAAATGGAAATTCCGTGTATTTCCTAAAAGCCTTCTGGTAGCTCTGAAGGGTTAGGAGGATGCTATGCATGCTCTCTGTGTTGAAGTCACTGAGCCTCTCCTGACTTGGTATGGAAAACACTGAGTATCTCATCCCCAAATACCAGTTGCTGCCATGAACTAATCTTGCCGCAGTACAGTAGTTGAAACACAGTAAAAACAAGAATAATAACAACATGCATATGTGTATATTTTTTAACAACAAGTACCAGACACGCTTCTAAGTGCCTTACCTTTATAAATTTACATTTAGACCAAACAACAACCCTATGGGGATAATTATGTGATTCTCTTTTTTACGGAAGAGGACACTGGGGTTCATAGAGGATAAGTAATTTGCCTAACATTCCATAGCTAGTGCATGAGGCAGTCAGGATTTGAACCTACCAGTGTGTCTCTAGAGCCTGAGCCATCCCACACTGTAGTATGTGGTAGTAAGCTACACTCTTCATTGAAATAGTCTAGGAAACAGCACATGGGGACCTGACTAAGGCAACAGCAGTTGGGACAGAGATGAGGGGATTGATATGACAGGTGTTAATAGAATTGACAGGATTTGGTGCTAGACCATGAATTCGGTCTTGTACATGTGTTGGGTTTGAGTTATTGGGGGAACATGAGGGTTGAGATTTCCTAGCAGACAGTTGAGTAGATAGATCTAAGCTCAAGGGAGAGGATAGCGCTTAATAGGACTATTAAGAAGTCATCAGCATATAGGTAGGAGATGAAATTGTGAGCATGAATATAATCACCCAGAGAGAGTGAGCAGCGTGAGGGAAGATTTCCAGTGTCTGCCTTAGATTGGGCTCCCCAGGAGCAGTCCTAGAGATAGAGATTTGTGTAAAAGTGACTTAATAGGCAAGACAAGTAGGGAAGTAGGGAAGTGGGTCAGGAAAAGGAAGGAAGTCAAGCAATGGATGCAATATTAAACTTCCACGGAGGATGACTTTGCTTTAAACCCAAGGGGAGCTCTGGTGACAGCGTAGTTCTCACTTGAGAGATGTCCTGATTTGGGGCCAAGAGAGATGGAATATGTATACTCCTCATCTGTCAGCACTGGCCAGTGGCTGCTTTTGGTGACATGAATTCCCAAGCACTTCCAGGTCTAAGTGCAGACAAGCAAAGTGGACTCTAGCACTCTCGGGCAGCGCTCCAGCAGAAAGAAGTGGGAGCAGACTGCTGGGAGTGTATTAAAATTGCAAAAGGAATCTGTTGGATCACTGACACTGTCAGCCAAATGACAGAATCCCAGGACGTGTCAACATACCAGGGCCATCCAAGACAGAGGAGTTGAGTCAGCAAATGAAACTGACAAGTAGCAGTCAGGGAGATGAAAGGAGAAAGCTGTGATAGAAGAGTCAAAGAATAAGAGTTTCAAGGAGAGTGAAGTGGCTGATGAGTCACGTGCAGCAGAGAGGCCCAGACTTCAAGCAAAATCAGGGGAATGGACGTTGGATTTGACAATGGAGGTCACCAGTGATCTTTGCTAGGCAACATGGGAGTGTTGGGGATGCAGTGTTGGAAGCCTTCGGTGGTGAGTGAATTGGCATAAGAAAGTAGAGGTAATTTAATTCTCTTGAGAAAGTTGGCAGTGGTGGAGGAGAGCTATAGGAGGGTAGGTTTAGAGAGTTACACAGCTGAAGGAGAGTTTTGAAAAAACTCTTGAAGGGGTTAAGGAGGAGAAGGAAAATGGAAAGTAGAAGATTATAAAGTTAGGTTGCAATCTTAGAGATAAGATATGGGAAGAAAGAAAACTCTTCCACTGGTAGTGGAGGGAAGCATGGTGAACTGAGTTCAGATACTGATACATACACTGGTGTGGGGACAAGAAGATGGTGGAGTTCATGTCTCATGTTTCAATCTGGGTTCAATTCTCCTTTCCTTCTGGGTCCATAACACCTTTCTTCTCTGTGTCTTCTGCTATCTTTTAAGTTACAGTTGTTGGAGCTTTGTTTTTCATATTATTGTTTTTTATTGTACATGAGTTGGCTTATGATTCAGGAAGCAGAGTGTTTCCAAAATTTTATTTTATATAATGATCTGTTGGTAAAAGTTCAATAAATATCAAAGGAGTAGAGTGTTGTAACACCCAGTTGTTATTAGTGGGGTTCATTATATAATGCAAGATTGTTTTTACTTAAAACAGTTTTTTTCCCCTGAAGATTCTAATTTTCATTTGACTTGTAATGATTTTCATACATACATGAAAATAAATGACAATCCACAATATTATTTTGATATAAATTTTAATTTTGGATTCTGGCTGTTTGAAAATGTCATAAGCCAATGAAACCAGTAGCCTGTGAATTTTGTAGGTTAGTCAGTATGTAACTGGTAAGTTGAGCTAGCGTGATGCATGGGATGTGGCCTGTGATTGAGACACACCTTTATTTTTGTCTCCCATCTTCCTTACGAAATTTATCGAGGGAGAGTAATCTGCGCCTGCCATTGGATGAAAATTCTGGCCAACCCATGACCCTTCTGGTTACTCTTAGGTAATAACACGGTCATAGTCACTTTAAGTTGCAAACGTAATCTCAGTTCAGCAGTTGGATTGCCTAATGCTAGGGAATAAATAAACAAACTCTGACAGTTTAAAACATAAAGTAATTTCACCTAGTAACATTAAATTCTTATTATGACATTACATTTTCTCCCCCCTGCCCCCCATGCTAGCTGTTTGCAGGGGGAAAGGGGGACACGGTTCTTCATTTTTCACAAAAGTGAACGATGTTTATTCAGCCTTGTGGGTAGCGGCCTTTGGCTTCCAAGACTCACTAAAAATGTTCCTTTTTTGGAGAAATCTATTTCTTGCTCCTAGAGAGGTGAAATAGTATAGTCTGGTTAAGACTATGGAATTTTGCATTAGATTTGGGATGACGCTTCTAACTTGGGGAAGTTTCCCTCCTCTAAACTTCAGTTCCTCAACTGTTAAATAGACATACCTCATAGAATTGTTGTGAAGATTAAATACGTTCAGGACTGAGAAGAGCCCAATAGAATGTCCGGCAGGTATTATCCACTCCATCAGTGTTTGCTATATGGCCACTCTCTGGGTTTCAAGCCCACATCCCTTCCTGACTGGGGTAGGTGTTTCTAGGGCTCTTCCGTGTCTGGTGCTTCTTTACTTCTGGGTCCACAGCATCATTAGTCCGGGACGATGATTCCCCTCAGGCCTAAACTGGAGCAGGTGGCTAGAAGCAGATCCTGTCAGAGCCCGTCCGTATCCCACTGGCATCTCTCATTTCTGCGCGCTCCCACCCAGCCTCCAAGCACCAACCCCATGACTCTGCCCGAAGGCTTCCTCTGGCAGCTGCAGCCTCCTGTGCATGGGGCACGCCATTTATGGAAGGAATTATGTCCTCAACCAATGAATACCTCAGCTCCTTTGCCCCTTGGGTGGGATAATTCTAAGGCACATGTTCTATACTGTTTCTTAAACTTTTCTGGTGGGATTGAGCTCCATGACCCATAGTGGTAAACTGCTTGACAACACATTCTGTATTGGCTCCCCTCCCTTCCCTGTTGCAGGTGGGGCTTATTAGCATGCACGGTGTTTATTAGGGAGTTCTTTCAGGATCAGCACCTGTGAGAGGGAGGAGACAGAAGCAGAGTAACAGAAGAAGAAGCTGGACCACAACACAGTCCAAACAGAAGCCTCGGCCGACCCCTTAGGGAACTCTGGAGCTGGAGAGGCCCTGCAGCATTGTCTCCAGTTGGGGTGAGTAGGTTGGATGTTTATAACCTCACAGTGATTAGTCCATGGGTGTGGGCTGTGCCTAGAAGGAGGCCTGACCTCGGGAGAGGCAGTTGTCTTCAGCCAACATGATCTCCAAAGAGGGCCGATAACTGAGGCTCTGCTGTGACACACACAGCCTTCCTACTTGGAGGATCTGGGCGATGCATCAGAGCCCACCAGACCTAGGCTTCCCACTCCTTGCCAGTGTTTTCTGAGATAATCTCCTAAATAAACCACTTGCGCTTGAATCCTTGTCCCAGTGCCTGCTTCTGGGCGGACTCAAGGCAAGATAGGGCTTTCACCACACTATCTGGAGGGCTTGCTATGTGTCCACTGTGGCTGCCAGGCGTAGAGAACTGGGATGCGACTCCTGCCCAGGGAATCAGAAAAGAGAGACTGCTTCGCTGAGGGGGGCAGCAAAGAGGTTACTGCGTAGGGATTAACCTACACCTCAGTGTTTGTTGGGGCAAAGGAGAGTGACTGTGAGTGTCTCCCATGGAGTAGAGATGGGCCTTGGGTGAGAGAGAGCCTGGGTGGGCTTGGCTAGGTCCTGGTCAGCTAGTAAAGGGACTCCTGTAGCAAGAAGCTGACAGTGGACACCAGATTCCTGGGGGCTGTGAAAGGAGGCACGTGTGCCTACTCAGTGTAATAAAACCAAGAAGATTTAAAAAAAAACGCCAAATCCAATTCCTTCTACCTACATGAATTATAGAAAACCTAATTTATTTGCTCTATAAAGTAACAGTGTCCAGGGGTTTCTCTGGATTGCTAATCTTTTCACATTCACCACTCCAGCTAATTGCATTCTGGCAGTCAATCCAGAGAACTCTTTATGTGGAGGACTAACTATTCCATTTCAGGGTTATGCTTCCTGATTTTACATTCCCTTTTACTGAACCCACCATAGAGAATAATAGGATAATCAGGGTTTCCCTGGTGGCGCTGTGGTTGAGAGTCCGCCTGCCGATGCAGGGGACACGGGTTCGTGCCCCGGTCCGGGAAGATCCCACATGCCGCGGAGCGGCTGGGCCCGTGAGCCATGGCCGCTGAGCCTGCACGTCCGGAGCCTGTGCTCCGCAGCGGGAGAGGCCACAGCAGTGAGAGGCCCGCGTACCGCAAAACAAACAAACAAACAAAAACAAAACAAACAAAAAATAGAGTAATCAAAGTTGTGCTACCTTTGGTCGTGATTATACTAGTATTATCCTCAATCAGGGCATCACAAAAGTCCCTAATACTGATTTATGTTTTCCAGGGTAGATGTCACCAAGCAACAAATTTTATAACAGTCCAATAATTCTAATTATATGGTCAAGTATTTGGCATCCTATTGTTTTCCTATGTTGGTCAGAACAGGTTAATTGGAGCCTTAAGGTGTTCAGTCCTTATGCATTATAAGTATTCAATCTGCTTGGTATTCCTCTTGACTAACAGTATAAATATGTCAATTTGGAACATCACTGAAAACCAAATTCAGCAATGCTGCAGGAGAAAAGATTTATTTTTTAAATTAAAACTTGATTCCACACCTCTCCAACTTTGGTATTAATATTATACCTGATTTTCAGAGATTTTGATTTCCATGGACAGTTATATTAATCCCCAGGTACATCAGAAATATTGAAAGATTTGAAAGCATCAACTTACTCCCAATTTTCCTTATATATTTTTTTTATTTTTTTAATTTTTTTTTCATTTTAACATCTTTATTGGAGTATAATTGCTTTACAATGGTATGTTAGTTTCAGCTTCACAACAAAATGAATCACTTATATATATACATATGTTCCCATATCTCTTCCCTCTTCCGTCTCCCTCCCTCCCACCCTCCCTATCCCACCCCTCCAGGCGGTCACAAAGCACTGAGCTGATCTCCCTGTGCTATGCGGCTGCTTCCCACTAGCTATCTACCTTACGTTTGGTAGTGTATATATGTCCATGCCTCTCTCTTGCTTTGTCACCGTTTACCCTTCTCCCTCCCCATAGCCTCAAGTCCATTCTCTAGTAAGTCTGTGTCTTTATTCCTGTTTCACCCCTAGGTTTTTCATGACATTTTTTTTTCTTAAATTCCATATATATGTGTTAGCATACGGTATTTGTCTCTCTCTTTCTGACTTACTTCACTCTGTATGACAGACTCTAGGTCTATCCACCTCATTACAAATAGCTCAATTTCGTTTCTTTTTATGGCTGAGTAATATTCCGTTGTATATATGTGCCACATCTTCTTTATCCATTCATCCGATGATGGACACTTAGGTTGTTTCCATCTCTGGGCTATTGTAAATAGAGCTGCAATGAACATTTTGGTACATGACTCTTTTTGAATTATGGTTTTCTCAGGGTATATGCCCAGTAGTGGGATTGCTGGGTCATATGGTAAGTTCTATTTGTAGTTTTTTAAGGAACCTCCATACTGTTCTCCACAGTGGCTGTATCAATTTACATTCCCACCAACAGTGTAAGAGGGTTCCCTTTTCTCCACACCCTCTCCAGCATTTATTGTTTCTAGATTTTTTGATGATGGCCATTCTGACTGGTGTGAGATGATATCTCATTGTAGTTTTGATTTGCATTTCTCTAATGATTAATGATGTTGAGCATTCTTTCATGTGTTTGTTGGCACCCTGTATATCTTCTTTGGAGAAATGTCTGTTTAGGTCTTCTGCCCATTTTTGGATTGGGTTTTTTTTTTGTTGTTATTAAGCTGCATGAACTGCTTAAAAATTTTGGAGATTAATCCTTTGTCAGTTGCTTCATTTGCAAATATTTTCTCTCATTCTGAGGGTTGTCTTTTGGTCTTCTTTATGGTTTCCTTTGCTGCGCAAAACCTTTTAAGTTTCATTAGGTCCCATTTGTTTATTTTTGTTTTTATTTCCATTTCTCTAGGAGGTGGGTCACAAAGGACCTTGCTGTGATTTATGTCATAGAGTGTCCTGCCTATGTTTTCCTCTAAGAGTTTGATAGTTTCTGGCCTTACATTTAGGTCTTTAATCCGTTTTGAGCTTATTTTTGTGTATGGTGTTAGGGAGTGATCTAATCTCATACTTTTACATGTAGCTGTCCAGTTTTCCCAGCACCACTTATTGAATAGGCTGTCCTTTCTCCACTGTACATTCCTGCCTCCTTTGTCAAAGATAAGGTGACCATATGTGTGTGGGTTTATCTCTGGGCTTTCTATCCTGTTCCATTGATCTATATTTCTGTTTTTGTGCCAGTACCATACTGTCTTGGTTACTGTAGCTTTGTAGTATAGTCTGAAGTCAGGAAGCCTGATTCCTCCAGCTCCGTTTTTCGTTCTCAAGATTGCTTTGGCTATTCGGGGTCTTTTGTGTTTCCATACAAATTGTGAAATTTTTTGTTCTAGTTCTGTGAAAAATGCCAGTGGTAGTTTGATAGGGATTGCATTGAATCTGTAGATTGCTTTGGGTAGTAGAGTCATTTTGACAATGTTGATTCTTCCAATCCAAGAACATGGTATATCTCTCCATCTATTTGTATCATCTTTAATTTCTTTCATCAGTGTCTTATAATTTTCTGCATACAGGTCTTTTGTCTCCTTAGGTAGGTTTATTCCTAGATATTTTATTCTTTTTGTTGCAATGGTAAATGGGAGTGTTTTCTTGATTTCACTTTCAAATTTTTCATCCTTAGTGTATAGGAATGCCAGAGATTTCTGTGCATTAATTTTGTATCCTGCTACTTTACCAGATTCATTGATTAGCTCTCGTAGTTTTCTGGTAGCATCTTTAGGATTTTCTATGTATAGTATCATGTCATCTGCAAAGAGTGACAGCTTTACTTCTTCTTTTCCGATTTGGATTCCTTTTATTTCCTTTTCTTCTCTGATTGCTGTGGCTAAAACTTCCAAAACTATGTTGAATAAGAGTGGTGAGAGTGGGCAACCTTGTCTTGTTCCTGATCTTAGTGGAAATGCTTTCAGTTTTTCACCATTGAGGACGATGTTGGCTGTGGGTTTGTCATATATGGCCTTTATTATGTTGAGGAAAGTTCCCTCTATGCCTACTTTCTGCAGGGTTTTTATCATAAATGGGTGTTGAATGTTGTCAAAAGCTTTCTCTGCATCTATTGAGATGACCACATGGTTTTTCTCCTTCAATTTGTTAATATGGTGTATCACGTTGATTGATTTGCATATATTGAAGAATCCTTGCATTCCTGGAATAAATCCCACTTGATCATGGTGTATGATCCTTTTAATGTGCTGTTGGATTCTGTTTGCTAGTATTTTGTTGAGGATTTTTGCATGTATGTTCATCAGTGATATTGGCCTGTAGTTTTCTTTCTTTGTGACATCCTTGTCAGGTTTTGGTATCAGGGTGATGGTGGCCTCGTAGAATGAGTTTGGGAGTGTTCCTCCCTCTGCTATATTTTGGAAGAGTTTGAGAAGGATAGGTGTTAGTTCTTCTCTAAATGTTTGATAGAATTCGCCTGTGAAGCCATCTGGTCCTGGGCTTTTGCAGGTTGGAAGATTTTTAATGACAGTTTCAATTTCAGTGCTTGTGATTGGTCTGTTCATATTTTCTATTTCTTCCTGATTCAGTCTTGGCAGGTTGTGCCTTTCTAAGAATTTGTCAATTTCTTCCACGTTGTCCATTTTATTGGCATAGAATTGCTTGTAGTAATCTCTCATGATCTTTTGTATTTCTGCAGTGTCAGTTGTTACTTCTCCTTTTTCATTTCTAATTCTATTGATTTGAGTCTTCTCCCTTTTTTTCTTGATGAGTCTGGCTAATGGTTTATCAATTTTGTTTATCCTTTCAAAGAACCAGCTTTTAGTTTTATTGATCTTTGCTATCGTTTCCTTCATTTCTTTTTCATTTATTTCTGATCTGATCTTTATGATTTCTTTCCTTCTGCTAACTTTGGGGTTTTTTTGTTCTTATTTCTCTAATTGCTTTAGGTGCAAGGTTAGGTTGTTTATTCGAGATGTTTCCTGTTTCTTAAGGTAGGATTTTATTGCTATAAACTTCCCTCTTAGAACTGCTTTTGCTGCATCCCATAGATTTTGAGTCGTCGTGTCTCCATTGTCATTTGTTTCTAGGTATTTTTTGATTTCCTCTTTGATTTCTTCAGTGATCACTTCGTTATTAAGTAGTGTATTGTTTAGCCTCCATGTGTTTGTATTTTTTGCAGATCTTTTCCTGTAATTAATATCTAGTCTCATAGCGTTGTGGTCGGAAAAGATACTTGATAAAATTTCAATTTTCTTAAATTTACCAAGGCTTGATTTGTGACCCAAGATATGATCTATCCTGGAGAATGTTCCATGAGCACTTGAGACAAATGTGTATTCTGTTGTTTTTGGATGGAATGTCCTATAAATATCAATTAACTCCATCTCGTTTAATGTATCATTTAAAGCTTGTGTTTCCTTATTTATTTTCATTTTGGATCATCTGTCCATGGGTGAAAATGGGGTGTTAAAGTCCCCTACTATGAATGTGTTACTGTCGATTTCCCCTTTTATGGCTGTCAGTATTTGCGTTATGTATTGAGGTGCTCCTGTGTTGGGTGCATAAATATTTACAATTGTTATATCTTCTTCTTGGATTGAGCCCTTGATCATTATGTAGTGTCCTTCTTTGTCTCTTCTAATAGTCTTTGTTTTAAAGTCTATTTTGTCTGATATGAGAATTGCTACTCCAGCTTTCTTTTGGTTTCCATTTGCATGAAATACCTTTTTCCATCCCCTTACTTTCAGTCTGTATGTGTCTCTAGGTCTGAAGTGGGTCTCTTGTAGACAGCAAATATATGCGTCTTGTTTTTGTATCCATTCAGCCAATCTGTGTCTTTTGGTGGGAGCATTTAGTCCATTTACATTTAAGGTAATTATCGATATGTGTGTTCCCATTCCCATTTTCTTAATTGTTTTGGGTTTGTTATTGTAGGTCTTTTCCTTCTTTTGTGTTTCTTGCCTAGAGAAGTTCCTTTAGCAGTTGTTGTAGAGCTGGTTTGGTGGTGCTGAACTCTCTCAGCTTTTGCTTGTCTGTAAAGGTTTTAATTTCTCCATCAAATCTGAATGAGATCCTTGCTGGATAGAGTAATCTTGGTTGCAGGTTTTTCTCCTTCAACACTTTCAATATGTCCTGCCACTCCCTTCTGGCTTGCAGAGTTTCTGCTGAAAGATCAGCTGTTACCCTTATGGGGATTCCCTTGTGTGTTATTTGTTGTTTTTCCCTTGCTGCTTTTAATATGTTTTCTTTGTATTTAATTTTTGACAGTTTGATTAATATGTGTCTTGGCGTATTTCTCCTTGGATTTATCCTGTATGGGACTCTCTGTGCTTCCTGGACTTGATTAACTATTTCCTTTCCCATATTAGGGAAGTTTTCAACTATAATCTCTTCAAATATTTTCGCAGTCCCTTTCTTGTTCTCTTCTTCTTCTGGAACCCCTATAATTCGAATGTTGGTGCGTTTAATGTTGTCCCAGAGGTAAAGATATTGGCAGAGTTATGATTAAAATACTACATTCCCTTAACGTTCAATTAAAAATGAGACATAAAGCAACAGAGTACCCATAGTATAATGCTTTTAAGAGGATTCATTATCTGATCTAAACTATGAAAGTATTAGCAAGGAGGTATATTTCCACTGAATTACTTAACAATGTATTCCTATAGTACAGCTAAGAGATGCACACACATCAATGGTTAGCATCAAAATATAAAAAGGAATACATCCACATACTTCCCTCCCTTTTATACTTCCTTCTGCCCCTCTGCTGCCAACCTAATGAACAAGTCCTGGTGTACATTTCTCAGATGGTTTAACAATTCCATGTCCAAGATGCTACTTTTTTACCAATTATAACGAAGATATTTACAAATTGGTTAATTCACTAGCTCTACTTTTTATCATACATTGTCACCTCAGGACTCCTAAAAAGCCTAGATGTTGCAAAATAATGAATGAACCTTGTCCATAGTAAGCATTGGTACTTTACAAAAATGCACATTTAGACCTATGGTTATAACCTAAAACTGTCTTCTAGATATGGAGATATTAGCTAAGAGCCCTTCCCTTCACCCTTCCTCTCACCCGTCCTCCAGCATATCAGCAACTAAGTACAGGACTATATCTAGCTCCAAGAGGTGGATTAACATAGACGCTCCCAGAAGACACAGCCCTTCCTAAAAACCAACAAAAGGGCATTTATTAAGGGGTTATTTTACTACCTCTACTTTTAATATACTTTGGGCATTAGGACTTGCTTATTCTTTAATACACAGCAATATTAACTAAAACACACAAATAGAACAATGGTTAGACAATCTGAACTTGTCTAAAGACTCATGGGCACAGATCCCTTCTCTGTACTTCCTTCCCTGTCTGCTCCCCGCCTCCCCACCACCCAGTGAATAGTCAGCTTACGCTCCAAGACTCAAGTTTAACAATTTCCACTCCCCCAATACAACCATTCCTATGAATTAACAGAAAAAAAATACTTTAAAAGGTGTTATTTTTAACTCTCTATTTTCAACATGTTGTGTACTTTTACACATCTAGAAAGATTAGATGTTTCAAATACAGATTTAAGTTTGTCCACTATGTATACACGTAGTAGCACTGAAGAAACTGCACACAAAGGCTATAGTCACAAAGTGTCTCCTAAACAGGAACACTCTGGCCTAGAAGCTTCCCCTTCTCATCTCTATCAACCCGGTGGACAAGAATAAGCATCTGTAATGCTTAGAGGGGATTTTAACAATTTTACTTCCTCCAGTTGTTCTCAGAAGTCTTTCCTATGAATTTTAACACAAAGTGTACACAATGTATTTATCGGCTATTTTTGTCATACACTGGCAACCTCTTTAACATCTAGGAAGACTAGATGTTGTAAATTTGGACCCTCTGTCCTTTATGTACACAGCCAAGTAAAACAAAATGCAGAGACACACCAGACAATGGTTAGTCTTGGTATAAAGCCCTTTACACTTTCTTCTTTCTCCCTGAACCAGCACAAATAAAATAATGTGTACTGCTCAGAGAGGTGGTTTGATCATTTTGATCACTCCATTTCTAAAAGACAGTATTTCATATGAATTTTAACAAAAGGATATATCTACAAAATATGTTACTTCACTACCTCTACTTTTAACATACTTTGTGCACTTCTAAACATCTAGAAAGACTAGATGTTTCAAATAAGGACTAAAGTTTGTCCACTATATACACAGTAGTGTTGAATAAACTACACACATGTAACAATGGTTAGATCTGAAAGTGTCTTCTACATAGGGACATTCTAATCTAGAACACTTTATTTCTCCCAGTACCTCCTTTGTGCCATCCATCCAACATTGGGCAAGTACAGGCACAGGTGTCAGGCACAGGTGTCACTTAGATGTGATTTACAATTTCACTTCCAAAGGCCCTTTTCAGAAGACGGCTTTTCAATGAAGTTTAACACAAAGTGTACAAAATGTGTTAGTTTACTAACTCTACTTTTGTCATACATTGGCAACCTCTTTAATATCTAGAGACTAGATATTATAAAATTGGGACCCATTGGTCCAGTATATACAAAATATATACAGTAAAGTTAAACAAAATGCATGTAACATATAGAGCAATGGATAAGTTGAAATGTTCTAGTACCTGCTAGCAAAACATCTTTTGCAATCTTCCCTCCCACCTCCCTAAACCCAATGAACAAGCACAGAGTATACTGTTCAGAGAGGAGGTTTAACAATTCCATTTCCAAAGACAGTATTTCCCATCAGTTTTTAAAAGCTATTTACAAGAAGCATTATTCTACTAAAACTACTTTTAAATACATCAAGCACTCCTAAACATCTAGAAAGAATAGATATTTCATATAAGAACTTACTTGTCCACTACGTACACAGCACTGTTAAATAAAATTGCACACATGTAACAATGGTTATAATCTGAGGTATCTTCTAAATATGACCATTTTGGCCTGAACCATTTCCTCCCTCACTTCCTTCTCTCCACCACAAATCCAGTGGACAAGTACATGCATATGTAATGCTTAGAGGTGGTTGAACAAATTCATATCCAAAAGTCATTTACAGAGGACAAGCTTTCCTATGAATTTCAATAAAGTATACAAAATTGTGCTAATTTTACTACTTTGTCATACACTGGCAACCCCTTTAACATCTAGAGACTAGATGTTGCAAAACTAGGACTCAATTTGTCCATTATATACACTATATACACAGCAAAACAAAATGAACATACAAAAAATGGTTTTGTCTGAAAATGTCCAGGTATGAACACACTAGCATATTACCTTTTGCAATTCTTTCCCTCCCTCCTCCAAACCACTGAACAAGTATAGACAATAGTATACTGCTCAGAGAGGTGGTTTAACATTTAACATTCCCAAAGACAGTACTTCCTGTGAATTTTAGCAAAAAGTTATTTACAAAGTGATATTTTACTACATCTCCATTTAACATACGTTGGGCACTTCTAAACATCTAGATGGACTAGATGTTTCAAATAAGGACTTAATTTGTCCACTATATACAGAGCAGTACTGAATGAACTGCACACATGTAACAGTTATAATCTGAAACTGTCTTCAAAATAACAGCATTCTAGCCATTCTAAGACCAACCCCCTTCTCTCTCTCTCCCCTCCACCAACCCAGAGGGCTATCACGCTCAAATTTTCAGAAGACAATGTTTCCTAGAAATTTTAACACAAAATGTACAAAATGTATTATTTACTAACTCTATTTTTGTCATACACTGGCAACCTCTTTAACATCTAGAAAGACTAGATGTTGTAAATTAGGACTCATTTGTCCATTATATACACTATATACACAGCAAAGTGAAACAAAATGCGGGAACATAAAAAAGACAACGGTTAATCTTGCCTCACTATAAACACACTGGCACAGAGCTCTTTGCACTTCCTTCTCCTCCCCGCGACCTTGAACCAGTGCACAAACACACACAGTGCATACTGCGTACTGTTCAAAAAGGTGGTTTGGCCACCCCTCCCCCCCCAACAACATTTCATACGAATTTTAACAAAAAGATATTTACAAAATGTCTTTTTACTACCTCTACTTTGAACAAATATCAGGCACTTTAGAAGATCTAGAAAGACTAGATATATCAAAAAAGTACTTATTGTCAACTACACATACAGTAGTAAGGAGTAAAATGCACACACAAAACAATGGTTCTAATATGCAAATGTCTATTGTGACCAGTCTGGCACAGAACCTTCTTTTCTTCCTCCTCAACGTCTTCCATTCCATGTCCTCTAACCCACTGAACAAACGTGGACCTCTGTGGCTCCTGATGTCGCCTCTAGAGGTGGTCAAACAACTCCATTTCGAAAAGTCATTTCCAGAAGACATTTCTTTTCTACGGTTTTTTTAAAGAAACAAATGGGCATTTACAAGACATGTGACTTTAACTCTATCATACGTCGGCAACCTCTTCACATCTAGAAGGCCTATATGTAGCGAAAAGTTTTCTTTCGAAAGGTTGGGGGGAAAGTTGAGAGCAGCTTTTTCATATTATATACACAGGCCTAATATAAACGGCCAGTAAATCTTCCCAAAGGGTGGCGGGCACTTCCTATTGGCCGCATGTGGTACGTTATTCTACCATTTCTATCTTCCGACATCGAGGTCTTGGTAGAACGACGACCAACTGCCCGATGACCCGCTAACGTTCCACCCGTCGTCGACCGGGGCTCCGCTCACCTTCCGGGCCCGTTAAGGCCTTTGTCCGTCGTTGTCCGGACGAGGTGAGGTCTCGTCCAACTGGGGCAGAGAGGTCACCTCAGGTCCCGGATCCGCGCGGGCTCCAAGGCTTAAGGGTGGCTGAGCTGGCGTCCACGTAGAGTCCCCTTCCCGGGCCTTCGAGGCTCTAACGGCCCTCCGCAGCGTTCCAGTGGCCGCCATTCTTCCCTGCAGCGTGGGGTCAAGAGACGCGGCGGTGGGCGGGATCTGGGCTCCGAGGGGCCGCCGCCATTAGGTCGCGGAGGAGGGGGTGGGGGAGCAGTTCGTTGCTGCTTCCAGGCTCGGGCCCTGCCAGTGGGCGGCTGCGGCGAGGGCTCTGGGGCTCGGTAAGACACAGCCTGAGCTTGTCCTGGGGGCCCCCCAGTTCACCTGCCGACCAGAGGCCGGAGGGCCTGGAGGGCCCCGGGCTAGAAGGCCGCAATCCGCTTCTCACCGCGCTCTCTGCCGGAACTGACTTGGCACTTCTCTTTTATATTTTTAATGAAAGAATAAAATTTTGGTGAGTACGGAAGGAAAATAAGTTAAGAAAATGGATTCAGTGTCCAATTATACCAATAGCTCCAACTTAAAACGAATTTTAAAAATGCTAGAACAGTGCTTTAAAAACTTTACACACAAATTACCTAGGGCCCTTGTTAAAATAAGGATTCTTATTTGATATGTCTGGGGAGGAGGCTGAGATTCTGCATTTCTAACAAGATCCCAGGTGATGTTGCCACTGCTGGTTTGTGGGCCATATTACAAGTAGCAAGGGTCCAGAAGATGTTTTGAAACCCTTGTGAATTTAAGCGAAATGTTCCCTTTAACATTTCTTCATAACCCAATTTGCATAAAGCTAGGTCAGTTACTCAACTGCTCCAGGGTTAGGGACTAATTCTCTCATTAAATCCAAGTTGTCATTGATTGTTAGATGAGTCATTATTTTATGTGCTGCTAAGAAGGGAAAATACTGACAAACTATGATGCATGCTGATTTCAGATATGTTAAAATAGGAGTCTTAGAATTCAAGGAATAGGGGGGTTTCTCTGACTCCTTCCCACTTTCCACAGTGAGTGTTTACTCTGTGCCAGGTACTTTTTCTATGAGATAGGTGCTCTGATGATCCCATCTGACAGAGGTTTGGAGTGGCAAATTACTTTAAGTGGCACAGCTGGAATTTGAACCCAGGTCTCTATGACTGGAGGGCCAACACTCTCATCTTCTCCCCCACAGGAAAGGCTCTTGTCCCTGAGGAAAATTTCCCACTGTGCTGTCTCCAAAGGCATTCACTTAAGGTAACTGCTCCTACAAGAGTATCTTTGCCCACGGTGTTTATTTCCTTTTTAAACACATTTTCTTTGAGCCTGGCTTCTTGTATTCATCACTCTATTGAAGTGGCTTGTCTTGAACTCACCAGTGACTTTTTACTGCTAAATCCAGCAATCCTTTCAGTCGGAATGTTCCTTGACCTTCTCTCTATCGGACAAGCCTACCATCCTCTCCTTGAATGTGTTTCTTCTGTGTTTTTGAGTAGCTTGTTGTTTATGTTTGATGCTTCTCTGATATGAGTAAATCACACTTCACTTAATATATTTATCACCAGCTTTGCTTTGCAACCATGCATCAGAAGGGTATGAAAGAATTCAGGCGGTTCCTGAGTCCTCACTGAATGAAAGTGATGCATTTGGGGGTACAATACAAACTGTGATTTGGAATCATGGATCTTTCCTGCTAGAACCATCTCTTTTTTGCTTCCACTTTGTGTGTACTTTTATCATGGAGTTTACAGTGTTAGGTTCTAATTATATTCACTTGTCTTTGTATCCTGCTTGACTGAAATCCTTGTGGGTAGAGACTGTGTTTTATTTATTTCTGTTCCTCCAACCCCTGTCCAACGCCTGGCACACAAATGATTCAACAGTACTGAGGCAGGAACGAAATTCACTATTTTAGTTGCAAGAGTAGCTATTTGCTGATATCCATCTTGTGTTGCAAGGCAATGTCACCTATGAGGTCTCTAGCCTCAGGAACAGATCAGTCAGAATGGGGCTGGGGGCTGTGGTGATGTCCCTTCTCTGTTTTACATGGAGACCTCACAGGTCCCAGATTGAAATTATTCTTGGCTTATTTGCTAGTTTTTTTTTGTTTGTTCGTTTCCAGCAAATTTGGAAGTTTTGATTTTTTCACACAGGAGGGTAAAATAAACTTTTGTATGGAGGGCAAAGTCTTCTAATGCAAAAAAGAAAAATCCATCAATAAGGGTCACCTTATAGTGTCATTAAAAATAAAAAACAACAATTGGATGAAGGACTGTAGAGTTAAATGTTCCTGTCAAGAAATGGTTCTCTAGGAGTTTGAAAGGGTTGCTTTCTGAACATGCCCAATTTGTCCTCCTCAAGGAACTTCTTCTCCTCATAGCATCTGACTCCCTAAGCCCATTCCCAACTTGGTCTAAGATGATGTAAGCCTGAAGGAGCTTAGCCCCCCTCCTCCCTCAGCCCTTATGGGCTAGCACGATCGTCTCCCATCACTCCCCTGCTTGCTGGGTCACTTTGAGTAGATTTGATTCAGTTCATTGTCTGCTTCTGAAGCCAGTCAGGTAAAGCCACACTCAATGGTAATTCAGCAATATAACAAAGCTGTTTTTAAGAAAAGTCAAATTAAATCTTTTCTTGAAAGAGGAAAGTGACATAACTGTTGACCCGCTGTAATTAATTTTACTGCTTGATTTCAGAGTCCATTATACCTATTTCTTCTTTTGTTTGTCAGATGATTTGTGTTCAATCCAAACAGCACTTTTCTTAAGCCACTAATTTATCTGCGGAGCTGTGGCTGCAGAATGTTTAAAAACAACCCAGGTAGCTGCAGAGGCCACAGAGAAGCAGTGTGTCAGGAAGGCCAATAGAGGGCACTGGGCTATTTGTGATAACTTTGGAAGGGGTGAAGAAGTCTGTATACCAGCCTTTAGATTGGGGGGCGTGGGGTGGGGTGGGGAGGGAGTAAATGAACACAGCATTTTTTATCTCACTAATTCTGTTAGAAGCACAATGGAATTTTAAAAAATGAAGATGGAAAAATTCATCAGCTATATCATTAGGTCTGAATTCTATGCAATGAAAGTTTTCAACATTGGCTGTTTATCCCTTACAAAGAGCTTAGAGGACCTAACACACTCTTCCTTTTCCTGATATATTTCAGTTTGCCTGCGGGCCATGGTAAAGTACTTAAATTACCCAAAGATTGGTGGTTTTGGAAGTAATAACTTTGTAGAAGACAGTTGAAATAAAAGAAATGCTGAAGATGCAATATCTGGTTTCTAAGGAACATTTTGTATTTCCCTCCGGGATTCTGATTCCCTCTCTCCCCCCCTCCCTCCCTCGCTGAATTCCTTCCTTCCTTCCTATTTTCCTTTAGAAGTTGGAGTGGGTGGTTTGTTTCTTCTCTGGGGGAACTGATTGGTAAGCTTACGTTCTGCTGTTCCTTCCCTTGAATTCTCGGATACCACGATAGACTCTTGTCTGTTGCCTTATCTCCTCTCCGTTCTCCAGAGGCCTCAGTTGGAGAAAGTTAGGAGGAAGGTGGAAGAGGGAGGAAGCCGGGTCAGTGGGGGTTGGCTGAGTTTGGAAGGCATCTTCAGGGGCTCCCCTTGGCTCCTTACCACAGGGCAGCTGCTATGGGCACATGGCCAAACCTCTTTACTCTAGCCCTGGGAGCTCTCTCGCTTTTCACTCCATACACCTCTCCCCATTAGATTTTTCAGGCCTCTAGTATTTGTGGTCTTCTGAAATTGTTTCACATTTCTCTCTTCAGATCACTGTATCACTGTCACAGCTGGCTGGGCAAATAGGTGATTTTCACTGCCACAGGTCTAGAGCATCTCATAAAAACAACTCATATATTATCAAAGAAAAGCAAAAAAGTAATTATCTCAGGACTTTCAAATTTGTGACAGCGATTTAAAAGTGCTCTTAAGCAGGGAATGCTGAAACTCTTCCCTCTGAATTAATCTGCACTTAAAATTAAATCAATCTCAGCTGTTTTGACACAATTAAAATTTTGTAAAGCCTCACCAAAATTACTTCAGTAGATCCTTGGGCTCTCTTTAGGGATAATAATTTATCTTGAATGATTTATTTTGAAAAGAGTCATGTGACTGAAACCAGGATGGTTATGGTAATTTACTCATGTGAAACTAGTGGCAGGTGTGTGGGTTAGGGCGAGCCAGCTGGAAAAGAGGTAGAGAATATCCATAAAAGAGAAGGTTGAGAAAAGGTAAATTTGACCCCTAGAGGAGCCAGCAGGAACAAGGAAGGAGACAGGGGGAAGCAAATAAGAAATGTAGAGTAAAATTTGTTTGTTTTTGAGAATTTACCTCAGAGTGTACCAGTGAAATACTTTTAAGAAAGATAATTTATGTAACATTAAATGAATAGAGAGAGTCAAGGGAAGATACATTGTTCTTTTCTCCTGAGATAGTAAGAAATGGGTAGAGGGAGTAAAGTAGTGTTAAGCTTAGGAATCTTCATAAATTTCCCCCATTTCTAAAGCACATCTTCACTTTCCTCTGAAAATCTAACATGTTGCAACTCTCTAGCAATAAAAGCCTTAATACAGGTTGTTTTGTAATGAATTTTCAAAGACATCCCTAATTGCACTTCACAGAGTGATGTATTCTATAGGCAATCAAATCACTGTTGGTTAGATTGATACACAAAGGGGACCTCACTCTATGGATTACGTATGATCGAGATGTGGTGTAATCTATTAAAGCCTGAATTCTCATTCTCAGTAGAATTCTGTTTTGGATGCACATTTTAACTAATAACCACTGGTGCTAGTTGTGTCAGAGTCTGATGTGTGGTCTGGCCCACATAGTAGAAAGGTGGCCATAGAAAGCCTGTTGTGACCTTAGTCTTTGGCTGTGAAACAGGAGCCTGAGGCATCCCCCGGCTTCATTACCAGCGGGGTCCCTCAGCCTGTCTCAGGCATGGATGCTGCAGATGTTAGTGTTTATAGATGGCATGGGAGGGATGTTGCCCTGCATGCAGTAGGCCCACGACAAGACTTGTGTCTTAGGATGTGCGTGGTTGAGATAGGAAGGGTAACCCAGTGTGCTGGAGCCGCTTAGCAAGGTGTTGTGTTTAGAGACCTGGGAGGGGAGTTGACCCAGTCAAAACATGAGTTTATCAGGCTCAGTGACCTCAAGCCATCTGCCTATGCCATGGGGAGGCTGGGACACTGAGGGGAGCAGTTGTAGGTTAGGGGTAGAAGGATGCTGATTGCAGGAATCAGACACAAGAGATTTCCCTCCTGGTAGAAGCTTAGACGATTTAGAGGACATGACAAATGCTTTGGTTTTGGAAGTGGGACCTTCAGTCTAGATGGAGTTGACAACAGTCCTTCTATTAAGAAAGCTGAACGCTGGGAGGAGGAGAGGAGGTTGGAATCATTCATTGGCATTTTTGTAGGAGTATGTCGTGTGAGGGCAGTAACGCTAATAACTTCATTCTTTGGTGTCTTCTCCTGAAGGCTTGGGAGAGGTGCCTTGAAAGTGCAATCAGAAACGAGTAGAGCCAAGAGTTCTTCTGCTAAAGGTGGGAACAAAGAAGTCTTTCTGAGGAGCTCTCACCATTTCTCAGGAAGTCATGAGTGGCAGAATGATAGGGAAATATGTGAGACTAGTAGTGTGAGAAGATATCTGAAAGTTGCATGTCTTTCTGGAGTACTGGCAGTGGTGACTCCCTACCCTTGGGCAGAGTGTGTCAGACTTTGGCTGGTTGCAGCTGTGACAGTACTGTTGGCAGTAAAGGAGCAGTAGGAGACCACTGGGTAGCTACAGTAGCAACAAGCAACCTCTACTATTTGTGCCAGAGACATTGACCTTCAATTACATGTGGGTTCTTAGATCTCATCCAGATGGCTGAAGCCATTTTACATATGACCTTTGCATAAATGTGATACAATTGTGCATATTTTAAGGATTTTTATAGGATTTGGTAACCAAAATACATAAATCTATTCCTCTCTGCTAGACACTCAGACATATTACTTTGGTATATGAAATGAAAGCTAAAAGTTGACACAATTAAAAGAAATGCATATTTGATTTCAGATTAATTGAATGGAAGGTAGGAAAATGAAAGTGCATTAACTCTAACAGTAGCTTTAAACAGAATAAACAATGGACTTTTCAAAGGATTATGGTTAACCTTAAAATGCCAAAATGAAACCTGAAGCAATTATTGGTAATATAGATGTATTATTATTTTTCTTTTAGCACATAATCTTTTTTTTAACATCTTTGAGTATACTTGCTTCACAGTTGTGTGTTAGTTTCTGCTTTAAAACAAAGTGAATCAGCTATATGTATAAATATATCCCCATATCTCTTCCCTCTTGCGTCTCCCACTCTCCCTATCCCATCCTTCTAGGTGGTCACAAAGCACCGAGCTGATATCCCAGTGCTATGCAGCTGCTTCCCACTATCTATTTTACATTTGGTGGTGTATATATGTCCATGCCACTCTCTCACTTCGTCCCAGCTTGCCCTTTCCCCTCTCTGTGTCCTCAAGTCCATTCTCTACGTCTGTGTCTTTATTCCTGTCCTGCTGCTAGGTTCTTCAGAACCATTTTTTGTTTTTTTTTTAGATTCCATATATATGTGTTAGCATATGGTATTTGTTTTTCCCTTTCTGATTTGCTTCACTCTGTATGACAGTCCCTAGGTCCATCCACCTCACTCCAAATAACTCAATTTTGTTTCTCTTTATGGCTAATATTCCATTGTATATATGTGCCACATCTTCTTTATCCATTCATCTGTCGATGGACACTTAGGTTGCTTCCATGTCCAGGCTATTGTAAATAGAGCTGCAATGAACATTGTGGTACATGACTCTTTTTGAATTATGGTTTTCTCAGGATATATGCCCAGTAGTGGGATTGCTGGGTTGTACGATAGTTCTATTTGTAGTTTTTTAAGGAACCTCCATACTGTTCTCCATAGTGGCTGTACCAATTTACATTCCCACCAACAGTGCAAGAGGGTTCCCTTTTCTCCACACCCTCTCCAGCATATATTGTTTCTAGATTTTTTGAGGATGGCCATTCAGACTGGTGTGAGGTGATACCTCACTGTGGTTTTGATTTGCATTTCTCTAATGATTAGCGATGTTGAGCATTCTTTCATGTGTTTGTTGGCAATCTGTATATCTTCTTTGGAGAAATGTCTATTTAGGTCTTCTGCCCATTTTTGGATTGGGTTGTTTGTTTTTTGATATTGAGTTGCATGAACTGCTTGTAATTTTGGAGATTAATCCTTTGTCAGTTGCTTCATTTGCAAATATTTCTTCCCATTCTGAGGGTTGTCTTTTCGTCTTGTTATGGTTTCCTTTGCTGTGCAAAAGCTTTGAAGTTTCATTAGGTCCCATTGGTTTATTTTTGTTTTTATTTCCCTTTCTCTAGGAGGTGAGTCAAAAAGGATCTTGCTGTGACTGATGTCATAGAGTGCTCTGCCTATGTTTTCCTCTAAGACTTTGATAGTGTCTGGCCTTACATTTAGCTCTTTAATCCATTTTGAGCTTATTTTTGTGTATGGTGTTAGGGAGTGTTCTAAATTCATTTTTTTACATGTACCTGTCCAGTTTTCCCAGCACCACTTATTGAAGAGGCTGTCTTTTCTCCATTGTATACTCTTGCATCCTTTATCAAAGATAAGGTGACCATATGTGTGTGGATTTCTCTCTGGGCTTTCTATCCTGTTCCATTGATCTATATTTCTGTTTTTGTGCCAGTACCATACTGTCTTGATTTCTGTAGCTTTGTAGTATAGTCTGAAGTCTGGGAATCTGATTCCTCCAGCTCCGTTTTTCTTTCTCAAGATTGCTTTGGCTATTCCCGGTCCTTTGTGATTCCATACAAATTGTGAAATTTTTTGTTCTAGTTCTGTGAAAAATGCCAATGGTAATTTGATAGGGATTGCACTGAATCTGTAGATTGCTTTGGGTAGTAGAGTCATTTTCACAATGTTGATTCTTCCAATCCAAGAACATGGTATATCTCCCCATCTGTTTATATCATCTTTAATTCTGTCATCAGTGTCTTATAATTTTCTGCATACAGGTCTTTTGTCTCCTTAGGTAGGTTTATTCCTAGGTATTTTATTCTTTTTGTTGCATTGGTAAATGGGGGTGTTTCTTTAATTTCTCTTTCAGATTTTTCATCATTACTCTATAGGAATGCAAGAGATTTCTGTGTGTTAATTTTGTATCCTGATGCTTTACCAAAGTCATTGATTAGCTCTAGTAGTTTTTGGTAGCATCTTTAGGATTCTCTATGTATAGTATCATATCACCTGCAAACAGTGACACCTTTACTTCTTTTCCGATTTGGATTCCTTTTATTTCTTTTTCTTCTCTGATTGCTGTGGCTAAAACTTCCAAGACTAGTTGATTAATAGTGGTGAGAGTGGACAACCTTGTTTTGTTCCTGATCTTAGAGGAAATGCTTTCAGTTTTTCACAATTGAGAATGATGTTGGCTGTGGGTTTGTCATATATGGCCTTTATTATGTTGATGTAAGTTCCCTCTATGCCTACTTTCTGGAGAGTTTTTATGATAAATGTGTGTTGAATTTTGTCAAAAGCTTTTTCTGTATCTATTGACATGATCATATGGTTTTTATTCTTCAATTTGTTAATATGATGTATCACATTGACTGATTTGTGTATATTGAAAAGTCCTTGCATTCCTGGGATAAAACCCAGTTGATCATGGTGTATGATCCTTTTAACGTGCTGTTGGATTCTGTTTGCTAGTATTTTATTGAGGATATTTGCATCTATGTTCATCAGTGATATTGGTCTGCAGTTTTCTTTCTTTGTGACATCTTTGTCTGGTTTTGGTATCAGGGTGATGGTGGCCTTGTAGAATGAGTTTGGGACTGGTCCTCTGTCTGCTATATTTTGGAAGAGTTTGAGAAGGATAGGTGTTAGATCTTCTCTAAATGTTTGATAGAATTTGCCTGTGAAGCCATCTGGTCCTGGACTTTTGTTGGTTGGAAGATTTTTAATCACAGTCTCAATATCAGTGCTTGTTATTGGTCTGTTTTTCTTTTCCATTTCTTCCTGGTTCGGTCTCAGAAGGTTGTGCTTTTCTAAGAATTTGTCCATTTCTTCCAGGTTGTCCATTTTATTGGCATAGAGTTGCTTGTAGCAATCTCTCATGATCCTTTGTCTTTCTGGAGTATCAGTTGTTAATTCTCCTTTTTCATTTCTAATTTTATTGATTTGAGTCTTCTCCCTTTTTTTCTTGATGAGTCTGGCTAATGGGTTATCAATTTTGTTTTTCTTCTCAAAGAACCGGGTTTTAGTTTTTGATCTTTGCTATTGTTTCCTTCATTTCTTTTTCATTTATTTCTGATCTGATCTTTATGATTTCTTTCCTTCTGCTAGCTTTGGGGGTTTTTTGTTCTTCTGTCTCTAATTGCTTTAGGTGTAAGGATAGGCTGTTTATTCGAGATGTTTCTTGTTTCTTGAGGTAGGATTGTATTGTTATAAACTTCCCTCTTAGAACTGCTTTTGCTGCATCCCATAGGTTTTGGGTTGTCGTGTTTTCACTGTCATTTGTTTCTAGGTATTTTTTGATTTCCTCTTTGATTTTTTCAGTGATCTCTTGGTTATTAAGAGTGTATTGTTTAGCCTCCATGTGTTTGTATTTCTTAAAGATTTTCCCCTGTAACTGATATCTAGTCTCATAGCACTGTGGTCAGAAATGATACTTGATATGATTTCAGTTTTCTTAACTTTACCAAGGCTTGATTTGTGACCCAAGATATGATCTATCCTGGAGAATGTTCCATGAGCAATTGAGAAGAAAGTGTATTGTGTTGTTTTTTGGATGGAATGTCCTATAAATATCCATTAAATCCATCTTGTTTAATGTATAATTTAAAGCTTGTGTTTCCTTATTTATTTTTATTTTGGATCATCTGTCCATTGGTGAAAATGGGGTGTTAAAGTCCCGTACTATGATTGTGTTACTGTCAATTTCCCCCTTTATGGCTGTTAGCATTTGCCTTATGTATTGAGGTGCTCCTATGTTGTGTGCATAAATATTTACAACTTTTATATCTTCCTCTTGGTTTGATCCCTTGATCATTATATGTAGTGTCCTTCTTTGTCTCTTGTAATAGTCTTTGTTTGAAAGTCTATTTTGTCTAATAGGAGAATTGCTACTTCAGCTTTCTTTTGATTTCCATTTGCCTGGAATGTCTTTTTCCATCCCCTCACTTTCATTCTGTATGCGTCCCTAGGTCTGAAGTGGGTCTCTTGTAGACAGCATATGTATGGGTCTTGTTTTTGTATCCATTCAGCCAGTGTATGTCTTTTGGTTGGAGCTTTTAATCCATTTACATTGAAGGTAATTATCGATATGTATGTTCCTATTACAATTTTCTAAACTGTACTGGGTTTGTTATTGTAGGTCTTTTCCTTCTCTTGTTTTTCCTGCCTAGAGAAGTTCCTTTAGCATCCATTGTAAAGCTGGTTTTGTGCTGCTGAATTCTCTTAGCTTTTGCTTGTCTGTAAAAGTTTTAATTTCTCCGTCGAATCTGAATGAGATCCTTGCTGAGTAGAGTAATCTCAGTTGTAGTTTTTTCCCTTTAACTATGTCCTGCCACTCCCTTGTGCCTTGCTGAGTTTCTGCTGGAAAGTCAGCTGTTAACCTTATGGGGATTCCCTTGTGTTTTATTTGTTGTTTTTCCCTTGCTGCTTTTAATATTTTTTGTTTGTATTTAATTTTTGATAGTTTGATTAATATGTGTCTTGGCATGTTTCTCCTTGGATATGTCCTTTATGGGACTCTCTGTGCTTCCTGGACTTGATTAACTATTTTCCTTCCCATATTAGGGAAGTTTGCAACTATAATGTCTTCAAATATTTTCTCAGTCCCTTTCTTTTTCTCATCTTCTTCTGGGACCCCTATAATTCGAATGTTGCTGTGTTTAATGTTGCCCCAGAGGTCTTTGTGACTGTCCTCAATTCTTTTCATTCTTTTCTCTGTATTCTGCTCTGTGGTAGTTATTTCCACTATTTTATTTTCCAGGTCACTTATCTGTTCTTCTGTCTCAGTTATTCTGCTGTTGATTCCTTCTAGAGAATTTTAAATTTCATTTATTGTGTTGTTCATCATTGTTTGTTTGCTCTTTAGTTCTTCTAGTCCTTGTTAAACATTTATTGTATTTTCTTCATTCTATTTCCAAGATTTTGGATCATATTTATTATTATTACTCTGAATCCTTTTTCAGGTAGAGTGCCTATTTCCTCTTCATTTCTTTGGTCTGGTGGGGTTTTATCTTGCTCCTTCATCTGCTGTGTGTTTCTCTGTCTTCTCATTTTGCTTAACTTACTGTGTTCGGGGTCTCCTTTTCTCAGGTTGCAGGTTCATAGTTCCCGTTGTTTTTGGTGTCTATCCCCAGTGTCTAAGGTTGGTTCATTGACCTGTGTATGCTTCCTGGTGAAGGGGACTGGTGCCTGTGTTCTGGTGGATGAGGCTGGATCTTGTCTTTCTAGTGGGCAGGAATGTGTTCAGTGGTGTGTTTAGGGTGTCTTTGACCTTATTATGATTTTAGGCAGCGTCTCTGCTAATTGGTGAGGTTGTGTTCCTGTCTTGCTAGTTGTTTGGCATAGGATGTCCAGCACTGTAGCTTGCTGGTCGTTGAGTGGAGCTGGGTCTTAGCATTGAGATGGAGATCTCTGGGAGGGCTTTCACCATTTGATACTACGTGGAGCTGGGATCTCTCTGTCGTATCAATGTCCTGAACTTGGCTCTCCCACCTCAGAGGCACAGGCCTGACAACCAGCCAGAGTACAAAGGCCCTGCCAGCGACATGGCTGGTTTCATTTGATCAAAAGCACCATTCCTGTTTGTCATTACGACTGTTAGCCTGTTCATCCACTGCCATCCTATGTCTTCATTCAAGTGACTGATTAAAATACTCACCACAGGTCCACTGGGAGGCTTTGAGGGTTGTACTGATTTGGAGAGGGTCCCTTGTTCAGCACTCCTGCTCAGATTGTTCTGAATCAATCACCACACCAGCACTTAGCCAACTTAGATGTATTATTAATACCAGCTGTAACCCAGGTTTTGATTATGTAGGAAAACAGGCTTAAACTTTTGGCAGACAGTAAACTTAAAAGTTCAAGCAAACCCAAGTTTTTACATACTGAAGATGTAGGGAGCATTTCTATTTGAAGAACCCAGATTTTTCCTCCACAGGGAATACACTGAAACTGGAATTATCCCAGTGATCATCAAATGTGACTTCATTCTTTAGAAAGTAACTATGTCCTTATTTTTCTGAATCCTTAAATTTATAATTTTTCCAAAGTATTGTATTTGTCAAACTGTGATGTAGGAACCTTTTTTGGACATGTGCAGGCTTCCATTAGCTTTTCTTCTCCTTTAAAAAACTTTCTTGATTCTCCTCCTACAGGAGGTACCTGAATTGTCATACTGCAAATAGGCACTGTGGTACTGTGGTGAGTGGGATATCCTTCCTTCCTTTTTTTAAAAAAAAATTAATAAATTAACTAATTTTTGGCTGCATTGTGTCTTTGTTGCTGAGCGCAGTCTTTCTCTAGTTGTGGTGAATGGGGTCTACTCTTCGTTGGGGTGTGTGGGCTCTTCATTGTGGTGGCTTCTCTTGTTGTAGAGCATGGGCTCTCCGTATGTGGGCTTCAGTAGTTGGGGCACACAGGCTCAGTAGTTGTGGCGCACCAGCTTTGTTGCTCTGCAGCATGTGGGATCTTCCAAGACCAGGATTGAACCTGTGTCCCCTGCACTGGCAGGTGGATTTTTAACCACTGCACCACCAGGGAAGTCCTGGGAGATCCTTTCTTGCTACAACAGTGTGATCCCTCTAGTGATGGATCTGGGGCATGGAGGCAGGACAAATTAATGGACTGAATTTGATGGAGCTAATAGAATGGTTTCTTATAGCTTCAACAGGGGCAAGATAGAATCTTTGTCTTGGCAAGGTCACTCAGCAGGACTGCAGGCCAGGGTCAAGATGTCAGCACTGTTGTCTCACCTTCTTGCTTCAGTATTCTAGAGTATGGTGTCTGCCATGCTTGTTTCCATTCCTCCTGATAAGGGGAGCAGCATTTTTACTCTTCTGGAAGTAGAGGAGGGGAGAGAGACTGGAGCCCCTACCTTGGGAAATTAAATTATACTTCATCAGTTAGGCATTTGTGTTTTATGGAGGAATGTGATTTGCGTTTTAGATGACTGTACAACAAACCAGTGACAAGAGTTTGATTGCAAATATCCAGTGTAACTTTTTGGAATAGGGGATTGAGGTTGAAGATAACAGCAAGATTGAGAGAAAGAGAAAAATAGAAAAAGAAGCAATAGGGCTCAGAATATTACCTGAAAATAACATGCAGATGCATAGTAACAACCTGCAAACCCATGACATCTTTCTAATGGCTTCACAACTGGATGCTATCTTTAGGAAAATGTAAGTGAAGATTATTAATTGGGGATGGATGGAATCACCAAAAGTGAGTACAGCCTTTTTTGGTGAATATTTTTATTAGTTAAAATGAATCATTATCAAGGAAAGAGAAACAGGGTTTCTTCCTTTAAGGAATTTATCCTGTCAAAGGAAAAAAGAAGACAAATACAAGCAGGACAGAAAAGAATGAACATTCACTAGACACATTATTTGCTAGGAACTCTACTTATAGTAAACCATATTTTTGCATGCACCATATTTGTTACAATACTATGAAGTATGTGTTATTATTATCACATATTTTGATGATAAAAATGGAGACTTAAGAGGTTAAAAAGCTTGCCCAAAGTCACACAGCAGTTAAAAGACAGATCCAGGAAACTGACTTCTGATCCCAGACTCTTTTTCTTTTTTTTCATGAATGTATGAACTTTATTTTACACACAATATTATCTCTTGGTTTCCAGATCAGCTTCTCTTGTCTGTTAACTGATTTATCTCCATTTGCAATGATTTATGTCATTTCCCCCCTCAAAAAGGTCTTCATTGTCAATTTTTACAGAGAAAAAAGCAAAAACAGGAAGAAAGGTCACATTGCAGCACTGGAAGCCAGATGTCACGGCCTTTGCTCTCAGATGTCACCAGGCAGAGCTCCCAGAGTCACAGTGGCTCATTATCTGAGATGAGAGATGAGCTCTGTGGGTCCTGTAACCCTAACAGGGGGAGCTTCTGCTGTGGCTGGTTCTGTGGTAGCTTTTAATTCATCCTCCATGATACCAAAAGCCATTTTTGGTGGTAGCCTACTGGTGTTGACGCTTGTTTCTGTATGCCAAAGTTTAAAGAACCACACTATGAAATAGCTCCAGAATGTGCCTTGTAACATTTAGTCACAATAAGGGCATTTACCTACTTCCCAAATTTTTGTTGCTGTTGTTCAACTCTTTTAGCAAGTTTCAGTTATATGATACAGTGTTATCAACTGTTTTTTTATCAACATGACTCTTTTTGAACTATGGTTTTCTCAGGGTATATGCCCCGAGGAGTGGGATTGCTGGGTCATATGGTAGTTCTATTTGTAGTTTTTTAAGGAACCTCCATACTGTTCTCCATAGTGGCTGTACCAGTTCACATCCCCACCAGCAGTGCAAGAGGGTTCCCTTTTCTCCACACCCTTTCCAGCATTTATTGTTTCTAGATTTTTTGATGACGGCCATTGTGACTGGTGTGAGATGATATCTCATTGTAGTTTTGATTTGCATTTCTCTAATGATTAGTGATGTTGAGCATCCTTTCATGTGTTTGTTGGCAGTCTGTATATCTTCTTTGGAGAAATGTCTATTTAGGTCTTCTGCCCATTTTTGGATTGGGTTGTTTGTTTTTTGTTATTAAGCTGCATGAACTGCGTATAAATTTTGGAGATTAAGCCTTTGTCAGTTGCTTCATTTGCAAATATTTTCTCCCATTCTGAGGGTTGTCTTTTGGTCTTGTTATGGTTTCCTTTGCTGTGCAAAAGCTTTGAAGTTTCATTAGGTCTCATGTGTTTATTTTTGTTTTTATTTCCATTTTTCTAGGAGGTGGGTCAAAAAGGATCTTGCTGTGATTTATGTCATAGTGTTCTGCCTATGTTTTCCTCTAAGAGTTTAATAGTTTCTGGCCTTACACTTAGGTCTTTAATCTGTTTTGAGCTTATTTTTGTGTATTGTGTTAGGGAGTGATCTAATCTCATACTTTTACATGTACCTGTCCAGTTTTCCCAGCACCACTTATTGAAGAGGCTGTCCTTTCTCCACTGTACATTCCAGCCTCCTTTATCAAAGATAAGGTGACCATATGTGCGTGGGTTTATCTCTGGGCTTTCTATCCTGTTCCATTGATCTATCTTTCTGTTTCTGTGCCAGTACCATACTGTCTTGATTACTGTAGCTTTGTAGTATAGTCTGAAGTCAGGAAGCCTGATTCCTCAAGCTCCGTTTTTCGTTCTCAAGATTGCTTTGGCTATTCGGGGTCTTTTGTGTTTCCATACAAATTGTGAAATTTTTTGTTCTAGTTCTGTGAAAAATGCCAGTGGTAGTTTGATAGGGATTGCATTGAATCTAGATTGCTTTGGGTAGTAGAGTCATTTTCACAATGTTGATTCTTCCAATCCAAGAACATGGTATATCTCTCCATCTATTTGTATCATCTTTAATTTCTTTCATGAGTTTCTTATAATTTTCTGCATACAGGTCTTTTGTCTCTTTAGGTAGGTTTATTCCTATATATTTTATTCTTTTTGTTGCAGTGGTAAATGGGAGTATTTTCTTGATTTCACTTTCAGATTTTTCATCATTAGTGTATAGGAATGCCAGAGATTTCTGTGCATTAATTTTGTGTCCTGCTACTTTACCAGATTCATTGATTAACTCTAGTAGTTTTCTGGTAGCATCTTTAGGATTCTCTATGTACAGTATCATGTCATCTGCAAACAGTGACAGCTTTACTTCTTTTTCGATTTGGATTCCTTTTATTTGCTTTTCTTCTCTGATTGCTGTCACTAAAACTTCCAAAACTATGTTGAATAAGAGTGGTGAGAGTGGGCAACCTTGTCTTGTTCCTGATCTTAGTGGAAATGCTTTCAATGTTTCACCATTGAGGACGATGTTGGCCGTGGGTTTGTCATATATGGCCTTTAAGATGCTGAGGAAAGTTCCCTCTGTGCCTACTTTCTGGAGGGCTTTTATCATAAATGGGTGTTGAATGTTGTCAAAAGCTTTCTCTGCATCTATTGAGATGATCATATGGTTTTTCTCCTTCAATTTGTTAATATATTGTATCACATTGATTGATTTGCATATATTGAAGAATCCTCCCATTCCTGGGATAAACCCCACTTGATCATGGTATATGATCCTTTTAATGTGCTGTTGGATTCTGTTTGCTAGTATTTTGTTGAGGAATTTTGTATCTATGTTCATCAGTGATACTGGCCTGTAGTTTTCTTTCTTTGTGACATCCTTGTCTGGTTTTGGTATCAGGGTGATGGTGGCCTTGTAGAATGAGTTTGGGAGTGTTCCCCTCTCTGCTATATTTTGGAAGGGTTTGAGAAGGATAGGTGTTAGCTCTTCTCTAAATGTTTGAAAGAATTTGCCTGTGAAGCCATCTGGTCCTGGGCTTTTGTTTGTTGGAAGATTTTTAATCACAGTTTCAATTTCAGTGCTTGTGATTGGTCTGTTCATATTTTCTATTTCTTCCTGATTCAGTCTTGGCAGGTTGTGCCTTTCTAAGAATTTGTCCATTTCTTCCAGGTTGTCCATTTTATTGGTATAGAGTTGCTTGTAATAATGTCTCATGACCTTTCGTATTTCTGCATTGTCACTTGTTACTTCTCCTTTTTCATTTCTAATTCTATTGATTTGAGTCTTCTCCCTTGTTTTCTTGATGAGTCTGGCTAATGGTTTATCAATTTTGTTTAACTTCTCAAAGAACCAGCTTTTAGTTTTATTGATCTTTGCTATCGTTTCCTTCATTTCTTTTTCATTTATTTGTGATCTGATCTTTATGATTTCTTTCCTTCTGCTACCTTTGTGGTTTTTTTTCCTTCTTTCTCTAATTGCTTTAGGTGCAAGCTTAGGTTGTTTATTAGATGTTTTCTGTTTCTTAAGGTAGGATTGTATTGCTATAAACTTCCCTCTTAGAACTGCTTTTGCTGCATCCCATAGGTTTTGGGTCATTGTGTCTCCATTGTCATTTGTTTCTAGGTATTTTTTGATTTCCTCTTTGATTTCTTCTGTGATCACTTTGTTATTAAGTAGTGTATTGTTTAGCCTCCATGTGTTTGTATTTTCTACAGATCTTTTCCTGTAATTGATATCTTGTCTCATAGCATTGTGGTCGGGAAAGATACTTTGTATAATTTCAATTTTCTTAAGTTTACCAAGGCTTGATTTGTGACCCAAGATATGATCTATCCTGGAGAATGTTCCATGAGCACTTGAGACAAATGTGTATTCTGTTGTTTTTAGGTGGAATGTCCTATAAATATCAATTAAGTCCATCTTGTTTAATGTAACATTTAAATCTTGTGTTTCCTTATTTATTTTCCTTTTGGATGATCCAATGATGTCCATTGGTGAAAGTGGGGTGTTAAAATCCCCTACTATGATTGTGTTACTGTCGATTTCCCCTTTTATGGCTGTTAATATTTGCCTTATGTATTGATGTGCTCCTATGTTGGGTGCATAAATATTTACAATTGTTATATCTTCTTCTTGGATCGATCCCTTGATCATTATGTAGTGTCCTTCTTTGTGTCTCCTAATACTCTTTATTTTAAAGTCTATTTTGTCTGATACGAGAATTGCTACTCCAGCTTTCTTTTGGTTTCCATTTGCATGGAATATCTTTTTCCATCCCCTCACTTTCAGTCTGTATGAGTCTCTAGGTCTGAAGTGGGTCTATTGTAGACAGCATATATATGGGTCTTGTTTTTGTATCCATTCAGCCAGTCTTTGTCTTTTCTTGGGAGCATTTGATCCATTTACATTTAAGGTAATTATCGATATGTAACTTCCTATTCCCATTTTCTTAATTGTTTTGGGTTTGTTATTGTAGGTCTTTTCCTTCTCTTGTGTTTCTTGCCTAGAGAAGATCCTTTAGCATTTGTTGTAAAGCAGGTTTGGTGGTGCTGAACTCTCTCAGCTTTTTTTTGTCTGTAGAGGTTTTAATTTCTCCATCAAATCTGAATGAGAGCCTTGCTGGGTAGAGTAATCTTGGTGTTGTAGGTTTTTCTTCTTCATCACTTTAAATATGTCCTGCCAGTCCCTTTTGGTTTGCAGAGTTTCTGCTGAAAGATCAGCTGTTAACCTTATGGGGATTCCCTTATGTGTTATTTGTTGTTTTTCCCTTGCTGCTTTTAATATGTTTTCTTTGTGTTTAATTTTTGAGAGTTTGATTAATATGTGTCTTGGTGTGTTTCTCCTTGGATTTATCCTGTATGGGACTCTGTGCTTCCTGGACTTGATTAACTATTTCCTTTCCCGTATTAGGGAAGTTTTCAACTCTAATGTCTTCAAATATTTTCTCAGTCCCTTTTTTTTTTCTCTTCTTCTTCTGGAACCCCTATAATTAGAATGTTGGTGCATTTAATATTGTCTCAGAGGTGTCTGAGACCGTCCTCAGTACTTTTCATTCTTTTTTCTTTATTCTGCTCTGCAGTAGTTATTTCCAGTATTTTATCTTCCAGGTCACTTATCCGTTCTTCTGCCTCAGTTATTCTGCTATTGATCCCTTGTAGAGTATTTTTAATTTCATTTATTGTGTTGTTCACCGTTGCTTGTTTCATCTTTAGTTCTTCTATGTCCTTGTTAAATGTTTCTTGCATTTTGTCTATTCTATTTCCAAGATTTTGGATCATCTTTACTATCATTATTCTGAATTCTTTTTCAGGTAGACTGCCTATTTCCTCTTCATTTGTTAGGTCTGGTGGGTTTTTACCTTGCTCCTTCATCTGCTGTGTGTTTCTCTGTCTTCTCATTTTGCTTATCTTACTGTGTTTGGGGTCTCCTTTTTGCAGACTTCAGGTTCGTAGTTCCTGTTGTTTTTGGTGTCTGTCGCCAGTGGCTAAAGTTCGTTCAGTGGGTTGTGTAGGCTTCCTGGTGGAGGGGACTAGTGCCTGTGTTCTGGTGGATGAGGCAGGATATTGTCTTTCTGGTGGGCAAGTCCACGTCTCGTGGTGTGTTTTGGGGTTTCTGTGGAATTATTATGATTTTAGGCAGCCTCTCTGCTAATGGATGGAGTTGTGTTCCTGTCTTGCTAGTTGTTTGGCATAGTGTGTCCAGCACTGTAGCTTGCTTGTCGTTGAGTGAAGCTGGGTGTTGGTGTTGAGATGGAGATCTCTGGGAGATTGTCGCCATTTGATATTACGTGGAGCTGGGAGGTCTCTTGTGGACCAGTGTCCTGAAGTTGGCTCTCCCATCTCAGAGGCACAGCACTGACTCCTGGCTGCAGCACCAAGAGCCTTTCATCCACACAGCTCAGAATAAAAGGGAGAAAATAGAAAGAAAGAAAGAGGATAAAAGAAAAATAGGGCTTCCCTGGTGGCGCAGTGGTTGAGAGTCCACCTGCCGATGCAGGGGACACGGGTTCGTGCCCCAGTCCTGGAAGATCCCACATGCCGCGGAGCGGCTGGGCCCGTGAACCATGGCCGCTGAGCCTGCGCTTCCGGAGCCTGTGCTCCGCAACGGGAGAAGCCACAACAGTGAGAGGCCCGCGTACCGCAAAAAAAAAAAAAAAGAAAAATAAAATTAAGTAAGGTAAAATAAAATTATTAAAATAAAAAATAATTATTAAGAAAAAAATTTTTTTTTAAAAGTAAAAAATAAAAACAACAAAAATGGACGGATAGAACCCTAGGACAAATGGTGAAAGCAAAGCTATACAGACAAAATCTCACACAGAAGCATACACATACACACTCACAAAAAGAGGAAAGGGGGAAAAATAATAAATCTTGCTCTCAAAGTCCACCTCCTCAATTTGGGATGATTCGTTGTCTATTCATGTATTCCACAGATGCAGGGTACATCAAGTTGATTGTGGAGATTTAATCCGCTGCTCCTGAGGCTGCTGGGAGAGATTTCCCTTTCTCTTCTTTGTTCGCACAGCTCCCAGGGCTCAGCTTTGGATTTGGCCCCGCCTCTGCATGTAGGTTGCCGGAGGGCATCTGTTCTTCACTCAGACAGGACGGGGTTAAAGGAACCGCTGATGCGGGGGCTCCGGCTCACTCAGGCTGGGGGGAGGGAGGGGTGCGGATGCTGGGCGAGCCTGCGGCAGAGGCCGGCGGGACGTTGCACCAGCCTGAGGCGCGCCGTGCATTCTCTCGGGGAAGTTGTCTGTTAGCTGCGGCTCGCGCCCGTCTTTGGAGCTCCTTTACGCAGCGCTTTTAATCCCCTCTCCTCGCGCACCGGGAAACAAAGAGGGAAGAAAAAGTCTCTTGCCTCTTCGGCAGGTCCAGACTTTTTCCCGGACTCCCTCCCGGCTAGCCGTGGTGTACTAACCCCTTCAGGCTGTGTTCACGCCGCCAGTCCTCTCGCTGCGCTCCGACCGAAGCCCAAGCCTCAGCTCGGCGTGTGAGCAGAGAAGCCTCTTGGGCTGGTGAGTGCTGGTCTGCACCGATCCTCTGTGCGGGAATCTCTCCGCTTTGCCCTCCGCACGTCTGTTGTTGTGCTCTCCTCCGCGGCTCCCAAGCTTTCCCCGTCTGCCACCCGCAGTCTCCGCCCGCGAAGGGCCTTCCTAGTGTGTGGAAAACTTTCCTCCTTCAAGGCTCCCTCTCACTGGTGCAGTTCCCGTCCCTATTCTTTTGTCTTTGTTTATTCTTTTCGCCTACCCAGGTACGTGGGGAGTTTCTTGCCTTTTGGGAGGTCTGAGGTCTTCTGCCAGCATTCAGTAGGTGTTCTGTAGGAGTTGTTCCGCGTGTAGATGTATTTCTGATGTATCTTTGGAGCACAGGTGAGAAAGGGGTAAACTGGACATTTCTGCTGGTAGCCTCGTGTGAACTGTATCCTGTCAACTCTTCCTCTCTCACAGAGACTGATGTTGATATTTACAGATTATTGGTCCCTGCTAGTGTTGGAGGGTCTCCTGCAGAGGCAGGGGGTGGCTTCATCTCACCGTGAGGACAAGGACACTGGCAGCAGAAGTTCTGGGAAGTACTCCTTGGACTGAGCCCTCCCAGCGTCCGCCATTAGCCCCACCAATGATCCCAGACTCTTATTAGTCACTGTGCTTTACTCTGTTATGGACACCTTCAGTGCTCTTCTGTTGCTCATTAGGGAATAAACCCATCTTCATCTGTGCCAAATGGTTGAGTAGCTGAAACATGAAAGATGGTCAGCATGATTTGGTTGACAAGAGCCGGATGAAGCTGAAGATGTGTGGTTTTATCGCCAACAGACATTTAAAGAGGCAGAAAATATGAACTGGTCTTACACGGAGGCAGTTGAATAATTTCTTGGACTGATTCCAAGTCTTAATTTCCTCTTTTTAAAAAAGTAATTTCCCTAATTTTCTAGACCATCCTCTAATTATGGGGCTCACAGACGTTTATTCATTATATTAAAAGTGCAAGTTTTAATGGTGCCATCTTCAGAGACTCAAACAACAAGTAACAATTAGCTCTGTGGCTCTTGGCCAAGCAGTGCTAATGCCTGAATTCATCTCATATTTCACTTGGCCAGCCTATAGGATGGAGTTCTCCTATGGTAACTTTCCTTGCATCTTGCCTCTCTGCCTTAAATGTCTCTACCAAGCAAATGAGCCACTATCTGGGCCTCCTTCCTTGCAGTCGTTGGTTTTAATGACACTTGCAGTCTTTCCCACAATTTCTCAAGGTGACTGGTTACTTATGTATAACCTGTACATTTATTCATTCATTTAGCCATTTAGCACTTCTTTCTTCCCTCCTTCCCCTCTCCCTTCCTTTCAACCATCCTTCTTTCTTTCCTCTTTCATTCCCTTCTACCCTTTTTTCCCCTTTCCTCCCTTCAACAAATAATTACTAGGTTCTCAAGAAATGCTAAGCCTTGTACTGAGTTCTGTGGGGGATACAAAGATATATAGATAGATGAAAAAGTTTTATGATTGATTTGTTCATCCATTTAATGAATATTTACTGTGTGCCAGGCTCTATTTTGCAAGCTAGAAATGAAATCTCTTTTGTCAGTGAGTTGTTTTCCTGGGTGTGTATTTGAGAGACAGACAAAAAATATATGCCAAGTAGTAGTCAGAGCTATAAATAAAAATGAAGCAGAGAATGAAGAGAGAGGTGCTGGCGGATAGGGTGGTTTGGGAAGGCATCTCTGATAAAATGACATTTGATCAGAGATACATTTATCTGAGGGAAGAACAAGTACCAGGGCCCTCAGGGAATTCATTTCTAATAAGGAAAAAAGGTGTAAAGGTAAACTCATGTAACAGAAGGTGGAACAGGTAAGTGATGTAAGGGAGGGATAGATGAAGACCTGCTGGGTGAGTTCAGAGTAAGGGAAGATAGCTGCCTGCTGGGGAGGAGGTGCTATGAAGAGCACTCCCCGCTTCCTAGGGGGCAACTCACACACTCTGACACCTCAGGGCAAAGCCTTTCCCCCCAGGCCCTTTCCTGAATTGACCATTCTCCTCGTTATGAGATAGTTGTGTGCACACCTAATTAGGGTGCCCTTTGGTTAAGATGCTGAGGTTGTAATAGAGACAAAAAGAAGTTACATCATCTGTCCACTTTCCCTTCTGGCTTTAGACTCCTCTAAATCGTGTTTCTTCTTTATAAAAAGACTAACCATCTGCTCATGCCCAATGTTGGCCACCAAAGGCTAGAAGGCAAAGAGATTACTCTTGTTTTTAGATAACTGTGCCTTGTGCTCAAGATTAGGACACCTTTATTTTTACTTGCTTTGGTCAGCTTGGCAAGGTCCTAGCTCTTCTACTAGGATGCAAATACCCCAGTGAAAAAGGAAAGACTTTAACGCAGTATCAACTCACATTTGTCTATTAGCCAGAGAGAGTGCAAACAAGGAAGTATAAAAATAGAACCCAGAAGATTATATCATATTTTTATTTTTAAAATGGGATGCTGGCAGGAAAGGAATATAGGACTCTAAGTGGAGAGGTAATGAATAGAAAGAGTACAACGTGGTGGGAAGGAAGAAGGAAAGAGAAAAAAGGATATTATTTAATTTCACAGAGATACATATCCAAATCTTGAAACTGATCCAATTGGGAACTTTTGAGATACAGTGATAGATACATTTAGAAGAGCAAAAATACCTTGATAAGCTGCTTGAAGCAAAGATGGGATCCTAGGGTGGGGCATGGGGACCTCCAGGAGCCGAGGCAAACTCATGATAGCTGAAGCGGTGTGCCTTAGAAATGAACAGGGATTTAGAGGGGGCTGAATGTAGAGGGGGAGACAAAAGAGAAGGGGGAGGGAAGAGAGAGAGAAGCAACAATATGGAGGGTGGCTGGTGCCCAAGTCAAGGAAAAAGCCAAGCGACCTAGCAATACAAATATCTATTATTGAATTTTAAATGATTTCTGCTGCTGCAATGTAGATTTTTCTTTCCTAAACCTTCAATAATATTTTCTCTTTACTCAAAATGCCTTGATTGGAGGGTGCATTGGGTTGAAATTAAGGACAAGAGCACCTGAAGGCAGAGCAGGGTTGAGCCAGATGGGAGTGGAGGGTGAGAGAACTGCTGATCTCAGTATTCACTCAACAGACACAGGGGCAGAGGCAGCCATTAGAGGGCCCCCCTACCCCTAAGCCACAGAAATGAGCAGAAATCCCAAGGATGCCACTGCATTTTTCTACAATAGATAATGTGGAGATTTTAATCTATCTTTATCTAGATATTAAGAAATAGGTCAACACCAGTTCATATCCGGCTTACATCTACTTGAAAGACTATCATAAAATTTTATAAGGATGTTAGTGAATCAGAACTTCAGAAGAGAATTTGAAAGCTGAAACTTCAGTGTTCAACATGAAGGGGAAAGGAATGTTTGAAGTGTAGCACTAAGCAGCTCTTTCTTTTAGTGGATGGGAATAAAGCTGTCCTTGGTCAATAATTATCTTTTTTGTCTGTCTCTCAGGAGGGTCTTTCACAGAAGTGGGGCTTTGCTACGGGGACTCTGGAAGTGGAGGGGTTCTACACTATTTCTTCTCATAGCACTGAGGGCACATTTGACAACTTTGAATATCCTACTCCATTTCTTTGCTTTCGAAGCTGTGGAAAACCCCAACTATCTAGAGAGGACAAACTTGTGTAAGGCTGAGCAGGGAGATGACTGAGTCATTACCACGCTCTTTGATTTGAATACTGACTAGCCAGGAGCAGTGTGTGTTCAAACCCTACTTTCAGTCCTGTGTGGAGATTTCTGACTTCTGATAATATGATTCACCCAGGCTGGGTTCCTGACTCCCTTTCTGTAACCAACATTAAAACATTGCAAAAGCCAGAGGGAAGTCAGTCGGCCTGATAAACTAATAAAAACAGACAAACAAACTCTAAGGAACACTGAGGCAAAGATCACATCTGGGTTACAAAGTGTGGGAAATGGCAGCATGTTTGGAAGAGCGTTGGACCAGACCGCTACTGCCCAGTATGGTATAGCCACTAGCCTCAGGTGGCTATGGGGCATTTACAATGCAGCCAGTCTGAATTGAGATGAGCTGCAAATGTAAAATACCTCATTCCCCCACCTTCCACCAGATTTTGAAGACTTAGTATAAAAAAGGGAAGGTAAAATATGTCACTAATTCATTTTTATGTTGCTTACATGTTGCGATGATAATGTTTTAGATATGCTGAACTAAATAAAATATATGTATTAGTTTTTTAGGGCTGCTGTAACAAAGTACAATACTATAGACTGGGTAGCTTAAACAACAGAAATTTATTTTCTCACAGATCTGGAGGTTAGAAATCCAGTGCCTAGGTGTCAGCAGAGTTGGTTTCTTCTGAGGCCTTCCTTGTTGGCTTTTAGATGGCTGTCTTCTTTCTATAACTTCATATTGTCATCCCTCTGTGTGTTTCTGTGTCCTAATCGCCTCTTTTTTTTTTTTTTTTTTTTGCGGTACGCGGGCCTCTCACTGTTGTGGCCTCTCCTGCCGCTGAGTACAGGCTCTGGACTTGCAGGCCCAGTGGCCATGACTCACGGGCCCAGCCGCTCTGCGGCATGCGGGATCCTCCTGGACCGGGGCACGAACCTGCGTCCCCTGCATCGGCATGTGGACTCTCAACCACTGCGCCACCATGGAAGCCCTTGCCTCTTTTTATAAGGACACCAGTCTCACTGAAGTAGGGCCCATTCCAGTGACCTCATTTTAACTGAATTAAGACCTCCTTAAAGGCCCTAACTCCAAATACAGCCATTTTCTGAAGTACTGGAGGTTAGCTTTTCAACATATGAATTGGGGGGTGGGTGCTAATTCAGCCTATAACATTATTAAAATTAAATTCACCTGTTTCTTTTTATTTAAAAAAAAATGTGGCTACTAGAAAATCTAAAATTCCACATGTGGCTGCATTAGATTTCTATTGGACAGGGTTGCACTAGACTATAACTCCAAAAGGGCAGACTGCTTTATATGTTGTTCACAACTGAGTTTCCTGGTACCTTGGACAGAGTCTGCCATGACTACAAGCTCAATCACAATGGTTGAATGTAAAATAAATGGGCACACTACAGGCAGTAGACAGGGTGGGAGAGGATTTTAGGTGGGAATCTCTAGGTAAGATTCCTTGCCCTGGTTTTTACTTGAGTGGCTTGTGGTTGGCTGCATTGCTACCATGAAGTGGGAAAACAGTAGCCATCCTGACAGCTATCCAACAGCATGGAGGTGAGTCTGGTTGGGGCAGTGGGAGTTTACAGTAGGTGCAGGCAGACCTACTGGTCTTCAAGCCTTCTCTCCTCCTCAGCACCCTTCTCCACTTTGAGAGCTGTGTGCTAGCACGAAGGTCTTGAAGGTTAGTGTTTAGAGGGTTACAGACTATAATATCAGAATTTCTGAGGAGGCCACAGCCTGGAGTCTTCTTTCACAAAAGTGACTTAAATTTATTTATTTATTTTATTTTTGGCTGCGTTGGGTCTTCGTTGCTGCGTGCAGGCTTTCTCTAGTTGCGGTGAGCGGGGGCTACTCTTTGTTGCGGTGTGCAGACTTCTCATTGCGGTGGCTTCTCTTGTTGCAGAGCATGGGCTCTAGGGCGTGAGGGCTTCAGTAATTGCAGCACGCGGGCTCAGTAGTTGTGGCTTGTGGTCTCTAGAGTGCAGGCTCAGTAGGTGTGGTGCATGGGCTTAGTTGCTCTGCAGCATGTGGGATCTTCCCAGACCAGGTCTTGAACCCGTGTGTCCTGCATTGGCAGGAGGATTCTTAACCACTGTGCCACCAGGGAAGCCCCTCACAGAAGTGATTTAAAAAACTGTTTCAAAAAATGTTTTGAAAAATTAGATGAGCTAGGTTTCTTGAAGAATATGAAATTACAAAATTGGTGTCAGAAGAAAGAGAACATTTGAATTTGAAGTAGTAATCAAAGACCCTCACCCCTACCCTCATCCCCAAAAGCTCTAGACAAAGATGGCTTTATGGGAGAGTTCTACCAAATTTTCAAGGAAAGAAAATCAATCTTTTATATACATTTTAGAAATAAAGAGGAAAACCTCCCAACTCATTTTTTAGGCTAGTATGACCTTAAGCCAAATAAAGACAGCACAAGGAAAGATAATTATAGGTCTGGCATGTGGAACTCCCAAATAATCTATGAAACTAAGTCTATTGGTGTATGACAAATATCAGATCAAGTAAAAGGATGGTTTAACTTCAGAAATCCCAGTTCACTGTCTTAATTGAGTAAACAAGAACTCTTTCATGGTTATCTTGATGAATGCAGTAGAAGCTTTTGATAAATTTCAACATCTATTAATGATTCAAAAACAACTCTGCATCCTCTGCTCTTGCCATGTCAGCTGAGTTAAATGCTTCCCACAAGTCAGTTGTGTTTGTTTCCAAAGCTCTTTATACCAGTTGTACTTGATATTGTAATTATGTAATTTAGTTAAATATTATATAAACCGAAGTGTGAAAAGAGAATTGTTTCTCTGAAAGCTCAACTGAATGTTTTGGAAAGACTTGTTAAAGCCACTAATAAATATTGTGACCAGATCATTGTAATTTCTATCATATTAAAAGCAAAGGCTTTGGTCCTACATCAAAAGATTGATGAATGAAAATGGATTTATATGTTAAAACAAAAATTTTAATGAGTGCATCACTTTATATAATTCTCTCTCCCTACTGTTATTTTATTCATTTACTAATTGCTCTCAATTATGTCAGATACAAGGGCTCTCACTGTATTATTTTGATAAACAACACTGTCTGAATTCCCAGTAACACCCTGTCCATTCTTTTCAGCCTCTCACTTGATTATGAAGAGGACTTGTAAGTGAATTAATTAATATGATTTCATCCTACCTAGCCTGCTGTGTCACAGCAGGAGTAGGAAAGGAAATGTATTTGACTGCCTATGTTAGGACTCCTCTCTCTCTCTCTCTCTGAAAATAATTAAATCTACAAAAGTCAGAGATTTAAGGATCGTAAACATTCCCATTTATTTTTTCTCACCTCTGAAACTTTTCTCATGTTTCTGTCAACTTTGTATTCCTGAGTCTGAAGAAATACAGTATCTGAAACCTCTTTCTCTTCCCCCTTTGCCAATAGATCTCAGCCACTAGAACTATTTTTTGTTGTTGTGGAAATGTACTGGCATACAATTCTATAACTTCTTGCTTAAAATTGTGCAAATTGAAATAGCATTCCAGAGCCCAGCTTTCTGGAAAAATAACAGTGTTTCAACTTTTTTCTTATGGTAGGAGGGAATTTTGGAGAAAAGCGTTATAGAAAGGTGTTAAATATGATTCAGTTGTGGACATATATGCTGGTCTCCTGCCCATCACTTTCTTTTTTGATACATGTGAAAATCGTCTATTTTTCCCTTCACAGTATGTACAGAGAAAACCAAAAGTGAAGAGTAAAATAGGCGATGGTCAAGGTGCAGTTTCTTTCTTTTTTTAAAAAATGGCTTTCTTGATATGTAATTCACATATCATACAATTCAACCATTCAAAGTGTACATTTCAGTGGCTTTTGGTACTTACAATTTCTTCTTCCAGTTTTATTGAGACTGTAATTGGCATATAGCACTAGACAAGTTTAAGGTGTCCAGCATAATGATTTGACTTACATACATCATTAAATGATTACCATAATAAATTTAGTGAGCACTCATGATCTCATATAGATACAAAATAAAAGAAAAACAAAACTTTTTTCCTTGTGATGAGAATGCCTAGGATTTATTCTCTTAACAACATTCATGTATAACATACAGCAGTGTTAATTATATTAATCATGCTGTACGTTGCATCCCTAGTATTTATTAGCCTTATAACTGGAAGTTTGTACCTTTTGACCACCTTCATCCAATCCTCCTTCCCGCCACCTGTCACCTCTGGTAACCACAAATCTGATGTCTTTTTTTCTGAGTTTGTTTGTTTTTTGAAGTATAGTTGACCTACAACACTGTGTTAGTTCCTGGTGCACAGTATAGTGATTTCATATTTCTATTCATTAAAAATTGATCACACAATAAGTCTAGTTACCATCTGTCACCACACAAATATATTATATTATTATTGACTATATTCCCTGTGCTGTACATTTCATCCCCATGACTCATTTATTTTGTACCTGGAAGTTTGTACCTCTTAATCTCCCTCACCTTTTGACTCCCGCCTCCCCTCTCCCCTCCCGTCTGGCAACAACTTGTTTGTTCTCTGTATCTATGGCTCTATTTCTGTTTTGTTTTATTTGTTCATTTTTGTTTTTTAGATTCCATATATGAGTGAACTCATATGGTACTTATCTTTCTTTGTCAGACTTGTTTCACTCAGCATAATACTTCTAGGTCCATCTATGTTGTCACAAATGGCAAGATTTCATTTTTTATGGCTGAGTAATATTCCATTGTGCATATATACCACATCTTCTTTATCTACTAGGTTACTTCCATATCTTGGCTATTGTGTACATAGGGATGCATCTATATTTTCAAATTAGTGTTCTTGTTTTCTTTGGAAAAATACCCAGTAGTGGAATATGGTAGTTCTACCTTTTAATTTCATGAGGAACTTCCAAACTGTTTTCTGTAGTGGCTACACCATTTACATTCCTAGTGAACAAGGGCTCGCCTTTTTTCCACATCCTCACCAACATTTGTTATTTGTTGACTTTTGGGTAATAGCCATTCTGACAGGTGTAAGGTGATATCTCATTGTGGTTTTGATTTGCATTTCTCTAATAATTAGTGGTGTTGAGCACCTTTTCATGTGCTGGTTGGCTATCTGTATGTCTTCTTTGGAAAAATGTCTATTCAGGTCCTCTGCCAATTTTGTATTGATTTTTTTTTGTATTTTTGATGTTAAATTGTGTGAGTTCTTCGTATATTTTGTATATTAACCCCATATCAGATGTATTGTTTGCCAATATCTTCAATTCAGTAGGTCTCCTTTTCATTTTGTTGATAGTTTCCTTCACTATGCAAAAGCTCTTTAGTTTGATTTAGTCCCATTTGCTTACTTTTGCTTTTGTTTTCCTTGCTTGAGGAGACAGAAGCAAAAAAAAAAAAAAAAAGTACGTTGCTAAGACCAGTGTTAAAGAGTGTACTGCTTATGTGTTATTCTAGGAGTTTTATGGTTTTAGGTCTTACATGTAAGTCTTTAATCCATTTTGAGTTAATTTTTATAGATGATGTGAGAGTAGTCCCATTTGATTCTTTTGCATGTAGCTGTCCAGTTTTCCCAACACCATTTATATATGAGGCTGTCTTTTCCCCATTGTATATTCTTGCCTCCTTTGTCATAGATTAATTGATCATGTAAGTGTGTGTTCATTTCTGGGCTCTCTATTATGTTCCCATGATATATATGCTTGTTTTGTGCCAGTACCATATGGTTTTGATTACTGTAGCTTTGGAGTATAGTTTGAAATCAGGGAGTGTGTTTCTTTCATTTTTGTTCTTCTTTCTCAAGACTGTTTTGGCTATTTTGGATCTTTTGTATTTCCATACAAATTTTAGAGTTATTTGTTTTAGTTCTGAAAAAATGCCATTGGTATTTTGATGTGGAATTCATTGAATCTGTAGATTGCCTTGGGTCATACGGTCATTTTAACAATATTCCTTCTTCCAATCCATGACTATGATATATCTTTCCATTTGTTTGTTTTTCCTTCAATTTCTTTCATCAGTGTCTTACAGTTTTCCAAGTACAGGTATTTTATCCCCTTGGTTAGATTTATTCCTAGGTATTTTACTCTTTTTGGTGCCATTGTAAATAGTATTGTTTTTTAACTTTCTCTTCCTGGTAGTTTGTTGCCAGTGTGCAAAAACATAGAGGATTTCTATATATTAACTTTCTATCCTGCAACTTTACTAAGTTAATTTATTAGTTCTAATAGGTTTTTGAAGTTGTCTTTAGGATTTTCTATATAGAGTATCATGTCATCTGAAAAAATTGACAGTTTTATTTCTTCCTTTCCAATTTGATTTATTTGATCTCTTTTTCTTGTCTCATTGCTGTGGCTAGGACTTTCAATACTATGTTAAATAAAAATGACAAGAACGAACATCCTTGTCTTATTCCTGATCTTAGAGGAAATGCTTTCAGCTTTTCACTGTTGAGTATGATGTTGGCTGTAGGTTGTCATATATGGCCTTTTTTATGTTGAGGTATGTTCCCTCTATACTCACTTTCTGGAGAGTTTTTATCATAAATGGATGTAGGATTTTGTCAAAAGCTTCTTTTCTGCATCAGTTGAGATGATTATATATATATATATATTTTTTTTTTTACATGAAAGTAGGATTTATTGGTGGGCACGAGTAAGGAGGGGACAGTGCCAAGGTACTCATGAATGCAGGTCCCACCATTTGCTGAGGGGCTCATGATTAGAGATGTATTTGACCCCACAGCCATCTCAGCTGATCCACTTTTCTGCCACCATGTTTTCGAATACATCCACATTAAATTTAGTAAATGTCCACTTCTTAGAGATGTGGATCTTTTGGTGGCAAGGGAACTTGAACTTGGTCATGCATAGGGCCTCAATCATATGCTCTTTGTTCTGCAGCTTGATGTGGATGAACATGATGACTTGGCCAATGGGGACCTTGGCCACTTTTCATGGGGCTTTTCAAAGGCACCCTGCATACCTGTCTGGAGCCTAGATTGGGGAAATCATGTCAGACTAAATGTCCACTGGAAAGGGCTATCTCCAAGGTCCCTTAGGGCCACCCATGCAAGCAACAGGCTGCATACATTACTGAGGAGGCTGCTGTTTGCAGCCATTGCATACTGGGTCCCTAGGTTATATGATATTTATTCTTCAATTTGTTAATGTGATATATCACATTGACTAATTTGCAGGTTTTGAACCATCCTTGCATTCCTGAGATAAATCCCACTTGGTTCTGGTGTATGATCCTTTTAATGTACTGTTGAATTCAGTTTGCTAGTATTTTGTTGAGGATTTTTACAACTGTATTCATCAGGGATATTGGTCTGTAATTTTCTTTTTTTTTTTAATATTGTTGTTGTCTGGTTTTGGTATCAGGGTGATGCTGACCTTGTAGAATCAGTTTGAAAGCATTCCTTCGTCTTCCGTTTTTTTGAAATAGTTTGAGAAGGATAGGCATTAACTCTTCTTTAAATGTTGTGTAGAATTCCCCTGTGTAGCTGTCTGGTCCTGGACTTTTGTTTGATGGGAGATTTTAAAATTAATGACCAATTTCAAGCCCAGTAATTGGTCTGTTCATATTGTATATTTCTTCTTGATTCTGTCTTGTGAGATTGTATGTTTCTAGGAATTTATCCATTTCTTCTAGATTGTCAGATTTGTTGGCATATAATTGTTCATTGTATTCTCTTACGATCCTTTGTATTTCTGTGATATTGATTGTAGTTTGTCCTCTTTCATTTCTTATTTTATTTATGTGGGCTCTCTTTTTTCTTGGTACATTTGCCTAAAGGTTTGTCAGTTTTGTCTGTCTTTTCATGGAACTAACTCATTTCCATTGATCTTTTCTATTTTTTTTTAGTCTCTATTTCATTTATTTCTACTCAGATTTTTATCATTTCTTTCATTCTACTAACTTTGGGCATTGCTTGTTCTTCTTTTTCTAGTTACTTTAAATGCACATTTAGATTATTTATTTTAGGTTTTTCTTGTTTCATGAGGTCGGTATGTATTGCTATGAACTTCCTTCTTAAAACTGCTTTTGCTGCATTTCATAGATTTTGGGGAGTTGTTTTTCCATTTTCATTTTCACAGCAGTTTTTGATTTTCTCTTTGATTTTTTCATTGACCCACTGATTGTTTAATAGCATGTTTTTTGGTATCCACGTGTCTGTGTTTTTTTTCTTGTAGCTGATTTCTAGTTTTGTACTGTTGTGGTTGGAAAAGATGCCTGATATGATTTCAGTCTTCTTAAATTTATTGAGACTTGTTTTGTGGCCTAATATGTGATCTACCATGGAGAATGTTCCATGTGCACTTGAAAAGAATGTGCATTCTTTTGCCATTGGGTGTAATGTTCTGTATATGTATTAAGTTTATCTGGTGTAATGTGTTGTTTAAGGCCAGAGTTTCCTTACTGGTTTTCTGTCTTAATGAATATATCCATTGATATAAGTGAGGTATTACAACCCTTACTATTATTGTATTGCTGTCTATTTCTCCTTCTGTTTCTGTTAATATTTGCTTTATATTATTAGGTGCTCCTATGTTGGGTGCATAAATGTTTACAAATGTTGTATTATCTTGTTTGATTGACCTCTTTATCATTATGTAATGCCCTTCTTCGTTTTTTGTTGTAGTCTTTGTCTCAAAGTCTGCTTTGTCAGATATGAATATTGATACCCTATCTTTCTTTTCATTTCTATTTACATGGAATATCTTTTTCCATATCTTTTACCTTCAGTCTCTGTGTGTCAGTTCTGCAGGGAGTCTCTTGCAGGCAACATATATAGGTCATTTTTTTAAATCCATTTAGCCATACTATGTGTTTTGATTAGAGCATTTAGTACATTTACATTGAAAGTGATGATTGATAGATATATACTTATTGCCATTTTATTAATTGTTTTCTGGTTGTTTCTGTAGTTCTTCTCTGTTCCTTTTGTCCGCTTTTAGTCTCTTTTCTTGTGGCTTGATAATTATTTTTAGTGTTATCTTTGGGTTTCTTTTTATTTTCTGTGTATCCATTATAGGTTTTTAGTTTGCAGTAACCATGAAGTTCATAGCTATTGATATATATAGTAGTTTATATTATTCTGATATTTGCTTATATTCGAACACATTCTAAAAGCAGTTTTACTTTGTCCCCCCCACCACACATTTTATGTTTTTGATGTCATATTTTACATATTTTTTTGGATACATCTTTGTGTATTCCCTAACTACTTATCGTAGTTATATAGTTGATTTTATGACTTTTGTCTTTTAACCTTCATGCTAGCCTTTTAAGAAGCTAATCCTCTGCCTTTATTATATATTTGCCTTTACCAGTGAAATTTTTTGTTTCATGTATTTTCTTATTTCTAGTTATGGGATTTTCTTTTCTGCTTAAAGAAGACCCTTTAACATTTCTTGTAAGGCTGGTTTAGTGGTGATGAACACTTTTAGTTTTTGCTTATCTGGGAAGCTTTTTATATCTCCTTCAATTCCGAATGATATTCTTGCCAGGTAGAGTATTCTTGGTTTGAAGTTTTTTCCTTTCAGCACTTTAAATATATCATGCCTCTCTCTCTCTGGCCTGCAAAGTTTCTGCTGAAAAATCATGTGATAGCCTTATAGGAGTTCCCATGTATGTGACTAATCGTTTTTCTCTTGCTGCCTTTAAAATTCTGTCTTTATCTTTAATCCTTTGCCATTTTACTTATGATATATCTTGGTGTGTATCTCTTTGGGTTCATCTTGTTTGGGACTTTCTGTACTTTTTTTCCTGGATATCTGTTTCCTTCCCCAGGTTAGGGCAGTTTCCAGCCATTATTTATTCAGATAAGTTTTCTGCCCTTTTCTCTCTCTCTTCTCCTTCTGGGACCCCTATAAAGAGAATGTTATTGTGCTTGATGTTGTCCCAGAGGTCCCTTAAATTATGCTCATTTTCTTTAGTTTTTTTTTGGTTCTGCTGTTCTGATTAGGTGATTTCCATTATTTTGTCTTCCAGATAACTTATGTGTTTTTCTGTATTGTCTAATACAGAAATATTAGACAATACAGATGTTGATTCCTTCTAGTGTATTTTTCATTTAAGTTATTGTATTCTTCAGCCCTTCATCCCTGATTTGTTCTTCTTCTATATTTTCTCTTTGTTAAAGTCTCACTGTGTTCCTACATTCTTCTCCATGTTTGGTGAGCATATTTATGACCATTCCTTTGAACTCTTTATCAGGCAAATACTTATCTCCATTTTTTTTTTTTTGGGGGGTGTGTGTGTCTATGAGTTTTTAATCATGTTCTTTCATTTGGAACATATTCTGCTGTATCCTGCTTTTGTTTCTTTCTGTGCTTGTTTCTATGAATTAGGTAAAACGGTTATTTTTCCCATTCTTGAAGTTATGGCCTTGTGTAGGAGTGTCCCCTATGTGCACTGTGATTGCTGGGTGGCTTTGGCAGGCAGGCAGGGGCTGGAGCAGGCATAGGCTGGGGGTGTCCTGGGGCATGCCAGGCTGGGGCCACCTTGGCAGTATGGCTGGAGCTGTAGTGGATGTGGCCTGGGGGGGTGGTGTCCCAGATCATACTAGACTGAGCTGGGTCACCTTGGCAGAGTGGCTGAAGCTGGAGTGGGCGTATGCTAGGGGCATATTCCAGCAGCCAAGGCAGGTTGCCATTTACTTTTAACTGCTACCTCTGTTCTGGGACTCAGAGTGAGTGAGTCTGTGCTTGAGTCCTTTAGGAGAGGAGTCTCAGTTTCCTGAAACTCTCCTGCTCTCTGGGACATAAGACCTGTTCTTTTTCAAAACCAGATATGGGGGCTCATCTTCACAATGCTGGTTTCCAGGGCTGGAGTGCCTGATGTATGGCTTGAACCCCTTGCTCCTTAGAGAGGACCTCTGCATGTGTGATATCCCCTCCTACTTATAGGTTACTGTGCTAGATGTATGGGTTCTGACTCAGTTGTGCCTCTGCCTTTCCTACCTATGTCAATGTTGTTTTTTCTTTATATCCTTAACTGTAGAAAACTTTTCTGCAAGTCTTCAAGTTGTTCTCAGGGAATGGGAATGGGAAAAATAACTGTTTTGCCTAATTCATAAACAAGCACAGAAAGTCAAACAAAAGGAGGAGACAGCAGAATATGTTCCAAATGAAAGAACAAGATTGAAAACACACACACACGCACACGCACACACACACACACAAAACCCTAGTGAAATGGAGATAAGTATTTGCCTGATAAAGAGTTCAAGGGAATGGTCATAAATATGCTCACCATATTTGGAGAAGAATGTAGGAACACAGTAAGACTTCAACAAAGAGAGAGAAAATATAAGAAGAATAGATCAGAGCTGAAGAATACAATAAGTTAAATGAAAGATACACTAGAAGGAATCAACAGCATATTAGAGTTGTAGTTTTGGTGTATCCATGGAAGGAGGTGAGCTCAGGATATTCCTACTCTGCCATCTTTATCCCTCCTTCAAGAGGTTAAGCAACTTGCCCCAAATCACACAGTAAATAAGCAGTAGAGCAATATTGTGTAGGAATATTTATATCTTAACTAGTAGTCAAAAACCTTGGATCCAGTTCTGATTTACCACTAGTTAATGACTGTATGACCCTGTATAAATCATATAAGCTCTGCAGGTCTGTGTCTTTATGGGTAAGATGTGAAGTTGGAATACTCAGGGTCCTTTGCTTTATATGAATTCATTTAATGTTAAGAATAGTAGAATACAGACAACTGAATAAGCAGGGAAGATGTTTCTCACTTGAACATAATATTTTCTCTTATAGCAGAGTCCAAATGATTTTCCATTTTAAATAGAGAAAGTAGATCTTATCAAGTATTTATAGAAACTGCAGATTGCTCAGACATGCAATCCAATACCTCATTTGATACTCGTGAAAGGCAAATGATGACTCAAACTTTAACACATGCTTGAGCCAATTCAGTGAATAAAGGAATATCTGAAAATGGCTCAAGTTTAAAGGAAGCCATATGTTTATTGAATGATATGACTTTGGGGACCACTTGAGAAAATAAAGTTTTTCTAAAATCTTCACAGTTAAGCCTAAAGCATGTATCCTTACAAATGTAAATTCTCTTAGTTATCAGTGGCATAGTATACCTCTATAAAAACTAAAGGGAGGAAAATGGCCAACTGGAAATTGTTGATATTACTTCTTGACAAGGACTCATTACTGTCATGGAGCCCTATGATTTCTTTTCCACTGAAAAATTTTAAGAACCAGAAAAGTTTAAAGAAGAGTACAGTTAATATCTATATACCCTACAACTATATTCAACAATTGTTAACATTTTACCATATTTTCTTTATCCCTTTCTATATCTAAGTTTTGGTAGAACCGTTTGAAAGTGAGAAGCAGATATAACTTGCTCCTCTATACATTAGCATGCATCACTTTAATAATAGGATTATTCGCCTGCATATACACAATACTGTTATCTAAATTACAAATAGTTTTATAATGTTTATATCCAGTCACATCTTATAACATTCTATTCCATAATATTTGATGTCCTGTCCAATATTTAGTATCCAGTCCAATTTCTCCAATTGTCACAAGAATGTCATTTAAATGTTTATCTTTTGAATGAGGATGTAGTCAAGATTCACACATTGCATTTGGTTGTTATGGATATTTAAGATCTCTTAATTGAGACCATCCCCCTGCCCTCTTGTTGTTGTTGTTGTTTTGGCGGCATTGATTTATGAAGAGTCCAAGCCAGCTGTCATGTAAAATGTCCCAAATTTTGGATTTTTTGATTGCTTGTTTATGATGTTATTGATTGGACTGCTATTTCCTATACTGTCTGTAAATTGTAAGGTAGGTCTGGAGGCTTGATTAGATTCCAGTTGAACTTTTTTGGAAAGAATATTTCACATGTATTGTATATTTTTAATTGCATCACATGACACATGCAAGGTTAGGTTGTCCTGCTGTTAGAAACTCAAGGTGGACTATTTGGTTAAGGTAACTACTTATGCTCTATTGTAAAGGTATATATATATTTTGATTTGCAATTTGCAAGTAATCTATGGGGAGAGACTTTGTACCATGGGACATTTTTTCACTCAGTGGTTTTATTGTCCATTGAGGATCCTTGCCTAAATCAATTTTTACAGTAGGGGTAGCAATGTGGTGATTTTCTAATTTCCATTACTACTTTTACATTTATTATGAAATAAGAACTTTTTTTTTCTCCTCTTCTTTTGTCTCTCTTTCTTGAGTTTCATTCATGGACAGCTGTTTACTCAGAACATTATATTCATTACCATCATTATTCTTTTTGATGCTAACATTTGTTTCAAAGGCCAGTGGAAGACCCTTCAAGCTGGCTCTGGGCCTCTTAGTCTTCAAGTGCTTCCTTGCTTTTTAACATAATGAGATGCCCTAGGCTAATCTTGTACATTTCCTTCCCAAGACCTAAAATCAACTGATTTTCACAAAGAACCTTAGTATATGTACTAGTGGAAAATTAGAAGCCAAGATCTAGGGGCTAGATATCTTCATTTCTACTGAACTATGATTGTGTTTTGACTCTTTTCAGTGGACAGAGATAGGAATATATTTTAAAAAGTCATGAGTTCATATCCATGTTTGTAATTAGATTTAATATTACAGCATTTTTCTTAGTTCTGTTTCCTTTATTATCCATGTTTTCTCAAATATATGGAGTGGGGGAAAAAAGGACAGGGAAAGGACAAGAGGCAATTAAGGGAACAGTTTCAGGTAGAGTGCCACGGGGGAAGTTTCAGCCTGATCCTGCAGGGGAACTCTGGAGGTTAAGCTAAGGGCAAGAGAGCTGGACTTTTATCCTCAACATTTGTCAGTAACTCTCAAGAGCTGCTCCCAGGGAAAGTAAATTCTGAGGCACTTGGTTCTCTGCAAGTGTAGGTGAGGGTCTGACACTGTCTGCTACAAATTGTAACTCTGGTTTAGAATGGAATTCCTAACCATCATTTTAGAAAAACAGCCATAAATATTGTTATTAATCAACCATAAACAATAGCTCCATCTACATTTAATAAAACTTTCTAACGGGTATTTAAACGAATAACCAAATAACCACATAAATGTGTATTTCAGATGAGGCTTATCATTATGTGCAATACAAAGTTCTCTTTAATTCCTGCTTTATTTCTACTTCAACAAATCAGAATTCACTGTCATTAAGGTCATGATATTTATAAGGGGTTCTCTCTGAGGAGAATTTTTCGGGGGTGGGACCTAGGACAACTTGGTGGATTTTGGGAAACGAATTCAGAAATTTCAGTTTTGTTGTCCTGTTCTCATTGCGGATTTTCCTGTAGAAAAGAGGCAGTAAAGACCACTCATGGGCTCTTATATATTGCCTTGGAAACAGGCTTTCTATTTCCTTGAGCTGCCATCTCAATGGCAGCAATGGCAGCTTCACCTTGTTTCTTGACAAGATTCAGGCAGATCCGTCTTCAATTTGCACGAGCCAGCTGATTTGCATTGACTTTTCTCGTTCTTCACTCTACCACGTACCATTGTTTTCCAGCATCAAAAAGACAAAAAACTCTGGGCACGTTTAGCTTTTTAAATCTCTGAATCACCAATTCCTTTTCTGCCTCAAAGTGTGTCCTTTGCCCTAACAAAGGATCACGATCACTTCCTTAAAAAATGAAAATGCATAAAGTATTGGAGCAATTCCCCCCCAATCCCAAACTGACATAATGGGGTTTACCTCTCCCAGTGAGCATTTGTTTTTTCTTCAAAAACTCCTCTTGGGGGCTTCCCTGGTGGCGCAGTGGTTGAGAGTCTGCCTGCCGATGCAGGGGACACGGGTTCGTGCCCCGGTCCGGGAGGATCCCACATGCCGCGGAGCGGCTGGGCCCATGAGCCATGGCCGCTGAGCGTGCGCGTCCGGAGCCTGTGCTCTGCAACGGGAGAGGCCGCAACAGTGAGAGGCCTGCGTAACACAAAAACAAACAAACAAACAAACAAAAAAACAACTTCTCTTGGGAGGCCATTTACTTATTCCAAATAATTTAGGAATTCATTCTTTGGGATCATCAACTAAATTGCCGTAGGTTGGGTTCCCCAGAAGCAGACACTTTCAGCAGAGTTTGAGGTGACAGATGTTTATTAGAGCTCAACTCCTGTGAAGGGATGGGGAAAACCAGGATTGGGTAGAGGGAGAAATTGAACTGTGATGCAGGCCTGACAAAGACTTGACTAACCTGGGGCAGACAGCTATGCGGCAAGACTTGCTTGTTAGGGTGTTTTGCTTCAGAACACAATGACTGTGCCTTTATACTCCTCCTTGCTCAGTCACTGGAAGCAGGCTGTCCCCAGAGTGGCATGACCTTGGGCAAGGAGGCTCTCTGCAACTGAAGCAGACCCTGCAGGAGTGGACAGCTGGAAGGGGCACGTGGGGTGGGGACACATATATTCATGTCTAGCACATAGAACCAGTTGCAAGCCCAAGGAAAAACTCAACCTTGTTACAATATTGTTCCATCTCTTGCTCAGCTTTACTGAATGTGAGGACTGAAAGGTTTATAGAGACTTCCTGGTCTAACCACTCCCCTCTCCCCCACATTTTAGTGATGCCTGAAATTTCCCCCCCGAAATGCTGCACTGACATAAGGTGGCACTATGCCTTCCTGTACCCCACTTTCCCCACCCAGCTACCACCCCTCCTACTCACCTTCAAGGAACACAAATGACTTTACCACTTCACAGGTATATTTTCTCACTTAGATTGGCATAAGAAGGGACAAAAATTTGAGGAAAAGAGAGGAGAAGGAAGGTAAAAATTGGGAGGAAAAGATTCTTTGGGATTATAACCATGATTTTTGAGAAATACCCAGAGAAGCCTAGATCAGTCCCCAAATGCTGATGGGTAGTTGGAAAACAAAACAGACTTCATGAAAAGGTCCTCTGTCTTTTTAAAAAAAAATTTATTGAAGTATAGTTGATTTACAACGTTGTGTTAATTTCTGCTGTACAGCAAGTTGACGCAGTTATACCTTTCAACCCTTTGTTGGAACTCTTGCAAAAATTATGTAGAGATTTGATTGGGGAACTTAAGGAAAAAAATGTTTTAAAGGTCCTCCTTCACTGGTATTAATGGCCAGATCTATGAATAGGTAGGTCACCTCCAACCCCCATTCTCTCAACAGAGTAGCTGTGTGACAGTTCTCATAAACTATTCATTCATTTATCCATCAAGTGTTTTTTGAATGCCTACTATGTGCTAGGCCCCATGCCAGGCTCAGGAGACAGTGGGGAACTGTTCTATGGCATAAACTGGCTCACAGCCAAAGTTGGCCAACAACTTCAGCCAGAACTTCTGGCTGTTTCCCTCCGATTTTGACATCTTTTTCCAGGTTGTGCTACACCTATTCATTTATGTGAAGGTGTTCTAAAGCTCAGTGTGACAGTTTTATTTTTGTTCTGAAACGTTTCACTTCTCTTAACCCAAAACCTCTCCTTCCGGGGTCTGAGGGAAGCTGAGGATTGGCTTTCATTGTTAATTTTCCTCCCTGTCTTCTCCCTTTTTTCCTTCTCTGTCTGCTCCTCTCTCCTTCCTTTGCTGTTCGGGCTGGCAGTCAGGATTCTAAGGAAGGACTGTGCTGGTCTGGAGAAGGTGAGGGGGTGGGAAAAGGAAAGGGAGGATTGGGGGATGTCTTCTGAGGCTTCCATCAGGAAGCTGGTGGACTGATTAAGTCCATTAATAGTAATAGCTAATGATTCTGTAACATCAACCATGTGCTAGCACATATATTAACTCATTAAATCCTTTGAACAATCCAGTAAGTTAAGTTCTTCTGATATTTTTAAATCCCTACTTTACAGATGAGGAGATCAACATACAGAGGTCCACACAGATAATTGTCAGAGTTAGGAATGAATTTAAGTTCTTTACTCCACACTCTAAGCCACCACACGCAAGTACCCTTTGAAAGTGAGGGCAGCTGTCTGCGGAGGCACCTCTAACTCAGTGCTTCTCAACTGGGGGCAGTTTTGCCTCCCTGGGGACACCTGGCAATGTTTGCAGGCATTTTTGGTTGTCATGACTGGGGGCAGATACTTGGGGCATCTAGTGAGTAGAGACCAGGGATGCTGGTAAACATCCTACAGTGCACAAGCCAGCGCCCTATGACGCAGAAGTATCCAGACCAAAAAGTCAGTAGTGCCAGCTGAGAAACCTTGCTCTGTCTGGATGTATACCCCCTGTGAAGCCTGAGCAGAAAACCCCAATGTGACTATTATCTATCTTTGGCAAGAAACAAGGATGGTTATAAATGCAACCAAATACTTCACTGGCTTTTAGCATTCATTCATGTCATACTGTTGACTTATATGGAGCTACTCATTACCTAAACTCCTTGGAGGTAGTTTCCCCCTCCTTAATTCATTATTTCAAGTTACATGTTACCTATATTTTTCAAAAAAATTTTTTTGAACCAAGATGTAGAACGTTAAGTTTGGCTGTTTAAGGTTCAGCTTGTTTGTTTTCCCCTTTTTTTTCCAGGGTCCATCTTTTTGAACCCTGATTTTGCTTTCCAGTACATAGATTAACACTGTCAACTTGGTGCCATTGGCAGATATAATAATTATGATTTCTGTGTCTTCATCCATGCTGCTAATAAACAGAGGGGGTCACCATCTGAGCCCTGGGACATACCACTAAGCGCTGTATTTCAGAGCACTGTTTCATGAATGCATATCTTTGCATCAGCTATACCAGTGATTTGGGAAACTTAAAAATAATTCCTAGGCCCGATTTTGGACATTCTGTTTTCATGTATTCTGTTTTCATGAATCATGCATCTTTAAAGCACTACCTAGGGTTGTGATTTTGATCAGCAACAATGCTGGGAACCATTGTTCTAATTTGACAATAATCCGTAGCTTCAACTGGCAGTGAATTTCCCTTACCTATTTTTTTTTTTTTTTTGCGGTACGCGGGCCTCTCACTGTTGTGGCCTCTCCCGTTGCGGAGCACAGGCTCCGGACGCGCAGGCTCAGTGGCCATGGCTCACGGGCCCAGCCGCTCTGCGGCATGTGGGATCTTCCCAGACCGGGGCACGAACCCGCATCCTCTGCATCGGCAGGCGGACTCTCAACCACTGCGCCACCAGGGGAGCCCTCCCTTACCTATTTTATCCATATTTCTCCTTCTAAAGATGGATGTATATTGATTAACTACGGCCTGTATAACAATAGAAGTAATGTTGATTTGCAATAATATGGGACCTAGAAGTACATTGTGATTTGTAGGCATTAAAAAAGTGTTTGCTAAGTAAATGAATGACTGACTGACTGACTGACCGAATGAATAAATGACCAGTTGTGGTGTCTAATGCAGTCTTTAATTTCTAAATGAATATTTGCTAAACAATGACACCCAATTTGCTGGTCTATAATTTCTGGAAACCAAAATTTTCTCTCCCCTTGTCCCTGTCCCTCTTGGAAAACTGGTACAACATTTCCTCTCTCTCCCTTTAGGAGCCTTTTTCATTCTTCATGACTTCTCAAATCATTGATGGTATAAGCACTTTAAATGCCCTGAAGGTAATTCATCTGGATTTGAACGGTTGGATTCATTTAAATAGCTGGGCAGAACATTAACTCTCTTTAATGTTGGACTTAGTTCTTCCCACTCAGTACTTGTTTTATCCTTTCTGGTTTGGAAATCGTTCTCCCTTGTGAGATGGTTTGCAAAATAAGAATTCAATTGCATGGCTCTCTGTGTTTTGAATCATCTTCCCTAATTAGTGATTCTACTCCATCCTCGCTTAGTTTCTCATCGGCAACTAAGGGAAAAAAAACCCCAAACAACAAAACTCAAAAAACTTTTTTTTAAAGCACTGTTCACAAGCTGCATCTGATTCTTGGCCAGTTTTGCTGACGCTATTTTTCCAAGTGTGTGGCTCTAACTTATTCCCTAATTAAGTACCTCTTCCTCCTTTTATAGACGAGGGTTTCTCCACAGTGACACAATTGACATTTGAGCCAGATAATTCTTTGTTGTAGCAGCTGTCCTATGCATTATAGGATGTTTAGCAGCATCTATGGCCTTTATTCAATAGATGCCAGCAGCAACGCCTGTGTTAACCAATAATGTCTCCAGAACATTGTCAAATGTCTCCTGGGGGGTAAAATTTCTCCCTGTTGAAAACCACTGCTATAAATATTACAAAACAAAAACAAAAACCCGAAACCTGAACCCAAGTGTAGATGCATTGAAATATTTGTTTCTACTCCACAATTAAATAGAGTTTTACTTCCTAGAGTATTGCTTCATCCTTAAAAACGGCAGTGGCTATTTTAGTTTAGGATGGAAGACATGGGGTACACATACTGAAACAGGAGGGAAAGGGGCAGGGCACAACTTTTAAAAGAATAACATAGCCATAGGATATGACAAAAACTGGTTAGAACTAACTAGATCAAAGATGGCGGAAGATTCCACTTCCAGTAGACACTGATCCTCATTATACGCTCATTGTAATACATTAGCATCTAAATGACACACCCACCAGTGCCATGACAGTTCTCAGGCCAACCATAAAAGGTTAAAAAGTGTGTGGTGGCCCACTTCCTGGAAATCCCCACCCCTTCCCCAAAATAATTGTAATAATCCTCCCACTCATTAGCCTATGAAATTACCCAGCCCATAGAAAGAAACGACACCATATTTTTGGGGCCTCTAGCCTTCTAGATGGCCCACACTCCGTGGAGTGTGTTTCTCTATAAATAAATCCACTTCTTACCTATTACTTTGTCTCTCACTGAATTCTTCCTGCCATGAGACATCATGAACCTGAACTTCATTAAGTCCTGAGACCAGGTGTGTGATGTCAATTAAAAGACCATGGGTTCAAGTCCCAATGTGAGTTACATGGTTTCAGCACTACCACTCTCCCATATGGGAGTCACTGCAGGCATCACTAGTTGGTCTTTTTTTTTTTAAAATCACTGAGCTGTATGCTCCCTCATAGTCCCTCTCATTACTGGGCTCCAGGTAGACAATTGATTGGCGTTAGAGTATGAAATGGAACCCATTCACCACCCATTCATTTTAGAGTTTCTTGTAGGACATCCAGGAATTTTCTTTGAACCCTCTTGAAATTTGGTTCCGAAACCCTGGGGCACATGCTTGACTGTACCTAATGTCTCATTTCTTTATCATCATAAATCTCAAGGTTAGAGGGTTATTTTCTCACAATATTCCTGTCAGTTTTAACCAGTTTTTCTCTGTTGATCAGAAACAGGTCCAGAGTAACAAATCCTCCTATTGCTTCTTCTAATTTATGAGAAATGAAGTAACCAAAATCTGTCAGACTATTTTTCATCTATCATACTGGCAAAGCTCAAAACTGTTGAAAATATACAGGGCTGACAAGGATGTAATGAAATGCATTATAGAGAATGATACAACCCTTTTGAAAGACAAACTGTTAATATCTATCACATTTCTAAAATATGCTTTCTCTGGCCATCATCAAAAAATCTACGAACAATAAATGCTGGAGAGGCTGTGGAGAAAAGGGAACCCTCTTAAACTGTTGGTGGGAATGTAAATTGATACAGCCACTATGGAGAACAGTATGGTGATTCCTTAAAAAATGAAAAATAGAATTACCATATGACCCAGCAATCCCACTACTGGGCATATACCCAGAGAAAACCATAATTCGAAAAGAGTCATGTACCACAATGTTCATTGCAGCACTATTTACAGTAGCCAGGACATGGAAGCAACCTAAGTGTACATCGACAGATGAATGGATAAAGAAGATGTGGCACATATATACAATGGAATATTACTCAGCCATAAAAAGAGATTAAATTGAGTTATTTGTAGTGAGATGGATGGACCTAGAGTCTGTCATGAAGAGTGAAGTAAGTCAGAAAGAGAAAAACAAATACCGTGTGCTAACACATATATACAGAATCTAAAAAAAAAATGGTTCTGAAGAATCTAGGAGCAGGACAGGAATAAAGACGCAGACGTAGCGAATGGACTTGAGGACATGGGGAGGGGGAAGGGTAAGCTGGGACGAAGTGAGAGAGTGGCATGGACATATATACACTACCAAATGTGAAATAGCTAGTGGGAAGCAGCTGCATGGCACAGGGAGATCAGCTCGGTGCTTTGTGTTCACCTAGAAGGGTGGGATAGGGAGGATAGGAGGGAGACACAAGAGGAAGGAGATATGGAGATATATGTAAACATACAGCTGATTCAGTTTGTTATACAGCAGAAACTAACACACCACTGTAAAGCAATTATACTCCAATAAAGATGTTAAAAAAATCGTTATGCATTAAAAGCCAGAAGAAAAGGCTGAGGTCAGCCTGTGAGGCAAAAGCAGTAAATGGAACCACAAAATAAAAGGTCAGTCTCTACGGGAAAGCAATTTAGAAGCTGTTGCCAGTGACAGAGAAGCTTCTCAATATACCATATATCACCTCTATACATTAAAGTTACTGTATATTTAATTCAAGAAAGATAAACCTAACAGCCAAATGCAAACAAGAAAATACGCATCTTAATACCTAATTACCATTCAGGATCCCAATAATTTAAGGAACCCACTGAAACATGTTAGATTAATGTTGTTATAACTTGGTTTTGATTATAATACTAGGATTTTCATTCCCCCTGAGTCATTACAATCTGTTAATTAAAAAGATATCTATTACAGCTTCTTTTTAAAATTGTCACGAACTTTTATTCTAGGAGTGTCTCTAGGACTAAAGTTCATTCTGCTTTTAGTCTCATATGTTTCCACATCAACTGTACTTGTACCATAACTGATGTCTCTAACACGAAAAGACAATTTATGTTTAGTGTACCGTTCCATAAAATCGAGTATGTATATGTGTGTTGTGGGTATAAAGTTTTTAGAAACATTTATTTTGAAATTTTACAATAAAAATTCTGCTAGTCAAAATATTAAACTTAAGTTCTCTAGACATTTTATCATTCCTGAAAACATCTGGGCAAAAGGTTTTAGAATGGATCACAGCATGGTACAAACAGATATCATGACTCAGAATATAAGTGAACAGAAATCTATGAGCTGCTTAGCAGACTGGAAAATTATTAGCTGGTATAATATGCTAAAACTTCATGAAATTAAGATAAGTGCTTTCTGCAGCCACAGTAAAGCTCTGGTCACATTCTTTAAGTTCTTCTTACATAGACATATAACTAATAGCATAAGCAGATTTCAATCAAGTAAGAAGAGCTTAAGTGTAGAAAATACATGATCAACCCAGTTTCTTCCTTGCTGTACCACAGGGCATAGCTACATGCCATCTGGTGATTATTAGGCAAGAAAGCTGCCATCTGCCACTTCTTCTAATACATAGGAGAGAGGTAGCACTGCCCACCCTGTAAGCCTAGGAGATTCTCTTATGGCTGTTTACATGCCCCAGAGCTCCAATTGGAGATAGAATTTACTCTGTGTGTGTGTGTATGTGTGCACCCAACATATTCAATACCAAAGTGAGATAGCCCTTTCTTACAACCTCTTAAGTGGCATAGGAGTCTGTGTTTGGCCAGGTGAACTCACCCTACAGCAAGCCTCTTCTATTCTGCCTGACTCAAAGCCAAGATACTATTAAATACAACCTACGGAGACGAAACTGGATTGTAGCCATAAAAATAGATTACAAAGTGGACAGAAATAGAATCTAAGGTGTGAAAAGGACTTGCTTGTCCTTCTGCTTTACATCCCTTCAAGGGAAGGTAGAAGCTAAATCATCCTCATACTTCCATAGTCTCCATAGGAGTGTCATATTTTTAAGGTGTCATATCTTTCCTTATGCCAGACTGAAGTTCATTTCCTTACATTAAAAAAAAAAAGAAGGCATAAAATTATTTCAAAGGAGCCTTAGCTAAGATCCAGATTTCAACTATTTCTAGACATCAATGTGACAATAGGGAGAGAAAAACAGGATGGATAAACAGACATAAATTTTTCTCCAAATTGTGTCAGGCCTGTCAGTTTCTCAAATCTTTGCATATAATGGGTGCTTCATATATATTTCTTGAGTAAATGAATGAATGACCGGATAGAATAGACTGAAACGAATGACTCCATAGAATGGGAGCAAGTGACTCCACTTAAGGATTCAATCTCACCTACAGAAGTTTTATATTCTAAAGAAGTAAAGAATGAAATTTTAAAAATTCCCTAAATAACCTGCAGTATGACTCTTCTTAAAACACCAGTACAGCAGGCTGATGTAGTACAAAGACAGGAATCTGATTCTGGATTTCTAGGTTCTAGTCTCAGTTCTTGAAGTTATTGTGAATTTTGGAGTGAGTCAGTTGGACTCTCTAGGCCTCAGTTTTCTCTTCCATCGAAGAATCACTCCTATTTGCACAAACCCATCGAGGGCTTTGGATGCCAGGAAAACCTATAAGACGCTGAATGGAAATGGAGTCATATGCATCCACAGAAGTATTAAATGCTTATCAGAAATCTGTGTAGAGCAAGCTGCTAAACAAAATAAGCTTTTTCCAGGCAATATTTATAAAACCTTTGCATAAAGTGGCACAGGAGAACTTCTACCTCCAACCAAGATGAAGTAACAAGGACTGGATTTACCCTATTGCCTTGACAACTAAAAAGCAGGACAAATGAATGAAACAACTCTCAAGACACTGGATATCAGAAAACAGAAAAAAAAACCCATGATCCCAAAAAGAAACAGAAAACAAACGTGGTGAGATCTGATATTGCTGCCGTCTTACTGCCTAGATAAAGTTTCTAGGCCAAGGCACAGGATTCATTCAGAACCCAGATGTAGCCCTGAGTTTAGGAGACAAAGCTGGAAATCTGGGGAGGTCAGGACAACCAGAGTTCATAGGAAAGGTTATTGGAGAAGAGGCAGTTACACACAGAGAGAACACCATAAATCTGCAGAAAGTCTACTTCAAGACTTCACTTGAGTACTGATCATCACATACTTGTTAGAAAACCACCCCAGTCTGAGCAAATAACAACCTAAAAGTAATAGAGGCAATAATGCTTGAAGTTCACAAAGGGATGGAGATAGTGTCTGTTCCCAAAAGTCAAAATGAGAGTATTTCACACCCTGCAGGGCATCAGTCAGAGTTCAAAGAAGAGTCTCACCTCAGTGGGCGGAAAAGTAACCCTAGAATAAATGCAGTTCTGGTCTCACCTAACAGAGGTTTTAAAAAATGTCTCAAGATCACTTTATTTCCAAATAGCTGAATTACATCCCAGAACAAAGTTCATGAATATTTATAGGAATACAAAATATCCAGTACATTATAGCGTAAAATTCGTAATATCTGGCTTCCAATAAAAAATTACCAATGATGAAAAGAAAATATATCCCATAATGAGGAGGATATTTAATCAATCAAAATGGATTCCCAAATGACACTATAGAATTAGTAGATGACTATTAAAATAGTTGTTATAACTATATTTCATACACTTAAAAAGCCAGAGGCAAGATCAAACTTGTTAAGCAGAGATGTTAGATATAAAAAGTGACTCAGGAAAGGGTCCAAGATGGTAGCTTAGGAAGACCCTGAGCCCACCTCCTCTCACAGACAACACTGAATCTACACCTACATATGGAGCAATTCCTCCTGAAGAAGACCTGAGGGCTTATTGAACTTCTTCTTTACATAGAAGGACCATATAAAAATGGGTAGGAAAGATGGAGAAACAGTGTCCATGGAACCCCACTCCTGAAGTTGTGACCCACAAGAGAGATGGATATTACTGAGGGACCGGAGCCCTGAGACACAGCAAAAACCCAGCAGTTTAAAGGAAACCTAGACCATACAGAAAATAAATCCATTTGCTAAATTTAGAGCTTCTGCCAAACTAGTGGGGAACTGCTGGAGTCCTCTCTGGGGTTGGAGGTACCTGAGAACACCATTGTTTGAATCCCCCCAGGACTCCTCCTGGCCTGTGTCCACTCTAGCTCCAGCTTTCCTGCCAAGGCAGCCTTGGTGTAGTGCTCCCTAGGACTGCCCCAGGCCTGTGCCTGTTCCACTGCCAACTGTCCCACCAAGGTGACCTCAATGTGGCCCTCCCCGAGACTACCCCTGGCCTGTGCCTGCTCCAGCTGCAGCTGTCCTGCCAAGGAAGCCTTGGTGTCTTGGTTCCCAGGGACTGCCTCAGTCCTGGATCCACTCCACCTCCAGTCACCCCACCAAGGCAACCTCAATGTGGCTCTTTCCAGGGACTGGCACTGGCATATGCCTGCTCCAGCTCCAGCTGCCTTGCCAAGGCAGCCGTGGCACCACACACCCTGGGATTATCCTTGACCTGCACCCACTCCAGCTCCAGCCATCCTGCCAAAGCTGCTGGGCACAAGCAGTCTACACAGATGATGCTCCCACACAAGGCCACTCCTTCAAGACTAGGAGAGGTAGCTATATTGTTTAATTCATAGAAACAAACACCAAATGTCAAACAAAATGAGGTGACAGGAGTATGTTCTAAATGAAAAATCAAAATAAAACTCCAGAAAAAAACCCCTAACAAAATGAAGACAAGTATTTACCTGTTAAAGTGTTCAAAGAAATGGTCATAAGGATGCTCGCTGAACTTGGAAGAAGAATGGAAGAACTCAGTGAGAACTTCACAAAAGACTTAGAATATATAGAAAGAACCAATCAGAGCTGAAGATTACAATAACTGAAATGAAAAATATACTAGAGGGAATCAACAGCAGATTAGATGATGCAGAAAAGCAGATAAGTGATGGAAGATGGAATAGTGAAAATCACCCAGTCAGAAGAACAAAAAGAAGAAATAATTTTAAAAATTAAGGAGAGCTTAAGGGACCTCAGGGACAACATCAAGTATACTAATGCTTGCATTATAAGGATCCCGTAAAGAGCAGAGAGAGATGAAGGGACAGAAAACATATTTAGAGAAATAATGGCTGAAAACTTCCCTAATCTGGGGAAGGTAACAGACATCCAAGTATAGGAAGCACATAAAGTCCCAGATAAGATGAACCCAAAGACATCTACACCAAGACATATCATAATTAAAATGGCAAAAGGACGAAGACAGAATATAAAAAGAAGCAAGAGAAAAACAGAGTCACACGGAACGGAACCCCCATACGGCTATCAGCTGATTTTTCAGGAGAAACTTTGCAGGCCAGAAGGGAGTTACATGATATATTTAAAGTGATAAAGGGAACAAAACATAGTATTTTAAGTCTTATCCACAGAAATCAGACAAGAAAAAGAAATAAAAGGCATCCAAATAAAACTGTTACTACTTGCAGATGACATGATACTATATATAGAAAAACCCTAAAGAGGCCACCAAAAAAGTGTTAGAATTAATCAAGTAATTTAGCAAAGTTTCAGGATACAAAATTAATATGTAGAAATCTGTTGTATTTCTAGACACTAATTAAGAACCATCAGAAATTAAAATGAAGAAAACAATCCCATTTACAATGGCATCATAAAGAATAAAATACCCTGGAATAAATTTAACCAATGTGGTGAAAGACATGTACTCTGAAAACTAGAAGACATTGAAGAAAAAATTGAAGATGACACAAATAAATAGGATATACTGTGCTCATAGAATGGAAGAATAATATTGTTAAAATGTCCATACTGCCCAAAGTGATGTACAGATTCAATGCAATCTCTATCAAAACACCAGTGGCATTTTAAACATAACTAGAACAAATAATCCTAAAATTTGTATGGAACCATGGAAGACCCCGAGTAACAAAAGCAATCTTGACAAAGAAGAACAAAGCTGGAGGTATCATATTTACAGACTTGAAACTATACCACAAATCTACAGTATTCAAAACAGTATGGTACTGGCACAAAAACAGATCAGTGAAACAGAACAGAGAGCCAAGAAATAAACTCATGTTTATATGGTCACTTAATTTACAAAAAAGGAGCAAGAATATGCAGTGGGGGAAAAACAGTCTCTTCAATAAATGGTGTTGAGAAAATAGACAGCTACATGCAAAAGAATGAAATTGGACCCTTTCTTACTTGGTCTAATAGGTAGTATGCTCCTTGACATTAATCTTAGCAGTGTTTTTTTAAAGATATTTCTTCTCAGACAAGGGAAACAAAAGCAAAAATAAACAAATGGGACTATATAAAACAAATTAAAAAAACAACAAAACAAAACAAAACCCTTTTGTACAACGAAGGAGACCACCAATAAAGTAAAAAGGGAACCTCCTGAAGGGGAGAAGATATTTGTAAACCATACATCCAAGAAGAGATTTATATCTTAATTATATAAAGAACTCATACAACTCAATATTAAAAAAAACCCAACCTAATATAAAATGGGCAGAGCATCTGAATAGACATTTTTCCAAAGAAGATATACAGATGGCTGACAGGCACATGAAAAGGCATTCAACCTCAATAGTCATCAAGGACATGTAAACAAAAACCCACAAGACATCTCTCACCTGTAAGAATGGCTATTATTTGAAAGAAAAGTAACAACTGTTGGTGACGATGTGGAGAAAAGGAATCCTCCTCCACTGCTGGTGGGAATCTAAATTGGTCCAGCGACTATGGAAAACAATATGGAGGTTCTTCAAAAAAATAAAATCAGAAATACCATATGATCCAGCAGTTTTATTTCTGGATATTTATCTGAAGAAAATGAAATCACTAATTTGAAAGATGTATGTACCTCTATGTTCATTGCAGCATTACTTACAATAGCCAAGATATGGAAGCAATCTAAGTGTCCATCAACAGATGATTGAATAAAAAAATATGGTATGTATGCGCGCGCGCGCACACACACACACACACACACACACACCAAAGACCCAACAAAAACCTCATAGAGGGCTTCCCTGGTGGCGCAGTGGTTGAGAGTCCGCCTGCTGATGCAGGGGTCATGGGTTCGTGCCCCGGTCCGGGAAGATCCCACATGCCGCGGAGCGGCTGGGCCCGTGAGCCATGGCCGCTGAGCCTGCGTGTCTGGAGCCTGTGCTCCGCAATAGGAGAGGCCACAACAGTGAGAGGCCCACGTACCAAAAAAAACAAAAACAAGAAAACCCATAGAACTAGTGAGTTCAGCAAGATCACAGATAAAAGGAAAACATACAAAAATCAATTGTATTTCTAGAATCTCAAGGGACCCTGAATAGCCAAAACCATACCAAAAAAGAACAAATTTAGAGGGTTTACACTCCCTGATTTCAAAGCTTATTACAAAACTATAGTAATCAGAACAGTGTGGTACTAATGATTTGCAAGTGATATTTGTAAAAAAATAACAGAAGATCTTTTGCCAACAAATTGCCTAATAGTCTATCAGTTGGGGATTGGATTAATATTTACCCCCTTAAAGACTAAGACAAAGGCAGAGGATGAGGTAGGGGTGGCATAGATATGGATTTAATGAGACTATACTAAGGGTCAAAGCAGAGGTACAAACAAAGTTCCCATAGGAACAAAGGAGGAAATCTTAAGTCTTCCTGGAGGCATACAAGAAGCCATTATAAACAAAGTGGTAATATTGGACTTGCTTTAAAGGATGAGTGGGAATATGACAGGTGGAAAAAGGACAAAAGTGAACAGTAGGGCGAGGGAACAGAATGAGCACATGGCATAGAGCTGTGGAAGACTACAGTTGGGTTGGGAAATGGTGGTGGTCAGAGCCCAGCTCTATATTAATAATGCCCATATTCCCATTGTCTAGGGCTGAAATCCATTAAATGTGCAAATTAACCTCTTCATAATCCACTTTAGATTCTGTGTTAGGTTCCTATTTCTGCTGTACAAATCACTACAAATTTAGCAGCTTAAAACAACACAAATTTATCTTACAGGTTTGGAGGTCAGAGGTTTTAAAATTCAAGGTGTCAACAGGGTGTGTTCTTTGTCAAGATATTAGGGAAGAATCCTTTTCTTCACCTTTTTTTTCAACAACTTTATTGTGTTATAATTGCTTTACAATGTTGTGCTATTTTCTACTGTATAACAAAGTGAATCAACTATATGTGTACATATATCCCCTCTCCCACCCCTCTAGGTAGTCACAAAACACCGAGCTGATCTCCCTGTGCTATGCAGCTGCTTCCCACTAGCCATCTATTTTACATTTGGTAGTGTATATATGTCAATGCTATTCTCTCCCGTCATCCCAGCTTACCCTTCCCCTTCCCTGTGTCCTGAAGTCCATTCTCTATGTCTGTGTCTTTATCCTGTCCTGCCCCTAGGTTCATCAGAACCTTTTTTTTTTTTTAGATTCCATATATATGTGTTAGCACATGGTATTTGTTTTTCTCTTTCTGACTTACTTCACTCTGTATGACAGACTCTAGGTCCATCCATCTCACTACATCTGACTCAGCTTCATTTCTTTTTAAAGCAGAGTAATATCCATTGTATATATGTGCCACATCTTCTTTATCCATTCATCTGTTCATGGACACTTAGGTTGCTTCCATGTCCTGGCTATTGTAAATATTGCTGCAGTGAACATTGTGGTACATGACTCTGTTTTTGAAATATGATTTTCTCAGGGTATATATCCGGTAGTGGGATTGCTGTGTCCTATAGTAGTTCTATTTTTAGTTTTTTAAGGAAGCTCCATACTGTTCTGTATAGTGGCTGTATCAATTTACATTCCCACTAACAGTGCAAGAGGGTTCCCTTATCTACACACTCTCTCCAGCATTTACTGTTATTTTTTGATGATGGCCATTCAGACTGGTGTGAGATGCTATCTCATTACAGTTCTGATTTGCATTTCTCTAATGATTAGTGATGTTGAGCATCTTTTCATGTATTTGTTGGCAATCTGTATGTCTTCTTTGGAGAAATGTCTATTTAGGTCTTCTGCCCATTTTGGATTGGGTTGTTTGTTTTTTTGATATTGAGATGCATGAGCTGCTTGAATATTTGGAGATTAATCCTCCATCAATTGCTTCATTTGCAAATATTTTCTCCCATTCTGAGGGTTGTCTTTTCGTCTTGTTTATGGTTTCCTTTGCTGTGCAAAAGCTTTTAAGTTTCATTAGGTCCCATTTGTTTATTTTTGTTTTTATTGCCATTTCTCTAGGAGGTGGGTCAAAAAGGATCTTGCTGTGATTTATGTCATAGAGTGTTCTGCCTATGTTTTCCTCTATGTTTTTTTTTTTTTGCGGTACGCAGGCCTCTCACTGTTGCCTCTCCCGTCGCGGAGCACAGGCTCCAGACGCGCAGGCTCAGCGGCCATCTATCACAGGCCCAGCCGCTCCACGGCATGTAGGATCTTCCTGGACTGGGACACGAACCCATGTCCCCTGCATCGGCAGGCAGACTCTCAACCACTGCGCCACCAGGGAAGCCCATGTTGGGCATTCTTTCATGTGTTTGTTGGCAATCTGTATATCTTCTTTGGAGAAATGTCTATTTAGGTCTTCTGCCCATTTTTAGATTGGGTTGTTTGTTTTTTTGAAATTGAGCTGCATGAGCTGCTTGTAAATTTTGGAGATTAATCCTCTGTCAGTTGCTTCATTTGCAAATATTTTCTCCTATTCTGAGGGTTGTCTTTTCGTCTTGATTATGGTTTCCCTTGCTGTGCAAAAGCTTTGAAGTTTCACTAGGTCCCATTTGTTTATTTTTGTTTTTATTGCCATTTCTCTAGGAGGTGGGTCAAAAAGGATCTTGCTGTGATTTATGTCATAGAGTGTTCTGCCTATGTTTTCCTCTAAGAGTTTGATAGTGTCTGGCCTTACATTTAGGTCTTTAATCCATTTTGAGTTTATTTTTGTGTATGGTGTTAAGGAGTGTTCTAATTTCATTCTTCTACATGTAGCTTTCCAGTTTTCCCAGCACCACTTATTGAAGAGACTCTCTTTTCTCCATTGTATATCCTTGCCTCCTTTGTCATAGACTAGGTGACCATAGGTGTGTGGGTTTATCTCTGGGCTTTCTATCCTGTTCCGTTGATCTAAATTTCTGTTTCTGTGCCAGTACCATATTGTCTTGATTACTGTAGCTTTGTAGTATAGTCTGATGTCAGGGAGTCTGATTCCTCCAACTCCATTTATCTTTCTCAAGATTGCTTTTGCTATTAAGGGTCTTTTGTGTTTCCATTCAAATTGTGAAAATTTTTGTTCTAATTCTGTGAAAAATGCAATTGGTAGTTTGATAGGGATTGCATTGAATCTGTTGATTGCTTTGGGTAGTAGAGTCATTTTCACAATGTTGATTCTTCCAATCCAAGAACATGGTATATCTCTCCATTTGTTTGTACCATCTTTAATTTCTTTCATCAGTGTCTTATAGTTTTCTTCATACAGGTCTTTTTTCTCCTTAGGTAGGTTTATTCCTAGGTATTTTATTCTTTTTTTTGCAATGGTAAGTGGGCTGTTTCCTTAATTTCTCTTTCAGATTTTTTGTTCTTAGTGTATAGAAATGCCAGAGACTTCTGTGCATTAATCTTGTATCCTGCTACTTTACCAAATTCATTGATTAGCTCTAGTAGTTTCCTGGTAGCACCTTTAGGATTCTCTACATATAGTATCATGTCATCTACAAACAGTGACAGCTTTACTTCTTCTTTTCCAATTTGGATTCCTTTTATTTCTTTTTCTTCTCTGATTGCTGTGGCTAAGACTTCCAAAACTATGTTGAATAATAGTGGTGAGAGTTGGCAACCTTGTCTTGTTCCTGATCTTAGTGGAAATGGTTTCAGTTTTTCACCATTCAGGATGATGTTGGCTGTGGGTTTGTCATACTTGGCCTTTATTATGTTGGGGAAAGTCCCCCTTATGCCTACTTTCTGGAGGGTTTTTAACAAAAATGGGTGTTGAAGTTTGTCAAAAGCTTTTTCTGCATCTATTGAAATTATCATATTATTTTCATCCTTCAGTTTGTTAATATGGTGTATCTCATTGACTAACTTGCATATATTGAAAAATCTTGCATTTCTGGGATAAATGCCACTTGATCATGATGTATGATCCTTTTAATATGCTATTGGATTCTGTTTGCTAGTATTTTGTTGAGATTTTTGCATCTATGTTCATCAGTGATATTAGCCTGTAGTTTTCTTTTTTTGTGACAACGTTGTCTGGTTTTGGTATCAGGGTGATGGTGATCTCATAGAATGAGTTTGGGAGTGTTCCTTCCTCTGCTATATTTTGGAAGAGTTTGAGAAGGATAGGTGTTAGCTCTTCTCTAAATGTTTGATAGAATTCACCTGTAAGCCATCTGGTCCTGGGCTTTTGTTTGTTGGAATATTTTTAATCACAGTTTCAGTTTCAGTGCTTGTGATTGATCTGCTCATATTTTCTATTTCTTCCTGGTTCAGTCTTGGAAGTTTGTACTTTTCTAAGAATTTTTCCATTTCTTCCAGGTTGTCCATTTTATTGGCATATAGTTGCTTGTAGTAATCTCTCATGATCCTTTGTATTTCTGGAGTGTCAGTTGTTACTTCTCCTTTTTCATTTCTAATTCTATTGATTTGAGTCTTCTCCCTATTTCTCTTGATGAGTCTGACTAATGGTTTATCAATTTTGTTTATTTCTCAAAGAACAAGCTTTTAGTTTTACTGTTCTTTGCTGTTCTTTCCTTCATTTCTCTTTTATTTATTTGTGATCTGGTCTTTATGATTTCTTTCCTTCTGCTAATTTTGGGTTTTATTTTTTGTTGTTCTTCTTTCTCTAATTGCTTTAGGTGTAATGTTATGTTGTTTATTTGAGATATTTCTTGTTTCTTGAGGAAGGATTATATTGCTATAAAGTTCCCTCTTAGAACTGCTTTTGCTGCATCCCATAGGTTATGGGTCACCGTGTTTTCATTGTCATTTGTTTCTAGGTATTTTTTGATTTCCTCTTTGATTTCTTCAGTGAACTCTTGGTTATTTAGTAGCATATTGTTTAGCCTCCACGTGTTTGTATTTTTTATAGTTTTCTTCCTGTCATTGATATCTAGTCACATAACGTTGTGTTGGAAAAGATACTTGATACGATTTCAATTTTCATAAATTTACCAAGCCTTTATTTGTGACCCAGGATATGATCTATCCTGGAGAATGTTCCATGAGCTCTTGAGAAGAAGATGTATTGTGTTTTTTTTGGATGGAATGTCCTATAAATATCTATTAAGTCCATCAAGTCTAATGTTTCACTTGAAGCTTGTGTTTCCTTATTTATTTTCATTTTGGATGATCTGTCCATTAGTGAAAGTGGGGTGTTAAAGTCCCCTACTATGATTGTATTACTGTCAACTTCCCCTTTTATGGCTGTTATAATTTGCCTTATGTATTGAGGTGCTCCTATGTTGGGTGCATAAATATTTACAATTGTTATATCATCTTGGATTGATCCCTTAATCATTATGTGGAATCCTTCTTTGTCTCTTGTAATAGTCTTTATTTTAAAATCTATTTTGTCTGATATGCGAATTGCTATTCCAGCTTTTTTTTTGATTTCCATTTGCATGGAATATTTTTTCCATCCCCTCACTTTCAGTCTGTATGTGTCCCTAGGTCTGAAGTGGGTCTCTTGTAGACAACATATATATGTGTCTTGTTTTTGGATCCATTTAGCCAGTCTGTGTCTTTTGGTTGGAACATTTAATCTATTTACATTTAAGGTAATTATCAATATGTATGTCACCAGTTTCTTAATTGTTTGGGGTTTGTTTTGGTAGGTCTTTTCCTTCTCTTGTGTTACTGCCTAGAGAAGTTCATTTAGCATTCGTTGTAAAGCTGGTTTGGTGGTGCTAAATTCTCTTAACTTTTGCTTGTTTGTAAAGATTTTAATTTCTCTGTCAAATCTGAATGAGATCCTTGCTGGGTAGAGTAATCTTGGTTATAGGTTTTTCCTTTTTATTACTTTAAATATGTCCTACCACTCCCTTCTGGCTTGCAGAGTTTTTGCTGAAAGATCAGCTGTTAACCTTATGGGGATTCCCTTGTATGTTATTTGTTGCTTTTCCCTTGCTGCTTTTAATATTTTTTCTGTGTATTCAGTTTCTGAGAGTTTGATTAATATGTGTCTTGTTGTGTTTCTCCTTCGATTTATCCTGTATGCAGTGTATCTTGTCCCTCTGTTGGGCAGGACCATGTCCAGTGGTGTGTTTTGGGGTGTCTGTGAACTTAGTATGACTTTAAGCAGCCTCTCTGCTAATGGGTGGGATTGTGTTCCTGTCTTTTTTTTTTCAATTTTTATGTATGTATGTATATATGTATGTATGTATTTATTTATTTATGACTGCATTGGGTCTTTGTTGCTGCATATGGGCTTTTCTCTAGTTGTGCTGAGCAGGGGCTAGTCTTCATTGCGGTGTGTGGGCTTCTCATTGTGGTGGCTTCTGATGTTGTGGAGCATGGGGTCTAGGCACATGGGCTTCAGTAGTTGTGGCATGTGGGCTCATTAGTTGTGGGTCATGGGCTCTAGAACGCAGGCTCAGTAATTGTGGTGCACACGTTTAGTTGCTCCGTGGCATGTGGGATCTTCCCGGACCAGGGCTAGAACCTGTTGCCCCTGCATTGGCGGACGGATTCTTAACCACTGCACCACCAGGGAAGCCCTATGTTCTTGTCTTGCTAGTTGTTTGGCACGGGGCATCCAGCACTGGAGCTTGCTTGTCATTGGGTGGAGCTGGGTCTTAGTGTTGAGATAGAGATCTCTGGGAGAGATCTTGCTGATTGATATTACATGGGCCTGGGAGGTCTTTGGTGGTCTACTGTTCTTGAGTCAGCTCTCCCACCTCGGAAACCCAGGTCTGACACCCACCTGGAGCACTAAGACCCTGTCATCCACACGTTTCAAAGAAACGGAAGAAAAAATGGAAACAAACAAACAAAAAAACCTGAACAGATAAAACCCCAAACCGAATGGTAAAAGCAAAACAATACAGAGAAAATCACACAAAGAAACATACACACACACACTCATAAACAGTAAAGAAACAAACAACAACAACAAAAAAGAAAACCAACTCTCAGAACCCTAGGACAAATGGTAAAAGCAAACCTATTTGGGGATTCCCTGGTGGTGCAGTGGTTGAGAGTCCGCCTGCCGATGCAGGGGACACGGGTTCGTGCCCCGGTCTGGGAAGATCCCACATGCCGTGGAGTGGCTGGGCCCATGAGCCATGGCCGCTGAGCCTGCGCATCCGGAGCCTTTCCTCCACAACGGGAGAGGCCACAACAGTGAGAGGCCCGCGTACCGCAAAAAAAAATAAATAAAAAGCAAACGTATTCAGACAAAATCACACAAAGGAACATACACACTCACAGAAAGAGAAAAAAGGAAAAAAAGTTTTTTAAAAAAAAGAAAAATTTAAAAAAAGAGAGCAACCAAACCAATAAACAAATCCACCAATGATAACAAGCACTAAACACTATACTAAGATAGACATAAAAACCAGAAACAGATCAGACGCACAAAACAAACCCTGCAGTTGCTCCCAAAGTCCACCACCTCAATTTTGGGAACATTCATTGTCTATTCAGTTTTCCACAGATGCACGTTTCAAGTTGATTGTGGGGATTTAATCTGCTGCTCCTGAGGCTGCATGGAGAAATTTCCCTTTGTATTCTTTGTTTGCACAGCTCCTGGTGTTCAGCTTTTATTTTGGCCCTGCCTCTGTGTGCAAGCCGCCCTCGGGCATCTGTTCCCCACCCAGACAAGAGGGGGTTAAAGCAGTGGCTGATTAGGGCTCTCTTGCTCACTCAGGCTGGGAGAGGGAGAGGTATGATAGTTATAATTAGAATGCGTGTTCAGCCTGTGGTAGCAGAGGCTGGCGTGACATTGCAACAGCCTGAGGCGCTCTCTGTGTTCTCCCGGGGAGGTTGTCCCTGGACCCCTGGACCTTGGCAGTGGTGTGCTGCACAGGCTCCCGGAGAGGTGTGGGTAGTGACCTGTGCTTGCACAAAGGATTTTTGGTGGCAGCGTTAGCATTTCACGCCTATCTCTGGGGTCTGAGCTGATAGCTGTGGCTCGTGTCCATCTCTGGAGCTTGTTTAGGTGGTGCTCTGAATCCCCTGTCCTTGCGCACCCTGAAAGAATGGTCTCTTGCCTCTTTGGCAGGTCCAGACATTTTCCCGGACTCCCTCCCAGCTAGCTGTGGTGCACTAGCCCCCTTCAGGCTGTGTTCACACAGCCAACCCCAGTCCTCTCCCTGGCATCTGACCGAGGCCCGAGCCTCAGCTCCCAGCCCCTGCCCATCCTGGCGAGTGAGCAGACAAGCCTCTCAGGCTGGTGAGTGCTGGTCGGCACCGATCCTCTGTGCGGGAATCTCTCCACTTTGCCCTCTGGACCCCTGTTGCTGTGCTCTCATCCATGGCTCAAAAGCTTCCCCCCTGCCAACCCCTCATCTCCGCCTGTGAAGGGACTTCCTAGTGTGTGGAAACATTTCCTCCTTCACAGCTCCCTCCCACTGGTGCAGGTCTCGTCCCTATTCTTTTGTCTCTGTTTATTCTTTTTTCTTTTGCCCTACCCAGGTACGTGGGGAGTTTCTTGCCTTTTGGGAGGTCTGAGGTCTTCTGCCAGCATTCAGTAGGTGTTCTGTAGGAGTTGTTCCACGTGTAGATGTATTTCTGATGTATCTGTGGGGGGAGGAAGGTGAACTCCACATCTTACTCCTCCACCGTCTTGAAGATCTCCTCCCTTTCTCTGCCTTTTCCAGCTTATAGAAGCTGCAGTTATAGAAGAAAACAATTCAAGGTGGGAATGAAGCCTGCTCCTGCATCTCTAGGAGACTTCTCTCCTGATGCTGAGCTGTGTACTGATGCCCTTCCGGCCAGAGGCTTTCCTGTACTAAGAAAGCAAAAATATGACCATCTCAGGATGGAAGGAGCTAGAAACAGCTGCACAGATGTGCCCAAGTCACCCTGGCTTCTTAGAGATCTTAGTTTCTAACAACTTTCACTTTTAGTTATGTATTTTTCATATAATCAATTACGTCTTTTGGGCTGAAGATGAACAATACATCATACAACCAGGGAAAGAGATCAGTTTCATTTTGAAAATTCAGTATCCTATTAAATCTTTCAAATTGTCTTATAAAATATTTCAAGCTTGGATTTTCTGTAATTTAGCTTATAATAACCACTGAGGGAGATCTTACAATGGTTGATTAGGCTTTAAAAGCTTTTCCTGATTATCTTCAGAAAGACCTGATTATCTTCCTGCTTCTGGGGGAGAGGGTCTATTGGGGAATGCTCCACAAATGAAGTGTGAAGGGGGAAGGGTTGCCTCTGTTCTTGTGTTAACTTGTAGTAAGTGAATAGCTAATACAACTTTGTTTCTTCATTCATTCAGTTTATTTACAGAGGCCTTTGCATGTGCTAGGGTCTATGCTGGCTGTAAGCATAGATATGAATTAGACACAGATTGGCTTTCAGGGGGCTTCCAGTCTAGTATGATAGATAGGTATGCAAATATCATATAAACTAAGTGCAAGAAAATGTCATGGATTTTTCTGAAGCATCTGTATAGTATACAATGAGGATAAAATGGGAATGGACCCATGATTTTATTATCAGAAAATGGGGGAGCATCACTTGATATCCTTGTAAGTTCTTACCCAGAGTAGCAGACATATGAATGAAACGGCGTTCTGAAGGAGGCCTGCCAGTATCCATATACTGGTTCAAGACTCCCGTAAATATTTCTGGAGTATCCACCTTAAGTCAAGAACTCTTTGATGATTAAGAATTTATTGACTAAATGGTCAAATAAAAAGGGAGATTAATTACAGAAGAATCAAAGAAGGAGAATATTCTTCTTGCCAAAAGAATAGAGAAAAGGGAAATAAAGAGGTAGTGAAAATTCAAGGGAGTCTACCTTAATATTAAATATTTATCTAGTAGGTGTTGAAAGTTTTTCCATACTCTAATCAGGCTTATGAAATTTGAAACAACCCCATAAATGTAAAAATATGAGATTTCTTTTGTGGCTTTCCTTGCAGTGGTAAAAACAGAATATGTGACTTAAAAATAATCTTGGCTTTATAAATCTATGGGGAATGGCTTAAACTCTCAAGTGTTCTTATATTTCTTGAGAAAGAAAAGATATTATTTTCTATAACAGTCATTTTAAACCAAAGCAGCAGTAGATGATTTAATATGGGGGAAAAAAAACCCCTAATAACTTAGTAGAAATACAGGCTAAGAATAGGCAGTTCATAGAGAAAGAAATATGAATGGGTTATACAGATATAAAAGATATTCAGCATTACAGTTAAAGATATGCAAAGAAAAGCAAGGAGATACCTACTTGATTGCCAACATTTAGACATTTGATAATATCTGGTGTTGAAGAGTGAAGAAGCTGTTAACCTCGAACATTGTAGATGAGAGAAATATGGGTGCAACCATTTTGGAGAGCAATTGGATAATAATAGAATTGAAGATGCACACATATCCTGTGACCTAGTAACTCCACATCCAGAAATTTATCCTAAGATAAGTGGTCAAAGAAGTTATGAACAAAAATGTTTCTGTAGCCTTGTTTCTAATAGCAATACCAAAATGTAACTATCAATTGGAGATCAGTTAAGTAAATTATGGCTGATTCATACTATGGAACATTACACCACTATTAAAGAGTAAGATATAAATACATTTGTGCTAACATAGAAATATCTCTATCATTACAAAGCAAGATGCAGAGCCGTGTGTTTGTTGCCTATAAATGGAAGATATTTTAATGGGTACTCAAGAAGCTTCTAATAGTGGTTCTACAGGGAGTGGAATTGGCTGGATTTGGAGTAGTAAGGAGATTTAATTTTTATTGTATACATTGGATTCTTTTTCACTTGTTTCCCTATGTATATGTGTTTCTTTTTTCAATTAAAAAGAAAACAAGCTAGTTTAAATAGTAGACAGAAGAGCTCAGTGATGGAATGTTAGTGTCAGAAGACTATTTGTAGTCCATGAAATACAGAAAAATTCATCTACTTAGTCATTCTGAGCTCTAACGGTACTTCTAATTCTTTTTCTGCAGCCTCTAGTGAACCTCCAGATAGCGTTCACCAGTGCTTCCTTGACTCTCTCTTGGTTTCCGCACATTAGATAAAACAGCCACGTCCATCAACTAATGAAGGATAAATAAAATGTAGTATACCATACAATGGCATATTATTTGGCAGGTAAAAAGAAATGAAATATTGATACATGCTACAACATGTAGTGTGAATGGCTGAACCTGGAAAGTATTAATGGTGAATGAAAGAAGCCAGTCACAGGGGGCCACATACTTCATGATTCCATTGATGTGAAATATCCAGAATAGGTAAATCTATAGAGACAGAAAGTAGCTTAGTGGTTGCCTAGGGCTGAGGGGAAGGGTTTCAGGAGAGACTGTTAAAGGATGTGGAGTGAGGTTAGGGTTATTCACACAGCTCTGTGAATAAAGAAAAGGCTGTTGAATTGTATACTTTAAATGGGTGAATTGTATGGTATGTAAATTATATTTCAATAAAGCTGATAAAAAAAGGAAAGGTGAGGAGAACTTACAGAGAACTGAAAATGATTCTGGAATGACTATGTGATACCTGTCTCTCTAATGTGATTATCACTGTACTTCTCTTTTTGTTCTTCCTTCCTGGCTTTCTTTTTCATTCATTCATTCATTTACAAATATTTATTGAACACCCATTCGGTATCAGGCATTATGTGAAATGTTGCTTATATAGTTGTAAAGAATACACATGTAGGCTTTGCTCACGTGGAGCATCCAGTCTATTGGGGAAAAGAGATGTTAAATAAATATTCACACAGATACATGTCTGACTACATACTGTGCTCTGAAATCTGAGGGAAAAGGCTAGGATGCTGTAGGAGATGGAGGGGAGATATGATCCAGATTTGTGAGTTGTTGAGGGCTCCCTACAAAGTGACATTGAAACTGAACTCTGAAGGATAAGTAGGAATTAGCTGGGTGAAGATTGTGTTGAAAAGCATTCTAGGCAGTTGGATCTGCCTGTGTAAGTGCTCTGAGGTGTGAACTGATTTGGTGCTCTTAAGGAAGGGCAAGTGGGTCAGAGCATGGTGAGCAAGGGAGGTGTTGTGTATTTCATATTTGATAAGCAGAGAAAGGAAAGATTCCTCAGGCATTTTGGCCATATCATATTAAGTTTATGAAAGAAATAAGAACGATTTAGAGTTTTAAAGTGGAATTCCAGCATGATATTTACAATTAGAGATATTGTTTTGATTGGTGAGCTGAGAATGATTCGAAGGGTAGCGTCAGTGGACGTGCAAACACCAGTTTGGTAGTAATTGCAGTGTCCAGGTGAGATATCATGAAGGTTGATGATAGAGGTGGCTAAAAGCAGATGGATTTAAGATATGGTTCAAAGACTAAGACTTGATGGATTAGACACAGGTGATGTTGTAGGTATCCAGGATGACTCCCAGATTTTTGGTTTGAAAAGCCAGTATCATTAACTGAGTTGGGGAAGAAAGAAGTAAGAGCAGATTTGGAATGCTACAAATGGTATTCTCAATGCCTGTAGGTGGATCACTGTAAATATTATTCAGTGGGCAGAGTTGCTTCCTTCTTGGATTAAAAAAGAATAAAGACAGATCCTCTTGGCACTTCATGGATAATACAGATAAACCCTGCACTAATTGCAGACATTCAGGATGATTCTGTTGAACTGTGTCACATATTGTACTGTGTGGGCTAAATTAATTACATTTACTTTTATCTGTTTTTATGTCTCTTTTCTTTGTTGGGCTGAGCTCCTGGAGGACTGCATCTGCTGCTTATTCATCTTTTGAGGTCCTAATGCATAGTGCGGATTTTGGTAATAAGCATGACATACTGAATAAATGAATGGAGAGGGTACATAGCAAAGTGTTCAAACTAATGTGTTGACCTGGAAAAAGAAGAGGGAGAGAGGACAGTTTATGGGCAATGACTCAAAGATGCAGGGAGAGGATGGGCTTAAAAGCACAGGTTGAAAAAATGGTGCTGTACAAAGGAAGGGATAACCCCCCCCTTTTTTTTTTTTTGAGACACTAGTAAGGAAGAGTGAAGTCTCCTTCTGGCACAAGGATGAAGCAAAGACATAGATGTCATTAGAGTTGAGTAAAGGCTAAGTAAAGTGAAGCCTAATGGGTTGGATATAGAAGTTGTTCAAGAAGATAACAGGACTTTGAGATGGAAGAGTACAAGTTATCAATTGGAAGAGTACAAGTTATCAATGAATGGAATGGTCAGTAGGCTTCCCAAGGTCCATAGGATAAAAGGCCCCTTACGACAAAGACACTGCCCACCTTTCAGCTCCATGTTTCGCTGATTCCACTTTCCTAAATATTTTTCATGTTCTCCTCTGCTTCATGTCCTTTCATATGCTCTTCCCTCTTCCTTTTTCATCTACTCTTTTTAGAGAATTCTTGTTCATCCTTCAGGACCTACCTCATGTCTCATATCCATTTGGAAACATAGTTAAATGCCCCTTCTGTGAGATCCCACACATCCTGAATTTATCTCTGTCATAGGACTTATCAAATTCTATTGCATTGTCTGTGTACACCCGTTTTATTTGGTTCTTTGAAGGCACGACCTCTGCTTTGCTCATCTCTTTGCTTCCAGCACCTAATTTTTACAATGTCTCCAGGAGGTGCTGAAGTATGCTCAGTGAATGAACTGTAGAAATCTTCTCTTTTGAACAGGAAGTATGCATGGCACATTTTCAGACATAGCCACGATGAGGACTGATTCTGTGCATTGGGCATCTCCTTAAACTATCACTTGGGAACAAGACTCAGTGCTCTATAGCCTTATGACAAAAGGAATCTGGATAGTTCAGAAAAAGGAATGGTTAGCAAAGAGCAACTGACTTTCATATAAAAGAACCAAAAGCTGCATATAGTTTGGCCTGATTAGATAATTTCAAAAGAAACAACACACAGAAAAATATACAACCAGGGGCTTCCCTGGTGGCGCAGTGCTTGAGAGTCCGCCTGCTGATGCAGGGGACGCAGGTTCGTGCCCCGGTCCGGGAAGATCCCACATGCCGCGGAGTGGCTGGGCCCGTGAGCCATGGCCGCTGAGCCTGCGCATCCGGAGGCTGTGCTCCGCAACGGGAAAGGCCACAACAGTGAGAGGCCTGTGTACCGCAAAAAAAGAAAACCAACACAACCAGGCTTTTCCCACATGGAGACACCAGAAAAAAAAATTCATCTTCAGAATTTCATGCACTCTTAAGGTTGTATGTGACTTTGAAGGACAAAGTAGCATGATTTTGAACTATTCTCTGCTACATAGAAACAGCTTTGTTGCACATAAATACACTAATGGGATTTTACCAGTGTCTTTAAAAAACTGATGAGTGTACTAAAAAATCATTTGTGGCTGTAAAGAACTTGGTAATGCCTAACTGCTAGAAGCAGCATGAATAGTAGAGAGGGATCCCAGCTCTGCCTCTAACTAGATTTGTGACCTTAGGCACGACTCTGAGCCTCAGTTTCACCATCTATATGTAAAAAAGAGTTGGAGTAGGCATTCTTTAAGAGACCGCATCCTGCCGAAATATTCAGAAACTGTATCCATTGGCTCTTTGGAGTGTGTGTGTGTGTGTGTGTGTGTGTGTGTGTGTGTGTGTGTGTGCATGTTTCTGTAATGGAAAACAGTGGTCTCTGTAAGGCTCAAAGGGTTAAGGTTCTGTAAAAACAAAAGAGAGTCATAACTTATTGATTCAAAATCCAGTTATTCAAATTCCTAATAATGTGGGCATGAGGCAGCCCTCACTGGAATATCTAATTATTTGAGTTTCTAAACATGAAGAGGAATAAAACTGAAGAGAGGGCTCTGGAATCAGCCAGATATGGTTTGAATCTTGGTTCTGCCACTGACTTTGCCATTTTGGGAAAACTATCTAACCTCTTTAAATCTAATTCCTCATCTGTAAATGTGGTCAGTAACGGTCTCTGCCTCTGTAAGGACTTGAAAGGATTAACTGTAATATAATATTTTAAAATACTTAGCACAGTGTTTGGCCTATTGTAAGTGCTAAATACTAATATTAATACTTGTATTTCAATTTGGTCTTGTATATGTAAAATATGGTTTTAACTGATCTGTCTTACCAGAACTTGGGCCAGGAGGGAGTCTTTAGAAGGCATATGAGGAAAGAGCAGCTGGGAGTGACTACAGATCTTCAGACTAAGAGTAATTCAAGATTTTCATTTTTACAGATGAGGAAATAATATCTCAGGGCAGTTTTGACGTACCCAATGTCATACAGATAAAGTCACACAAAAATGCAATATAAAGAAAACCATAGGAAGATGTTGTATGAGGCCACTAACATTACATATAATGACATCACAATCTTTAATAAGCTTTCTGTATGGTTGAATTATACACCTGAGTAACAGTAGGTGTGAGCTTTGGACCTACGTTGATTTCTATACATGCCCAGTTTGGGAATCTTCCGCTTAAGTTTCTAGATTGTGTTGTTTTTTTAAGAAATAGGATCCCAAAAGATCCTACCCACTTCATTCTTTAAGGCTGTTGCTACATGAGATAAAATATTCTCAACCAAGATGGGCAACAGAATTCCCTGGGAAAATTTAAAAAATTTCCTGATAACTTGGCCTCACTAACAGAACTTCTGATGTTTAGATCTGGAGAGGGGAATGTCTCAGAATTTTTTATCTCACTTTTTCTTAAGAATTTCCAAATAATAATTTTAATATATACAGTTGGTTCTTGATATCCACAAGTTTCACATCTGCAGATTCAACCTACCAAAGATGAAGGATATTTGAAAAAAAAAATTTCCAGAAAATTCCAAAAAGTAAAACTTGAATTTGCCTTGTGGTGGCAGCTATTTACATTGTATTTACAACAATTTACATAACATTTACATTGTGTTAGGTATTATAAGTAATCTGGAGGTGACTTAAAGTATGAGAGGGAGGAGCTTCAAGAAGGCTGAAGAGTAAGACGTGGAGATCACCTTCCTGCCCACAAATACATCAGAAAGACATCTACACGTAGAACACTCCTACAGAACACCTACTGATCACTGGCAGAAGACCTCAGACCTCCCAAAAGGCAAGAAACTACCCACGTACGTGGGTAGGGCAAAAGAAAAAAGAAAAAACACGGACAAAAGAATAGGGACGGGGCCTGCAGCAGTGGGAGGGAGCTGTGAAGGAGGAAAGGTTTCCGCACACTAGGAAGCCCCTTCGCGGGCGGAGCCTGCGAGTGGCAGAGGGGGGAAGCTTCGGAGCCACGGAGGAGAGCGCAGCCACAGGGGTGTGAAGGGCAAAGCAGAGAGATTGCCGCACAGGGGATTGGTGCTGATGAGCACTCACCAGCCCGAGAGGCTTGTCTGCTCACCCGCCCGAGCGGGCGGGGCTGGGAGCTGAGGCTCCGGCTTCCATCGGATCGCAGGGAGAGGACTGGGGTTGGCTGCGTGAACACAGCCTGAAGGGGTTAGTGCACCACAGCTAGCCGTGAGGGAGTCCGGGAAAAGTCTGGAGCTGCCGAAGAGGCAAGAGACTTTTTCTTCCCTCTTTGTTTCCTGGTGCGCGAGGAGAGGGGATTAAGAGTGCTGCTTGCAGGAGCTCCAGAGACGGGCATGAGACGCTAAGGCTGCTGCTGCCGCCACCAAGAAGCCTGTGTGCGAGCACAGGTCACTATCCACACCCCTTCCGGGGAGCCTGTGCAGCCCGCCACTGCCAGGGTCCCGGGATCCAGGGACAACTTCCCCGGGAGAACGCACGGCGCGCCTCAGGCTGGTGCAACGTCACGCCGGCCTCTACCGCTGCAGGCTCGCCCCGAACTCCGTGCCCCTCCCTCTCCCCTCATGAGTGAGCCAGAGCTCCCGAAGCAGCGGCTTCTTTAACTCCGTCCTGAGTGAAGAACAGACGCCCTCAGGTGACCTACACTCACAGACGGGTCCAAATCCAAAGCTGAACCCCAGGAGCTGTGTGAACAAAGAAGAGAAAGGGAAGTCTCTCTCAGCAACCTCAGGAGCAGCGGATTAAAACTCCACAATCACCTTGATGTACCCTGCATCTCTGGAATACCTGAGTAGACAACGAATCATCCCAAATTGAGGAGGTGGACTTCGGGAGCAACGATATACATTTTTTTTTTCTTGTTCTTTTTTTGTGAGTGTGTATGCTTCTGTGTGTGATTTTTGTCTGTATAGCTTTGCTTTTACCATTTGTCCTAGGGTTCTGTCTGTCTTTTTTTTTTTTTAAGGATAGTTTTTAGCACTTGTTATCATTGGTGGATTTTTTTTTTTTGGTTTGGCTGCTCTCTTCTTTCTTTTTTTTTATTGCTTAAAAATTTTTTTAATAATTATTTTTTATTTTAATAACTTTCTTTCTGTCTGTCTGTCTTTCTTTTTCTCCCTTTTATTCTGAGCCATGTGGATGACAGGCTATTGGTGCTGCAGTCAGGCGTCAGGGCTGTGCCTCTCAGGTAGCAGACCCAAGTTCAGGACTTGGTCCACAAGAGACCTCCCAGCCAAATAATATCAAATGGCCAAAACCTCCCAGAGATCTCCATCTCAATGCCAAGACCCGGCTCTACTCAACGACCAGCAAGCTCCGGTGCTGGACACCCTATGCCAAACAACTAGCAAGACAGGAACACAACCCCAACCATTAGCAGAGAGGCTACCTCAAATCATAATAAGGTCACAGACACCCCAAAACACACCACCAGACGTGGACCTGCCCACCAGAAAGACAAGATCCAGCCTCATCCACCAGAACACAGACACTAGTCCCCTGTACCAGGAAGCCTACAAAACTCACTGAACAAACCTTAGCCACTGGGGGCAGACACAAAAAACAAGGGGAACTACGAACCTGCAGCCTGTGAAAATGAGACCCCAAACACAGTAAGTTAAGCAAAATGAGAAGACAGAGAAACACACAGCAGATGAAGGAGCAATGTAAAAACCCACCAGACCTAACAAATGAAGAGGAAATAGGCAGTCTACCTGAAAAAGAATTCAGAAAAAAGAAAGTAAAGATGATCCAAAATCTTGGAAATAAAATGGAGAAAATACAAGAAAAGTTTAACAAGGACCTAGAAGAACTAAAGAGCAAACAAACGATGAACACACAGTAAATGAAATTAAAAATTCTCTAGAAGGGATTAATAACAGAATAACTGAGGCAGAAGAACGGATAACTGACCTGGAAGATAAAATAGTGGAAATAACTACCACAGAGCAGAATAAAGAAAAAAAAATGAAAAAAATTGAGGACAGTCTCAGAGACCTCTAGGGCAACATTAAATGCACCAACATTCGAATTATAGGGGTCCCAGAAGAAAAAGAGTAAAAGAAAGGGACTGAGAAAATATTTGAAGAGATTATAGTTGAAAACTTCCCTAATATGAGAAAGGAAATACTTAATCAAGTCCAGGAAGCACAAAGAATCCCATACAGGATAAATCTATGGAGAAACATGCCAAGACACACATTAATCAAACTATCAAAAATTAAATACAAAGAAAAAATTTTAAAAGCAGCAAGGGAAAAACAACAAATAACATAAAAGGGAATCCCCATAAGGTTAATAGCTGATCTTTCAGCTATCAGAAACTCTCCAAGCCAGAAGGGAGTGGCAGGGCATATTTAAAGTGATGAAGGGGAAAAAGCCACAACCAAGATTACTCTACCCAGCAAGGATCTCATTCAGATTTGATGGAGAAATTAAAACCTTTACAGACAAGCAAAAGCTAAGAGAATTCAGCATCACCAAACCAGCTTTACAACAAATGTTAAAAGAACTTTTCGGGCTTCCCTGGTGGCACAGTGGTTAAGAGTCTGCCTGCCGATGCAGGGGATGTGGGTTTGTGCCCCAGTCCGGGAAGATACCACATGCCGCGGAGCAGCTGGGCCCGTGAGCCATGGCTGCTGGGTCCGTGTGTCCGGAGCCTGTGCTCTGCAACAGGAGAGGCCACAACAGTGAGAGGCCCACATATCACAAAAAAAAAAAAAAAAAAAAGAACTTCTCTAGGTAGGAAACACCGAGAAGGAAAAGACCTACCAAAATAAACCCAAAACAATTAAGAAAATGGTAATAAGAGCATACATATCGATAATTACCTTAAATGTAAATGAATTAAATGCTCCAACCAAAAGACATACACTGGCTGAATGGATACAAAAACAAGATCCATATATATGCTGTCGACAAGAGACCCACGTCAGACCTAGGGACACATACAGACTGAAAGTGAGGGGATGGAAAAAGATATTCCATGCAAATGGAAATCAAAAGAAAGCTGGAATAGCAATTCTCATATCAGACAAAATAGACTTTAAAACAAAGACTATTAGAAGAGACAAAGAAGGACACTACATAATGATCAAGGGATCAATCCAAGAAGAAGATATAACAATTGTAAATATTTATGCATCCAACATAGGATCACCTCAATACATAAGGCAAATGCTAACAACCATAAAAGGGGAAATTGACAGTAACACAATCATGGTAGGGGATTTTAACACCCCACTTTCACCAATGGACAGATGATCCAAAATGAAAATAAATAAGGAAACACAAGCTTTAAATGGTACATTAAACAAGATGGACTTAATTTATATTTATAGGACATTCCATCCAAAAACAACAGAATACACATTCTTTTCAACTGCTCATGGAACATTCTCCAGGATAGATCATATCTTGGGTCATAAATCAAGCCTTAGTGAATTTAAGAAAATTGAAATCGGATCAAGTTTCTTTTCCAACCACAATGCTATAAGATTAGATATCAATTATAGGAAAAAAAACTGTAAAGAATACAAACACATAGAGGCTAAACAATATGCTACTAAATTACCAAGAGATCACTGAAGAAATCCAAGAGGAAATCAAAAAATACCTAGAAGAAATGAAAATGAAAATATGACGACATATAAAGTATGGGATGCAGCAAAAGCAGTTCTAAGAGACAAGTTTATAGCAATACAATCCTACCTCAAAAAACAAGAAAAATCTCAAATAAACAACCTAACCTTACACCTAAAGCAATTAGAAAAAAAAAACAAAAAACCTCCAAAGTTAGCAGAAGGAAAGAAATTATAAAGATCAGATCAGAAATAAGTGAAAAGGTAATGAAGGAAACAATAGCAAAGATCAGTAAAACTAAAAACTGTTTCTTTGAGAAGATAAACAAAATTGGTAAACCATTAGCCAGACTCATCAAGAGAAACAGGGAGAAGACTCAAATCAACAGAATTAGAAATGAAAAAGGAGAAGTAACAACTGACACTCCAGAAATACAAAGGATCATGAGAGATTACTACAAGCAACTTTATGCCAATAAAATGGACAACCTGGGAGAAATGGACAAATCTTTAGAAAAGTACAAACTTCCAAGACTGAACCCGGATGAAATAGAAAATATGAGCAGATCAATCACAAGCACTGAAATTGAAACTGTGATTAAAAATCTTCCAACAAACAAAAGCCCAGGACCAGACAGCTTACAGGTGAATTCTATCAAACATTTAGAGAAGAGCTAACACCTATCCTTCTCAAACTCTTCCAAAATATAGCAGAGGGAGGAACACTCCCAAACTCATTCTACAAGGCCACAATCATCCTCATACCAAAACTAGACAAAGATGTCACAAAGAAAGAAAACTACAGGCCAATATCACTGATGAACATAGATGCAAAAATCCTCAACAAAATACTAGCAAACAGAATGCAACAGCACATTAAAAGGATCATATACCATGATCAAGTGGGGTTTATCCCAGGAATGGGAGGATTCTTCAATATATGCAAATCAATCAATGTGATACAATATATTAACAAATTGAAGGAGAAAATCCATATGATCATCTCAATAGATGCAGAAAAAGCGTTTGACAAAATTCAATTCCCATTTATGATAAAAACCCTCCAGAAAGTAGGCATAGAGGGAACTTACCTCAACATCCTAAAGGCCATATATGACAAACCCACAGCCAGCATCATCCTTAATGGTGAAAAACTGAAAGCATTTCCACTAAGATCAGGAAAAAGACAAGGTTGCCCACTCTCACCACTATTATTCAACACAGTTTTGGAAGTTTTAGCCACAGCAATAAGAGAATAAAAAGAAATAAAGGAATCCAAATCAGAAAAGAAGTGAAGCTGTCACTGTTTACAGATAACGTGATACTATACATGGAGAATCTTAAAGATGCTACCAGAAAACTAATCAATGAATTTGGTAAAGTTGCAGGATACAAAATTAATGCACAGAAATCTCTTGCATTCCTATACACTAATGATGAAAAATCTGAAAGTGAAATTAAGAAAACACTCCCATTTACCATTGCAACAAAAAGAATAAAATATCTAGGAATAAACCTACCTAAGGAGACAAAAGACCTGTATGCAGAAAATTATAAGACACTGATGAAAGAAATTAAAGATGATACAAACAGATGGAGAGATATACCATGTTCTTGGATTGGAAGAATCAACATTGTGAAAATGACTATACTACCCAAAGCAATTGACAGATTTAATGCAATCCCTATCAAACTACCACTGGCATTTTTCACAGAACTAGAACAAAAAATCTCACAATTTGTATGGAAACACAAAAGACCCCGAATAGCCAAAGCAATCTTGAGAAGGAAAAATGGAGCTGGATGAATCAGGCTGCCTGACTTCATGCTATACTACAAAGCTACAGTAATCAAGACAATATGGTACTGGCACAAAAACAGAAATATAGATCAATGGAACAGGATAGAGAGCCCAGAGCTAAACCCATGCACATATGGTCACCTTATCTTTGATAAAGTAGGCAAGAATATACAGTGGAGAGAGGACAGCCTCTTCAATAAGTGGTGCTGGGAAAACTGGACAGTTTCGTGTAAAAGAATGAAATTGGAACACTCCCTAACACCATACACAAAAATAGACTCAAAGTGGATTAAAGATCTAAATGGAAGGCCAGACACTATAAAACTCTTAGAGGAAAACATAGGCAGAACTCTCTATGACATAAATCACAGCAAGATCATTTTTGACCCACCTCCTAGAGAAATGGAAATAAAAATAAATGTGACATAATGAAACTTAAATGCTTTTGCACTGCAAAGGAAACCATAAGCAAGATGAAAAGACAGCCATCAGAATGGGAGGAAATATTTGCAAATGAAACAACTGACAAAGGATTAACTTCCAAAATTTACAAGCAGCTCATGCAGCTCAATATCAAAAAACAAACAAACCAATTCAAAAATGGGCAGAAGACCTAAATAGACATTTCTCCAAAGAAGATATACAGATTGCCAACAAACACATTAAAGAATGCTCAATGTCATTAAACATTAGAGAAATGCAAATCAAAACTACAATGAGATATCATCTCACACTGGTCAGAATGGCCATCATCAAAAAATATAGAAACAATAAATGCTGGAGAGGGTGTGGAGAAAAGGGAACCCTCTTGCACTTTTGGTGTGAATGTAAATTGATACAGCCACTATGGAGTACAATATGGAGGTTCCTTAAAAAAGTAAAAATAGAACTACCCTACGACCCAGCAATCGCACTACTGGGCACATACCCTGAGAAAACCATAATTCAAAAAAATCATGTATCACAATGTTCATTGCAGCTCTGTTTACAATAACCAGGAGATGGAAGCAGCCTAAGTGTACATCAACAGATGAATCGTTAAAGAAGATGTGGCACATATATACAATGGAATATTACTCAGCCATAAAAAGAAACGAAATTGAGTTATTTGTAGTGAGGTGGATGGACCTAGAGTCTGTCATACAGAGTGAAGTAAGTCAGAAAGGGAAAAACAAATACCGTATGGTAACACATATATATGGAATCTAAGTAAAAAAAAAGGTCATGAAGAACCTAGGGGCAAGACGAGAATAACGACACAGACCTACTAATGAATGGGCTTGAGGACACGGGGACGGGAAGGGTAAGCTGTGACAAAGTGAGAGAGTGGCCTGGGCATATATACACTACCATATGTAAAATACATAGCTAGTTGGAAGCAGCTGCATAGCACAGGGAAATTAGCTCGGTGCTTTGTGACCACCTAGAGGGGTGAGATAGGGAGGGTGGGAGGGAGGGAGACGCAAGAGGAAAGAGATATGGGAACATATGTATATGTATAACTGATTCACTTTGTTATAAAGCGGAAACTAACACACCATTGTAAAGCAATTACACTCCAATAAAGATGTTAAGAAAAATAAATAAAATAAAAAGAATGAAAAGAGTGGGGTTTTTTTTTTTGGTAATGATATGGAACAGTCTCTAAGATTTAATGTAAATGAATGAAGTAACGTGCTGAAAAAAAAAGTATATGGGAGGATGTGAGTAGGTTATATGCAAATGCCATGCTATTTTATCTAAGCATTTTAAGCATCTGTGAATTTTGTTATTCGTTCCAGGGGGTACTGGAACAAATCCCCTGTGGTTGCAAAGGAACTGCTCTATATAATATACAAATTAAATAATGGAAACACTGTGCTGCTGGAGATATTTTTAAGATCAGAGTTTGCACATATAACGTGTCCCATTGTTTATATTGGATGACAGTAGAAGAATCCAAATCTCTATTTGTTAAAAAAAAAAATCTCCCCTGGTGATGCTGATGTCCATTGGGATTGAGAACTTTTGAAATAGGGAATTAGCTTTAGAATTCAGTGCTAATTTGTAGGTTTATTGATGCTTATAGATGATTTATAATCACTGTATTGTTGGTATTTAAGGGCTATTTTCCCCAGGTGGACAAAGGAGTGATTGATAAAACAAAATGAAAGAAAACACAGAGAATGTATTCTAATGTCTTAAAGGATGTTTATATGGTGTAGCTTTCCCAAACTCAGACAATAAAATGCCCTTTATTCAAGCTCCTGCTTGACAACGGTCAGTGATTTACCAGCCACGGGAGGTGATGTGGCATAAAGGAAAGAGTTTTAAGCTTGGAGCCAGAGGCCAGGAACCCTGGGATTCTGTTCCAACCTTGCTGCTTAATGAGCTCTGTAACCTTTATCACTTATTTCACCTCCTTGAGTTTCTGTTGCCTCATCTATAAATTGAGGGGGACTTGAACTAGATTCTTTCTAAGATCCAGTGTCTCAAAATTCAGTGGTTTATTTAATGTTTTAGTAGTTACAAAGCTAAATTCTTAATTTTGCATTTCAGAATCAAGCTCCTAAATACTTGAGAGTAAAAGCAGAGGATTAGATTGATCCAGGGTGAGATAAGGCAGCAAATCAAGACAATAAGCCTGCTAACTGTGTGACTCTCAGGAGTGACCATGCCCAAGGGGATCCAGGACATGTAGGATATGCTGTGAATCTAGGAACTGGTGATTATTTGGGAAAAATTAGAGGGCTCAAGATACTACAGATAGTGGTAAAGTTGAAAAATGGGTGTGGGGGGGAATAAGATGGTAAGTGATCTATAGTTGAGTAGAAGTTTTGGTCGGCAGATGGAATAATGGAGTCTGATTTGAGGTAGAGCAGTTCTGCATGCTGACCAGGAAGGTCCAGTGTTGGCCATGGGGTTGAGTTTTACTGTGGAGATGAGATAAAGGTCACTGGTACAGAGGAAATCAAGGAACTGTCTGAGCTCGACCTGTATAGGTTGTCCATACCAATTTGGGGATCTACCAGAATGGTGGTAGTATTAGGAGTAGGGAGGAAAACTATAATCAGAAGTCAAAATTCTCAGTGAACGTGAGGCCATGATCAGGAGTGTGGTGGGAAACTAGGACAGTGGTCTTCATTAAGGGAAGAAATGAATGACTTGAGAGACTTTTGCATAAGGGTTGAAGAAGAATATTCTGGAAGTAACAGTGGAAATAAGAGTGTTGCTTATATTCTCACTTGGTGGCAGTTTGGAAGAACAAGCAGCTCCTATCTGAGAGCCCATATTATGCTGTGATGTTGTTCTACCTAGAGATCATCACATCCACTCGGGCGGCTGCCGTGGCAGAAAGAATAGGCCCTTGAACCTTTCAAATTACTTGGTTGCCCTACTTTTAAGACTTCTGCTTTTTCCATCTAATTTCTCCAATGTTGACTTTCTTTGTGACTTAAATATTCTCTCCAGCCCTCAAACTTCTTTTGAAGATTTAGAGATATTTTGTTCGTCAGCCTAAATAGAAGCTGATTTCTTCGAATGGATAATTCAGCTAATCGTTACAGTAATGTGTATTGATTCTTCTTGCTCTAGCAGCTGGATCAATGTGAGGAGTGAATGTCATTATTTCCTGTGCTGTCTACAAACCCAGATATATTCACAAGAGAGGCCGATGGTAATGACCGTGAAGTTTTACTTGAAAGAGTTGTAAATAGTCTGTTACACCTTTGGAAAACTCAGGACAGAAATCCGGTTATGCCTGTTTGTAGCCAGCGCATTGTCAAAGATCAAAAATTCTGGGATCTTTGGTTCTACTTTGGTATCCAGAAATGGAGGACTTCAGTTCTTGCTTCTTCATGCTATAGGATCATGGGACAAAGTTCTAGAAATCTAGATCACCTTGAACTGCTTGACCTGTGAATATGCAGAATTAATACCTATACTCTTTCAGAGATGAATATAATCATTTATCTTAGATTGAGTTAAATATAAACAAAATGCATAATTTTGTAGTAAATAAATGTACTATAAAAACAAATATTTAGACCTTAGTTTTTTTGTTTTTTTGTTTTTTTTTGCAGTACGCGGGCCTCTCACTGCTGTGGCCTCTCCCGTTGCGGAGCACAGGCCCTGGACGCGCAGGCCCAGCTGCCACAGCTCACGGGCCCAGCCGCTCCGCGGCATGTGGGATTTTCCCGGACCGGGGCATGAACCCGTGTCCCCTGCATCGGCAGGCGGACTCCCAACCACTGCGCCACCAGGGAAGCTCTAGACCTTAGTTTAACATCATTTTTCCACAACTGAGCAAACAAAGTCCAGAGAAACAAAGAGACTTTCCCTAATCCATTCAGCGTGGTGTTGGCTCTGGGGTCCAGGTATACCAGTTGTCTTTGGTTACTTACTAATTTTCAGTAGAGGTATTAGTGGAAACTGTGTAGTTTGAAGACCAAGCAGTACATCGTTCCATGTTGGTATTTTTAATTTTAGATAATATTTAAAGAAGGATCAAAAATGTTCAAAAGAAAGGTTTTGGGGGAAGGCTTTAAATCCTCTTTGGTAAGGGAGAAGGTGATGCTGAGAGTGGTCTTGGTGTATGCAGAACGTGGGGTTTGTGTAGGGGTCTGGGATAAATTGGGTGTTGGTAAGCTACTCAGGAGGCCCAGGTCTGGGAAGCAAAACAAGCATAACCATTTATGGCTCGGGGAAATGTTGGAAGATGATGTCTAGATAATGCTAAACTGAGGAAGTGGACCCACTATGTGTAAAGGGACTCTCTAGTGGTGCGGTTTCCAGACAAAGTGTCTTGGACTTCCTTGACATGATGATGGTGTAAATGTCAAAAATTTCCAAATAGTCCTAAAAACTACCAGATGGTGTTTTCTTTCTTTTTTTTCTTTAGGGAAAATTGTTGGAGAATTTAGGGAGATAGTAGTGGAGTGGCTAGAGTTAAGTTGCTTAGTGTTTTCAAATGGTATCACTGAGATGCTATTTATTTTACCCAGCAATCCAATATGGTGTTGACAGAAGGAAGGTATCTGCTCAATTTCCCTTTCTCAGGGAAAAGTTTATTGCCCGTAACTCTATACATTTTTACATACTGAGGATATTACATTTATAGTGAGGAAATAATTTTTAAAGCTGTGTCTTTTCTTAGTGCTGCTGTTGGTTGAAAAAGAGAAAAATTCAATTTATCAGGAGAATATATTGGTCATACACTGTGAAAAAATTAACTTATTTTGACTGAATTTTTTTCCCCTGGTGAGTTGACTGATTTTTGGACAAAATTGGCTGACTTCTTTGGCACGGTTCACTCATAGCCATAGGATAGCCTTTGCAATGCAAAGTGAATTATAATAAATTCTTGTTTTATTTGGAATTGTTGGGGTATGGTCTATTCTGATGAACTAAGAATTATCATTAAGACCATAAACAGATAAGCTCTTTTAGAAGAAATATCTTATGTTGAAAGTAATATAACTTTTATAGTTCAACTACTGACTCACTCCATCAAGGTTCTTAGAAGCGTGCACCAGAAGCCGACTATGGCTGGCTAAGCGGAAAAAGTTTGTTAAAATGTTATCCGGAAGCTCATAGATTCATCGGCCTGACTGGAGAAACAGGGCTGAGGTTAAGTTCCCAGGAACCATGTCCAAAACTACACCTCAGCAACACACAGGCACTTTCCCCAGCACCAGTGCCACTTCTGCACCAGAAACTTGGCCTTCCAGTTGTTCCCAACCCCCAAATCTGGACACCTTTTCTGTCACCCACAGAAATGAATCATGAATTCCTCCTTTCTAAAGTTTCTTACTTCTGAATCTTAGTCACACATGGAGTCTAGAACACATGTCCATGTGTTACCTTCTAAGGGGGTTGGGGTAGTGATTTCTCTAGGTTCTACCTCGATATGAGATACAACTTAGAGGATCTTCCAAACATAGCAAGGTGTTCAAAATATGCTGGGTCTCTAGAAAGCTTTACAAATACCCAGCTACACTGTATGTCTTTGGGCATACCACCTAATCTCATTAAGCCTCTGTTTCTCCTTTTGTAGAGTGGGATTAGTTATTCTTCCTCATATCCTTTCATAAAGCTAGTATATAAGCAAATTTGTTGTCCAAATTTAAGTCTAGGGTCCCAGAATTACCTTCTTACTTCGGAGAATTTTTGACTAGCCATGACAGGTCTGATTTTCATTTTGGCTCCCATGCTTTCTGGAGTAATAACATTGCTATAATAACATTGCTGGGGAAATTTGTAGCTTCTTAGATGCCCTATTTATCATTGCATTTTTCACTGTAGAGCACTAGCCTACCAGAAAAAAGATAGGTAGTTCCTCTTTGCTTATTATAGAGGATGCCCAGGCAAAATAGGTTGTCTTCCCCAACCTAGGATTCAGTGCATTTGTGTGCCACTACATGAGTATTGGAAAATGAAAGTTATGGCTCAGCATGTTACAGAGCTTTATTTACAATAGCTTCTCCCAAATCGACTGGAAAGAATTTTGATCCTCAGTGTGGGAAAATGTAATCAGTAAGGCTTAGGCTATTTTGTATCTTTCTTGAGTAATTGTTAATGTGCTAGAACTGTGCTAAGTGCTTCCCATACATTATCTCATTAAGTTCTTACTACAGTCCTATGACATATACGCTCTTACCATCTCCATTTTATAGATCAGGAAACTGAGTCTCAGAAAGAATAGGTAATTATTCCAAAGTCACAGGGCTGTAAGTGACAGATCCAGGATGTGACTGGAAGTCTATATGATGCTATATCTGGTGCTCTTAACCACTATGTATGGTATACTGTGAAGCCCTCAGAACTCTGTTCACACAAACGGCTAGTCAGACCTGAAATGTAGAGCATCCCTGAGTCCTTCCAAGTAATGTTTGGTTCTGGTGAAGTCAGGACCCCAGTCTGCCCAGTGTCTGTAATTTTGTTCAAAGGGTCACATCTTTATTTCTCATTTGACCTTTTCCTGTGACTTGATTCAGATTTAGGTTTGTTGTTCTCCCTCATACAACTTTTCCTAGTTTTTATTTTCCCGGACCCAACTTGGTTCCTGTCTTGGGCAAAGATATTTTTTTCTCACACTTCATTAATTTTTGACCATGGATAGCTTGGGACTCCATTCCTAGGTCCTCCTCGGGGACTGGTGCGACTATATGATGCTTCCTTGGCCCTCAAAAATGAGGCAAGTGAACGCAGAACCTTCTTCCATCACGAGAAACATTGTCTACTTCATTACCTTCAGTGCCACCGTGCTATCCCCTTCCTCTACCTCTCTCTCTGCCTTCCCCAAGGTGCAGTTGATGCCCTCTGAGTCTATTTTTTCTATTCTTTCTACTTCAGAAAGGAAAATCTTATCCATTCTGATAAGGGGTTGGCTTTAACCAACCCCTGTGCTGAGGACTTCCAAATCAAGACTTTTAGCTCTAACCTCTTTCTCAACTTCTATTTATATATCTCTAGTTGCTAGTAGATATCTGTCTCAATAACTCTTACTCATAGCAAAGAAACAAAATTCTTATAAAACAAAATAAAATAAAACTCTATCTCTTCTTTCTCTTCTGCCTAATTCCTCCTTTCCAGTTTATTTCCAACTACTTTTATCCAATATTAGAACTACAAGTGTCCCTACTGGTATCTTAGGAACAGATATTTTGAAGTTGAATAGTTCAGTACTTTTCATAAAAGGACCATAGATTCTTATCTAATATGCATTTCCATCCTGCTTTTCTGAGCTTCAGTAAACAAAGGAGTTCACCACGAAGGGTGGAGTTTATCTTGGACACTGAGCGGTAGGTGAAATCAGAAGGTTTGAACCAATGAAATACACTGGAGTGGAACAATCAGATAACTGGAAAGGTAGAACATTATTAATTTTTCTAAAGATGTGCTTTTGATATGAGCTCAGTGAACTGACCTCTGGCGAGTGGTTTAGTACACCCTTGTCATCCCATGTGATTAAAGAAGCAACCTCTTCTCCTGTCTCCCTGATTCTAATTCTCTCATTCTAACATACCTTTCATCCCAATAGTGAATAGTTAGGATTTTTGGGGGGTGGGGTGGGAATGGGAGTAGAGGTTTTTATCAAGGTGCTAGTTATAAAAACTACTGGATTGATAGGTAAGTTTTAAATGGATTTGTCATACACTTTGACAGATCCAAAAGCAGATTTTATGACTTGCTTTAAAATAAAATTCAACTTAATTTTTCCATTATACCTCAAGAGACTTGTCTTTTTGGTCTTGCTAACAATCTCATGACATATTATTCCTCAGCTGTGATGGATTGATATAGAGTAGACTTGCTTTTAGTGCCAAAGAATCCCCAAGGCACCTCTTCAAATCAGGTTCATGAATTATTGTCTCCTCTGAGTCCATCACATTATTAATTACAATCAGGAATAATTTGTGTCTATTCTGAAACCATGAATTGTTCCCTTAGTGTTGAGAAGTTATGATATATATATTTACATATATTTATATATATATATATAAAATGATAACATGGAGCTATAATGCACAAGGTAATACAAATATTTGGGGACACATGTTGTGATGTTTAGAGCTGGCCAAATCTCTGAAGTTATTTGTAAAGTGTGGAAAGGAATGTTCTTTGTCATCCTTATGGGTAAAAACTACCATGGAATGTCAATAAATGTATCCTGGTCTTATCATGGAACGACAAAATGGGCTCATCTTTATATTTATATTATACATGCATAATATACATTATATTATGTGTAATATACTTATAATTATTTATAATTAAATAAATATGCATTTATATTAATTTCCAAATCTAAATGATATTTGAAACTTTTCCTGGCATTAATTCAGTCCCTTAAAATGTTCCCACAGATATTTCTGTGACCCCCCCACGCAAGATGTGTCTCACATGTACATACAAACTAGTTCATCAAATACAGTGACTACCAGTATATTTTTTCAGTTTTTTTTGAATTGCGGTAAATAAAATATAACACAAAATTTGCCATCATGATCATTTTTAAGTGTAAAGTTTCATAATGTTAAGTGTATTCATATTATTGTAAAACAGTTGTCCAGAACTTTTTCATCTTGCAAATGTGAAACTCTATATCCGTTAAAAACAACTTCCCTTTTTCCCTCCCCCAGGGTCTGGTAACCATCATCCTCCTTTCTGTTTCTATGAATTTGACTACTGTAGATACCTCAGGTAAGTGGAGTCATACAGTATATGTCTTTTTGTAATTGACTTATTTTTCTTAGCATAATGTCTTCAAGGTTCATCCATGTTGTAACATGTGACAAGATTTTCTCCATTTTGTAAGGTTGAATAATATTCCATTTTTGTATATAGCACATTTTGTTTATTCATTTATCCATCAATGGACATTTGGTTTGCTTCTACCTCGACTATTATGAATAGTGTTGCTATGAATATGGGTGTGCAAATATCTATTTGAGAGCCTGCTTTCAATTCTTTTAGATATACATCCAGAAGTGAGATTGCTAGATCATATAATAGTTCTATTTTAAATTTTTTGGTGAAGTTTCATACTGTTTTTCGTACTGGTTGCACCATTTTATAATTCCATTAACAGTGCACAAGGGTTCCAATTTCTCCACATCTTTACCAGCACTTGTTATTTTATTTTTTTATAATAGCCATTCTGACAGGCATGAGGCAATATCTCATTGGGGTTTTGATTTGCATTTCTTTAATGATTTGTGATGTTGAGCATATTTTCATATGCTTGTTGGTTAATTGTATACCATTCTTGGAGGAATAGCTATTCAAGTCCATTGCCTATTTTTATATAGGACTATTTGATTTTTTGTTGCTGAGTTATTTGAGTTCTCTGTGTATTCTGGATATTAACCGCTTATCAGATATATGTTTTGCACATATTTTGTTCCATTTCCTAGGTTTCCTTTTCACTCTGTTGATTGTGTCCTTTGGTGCACAAAATTTTTAGGTTTGATGTAGTCCCATTTGTCTATTTTTGCTTTTGATGCCTGTGCTTTTGATGTCATAGACAAGAAATTGTTGCCACATCCAATGTCATAAAACTGTGCCCATGTTTTCTTCTAGAAGTTTTACAGTTTTAGGTCTTGCATTTTAGATCTTTAATTTGTTTAAATTAATTGTGATATATGGTGTAAAATATGGTTCCAATTTTGTCTTTTTCATATGTGGATATCCAGTTTTTCCAACAGCATTTGTTGAAAAGTCTGTCCTTTCCCTATGGAATGGTCTTGGCTTCCTTGTTGAAGATCATTTGACCATGTGTGCAAGGGTTTATTTTGGGGCTTTCTATTCTATTTGTCCATTTCTTCTGTCTTTATGCTACTGTCGCACTGTTTTGACTACCATAGCTTTGTAATATATTTTCAAATCAGGAAGTGTGAGACTCCAACTTTGTTCTTCTTCAAAATTGTTTTGTCTATTTGGGGTCCCTTGAGATTTCACATGAATTTAATTGTTTAAATTTCTGCAAGAAATGTGGTTGGGATTTTGACAGGGATTACATTGAATTTGTAGGTTGCTTTGAGTAGTATGGACATCTTAATATTAAGTCTTCTAATCCATGAACACAGGATATCTTTCCATTTATTTGTATCTTTAATTTCTTATAGCAATGTATAGTTGTGTTCTGTGTAAAAGTTTTTAACCTCCTTAGTTAGGTTATTCCTAAGTATCTTATTCTTTTTGATGTCATTGTAAATGGAATTGTTTTGATCACCAGGATTGGTTCCAGCCCCCTTTACTGATCACACACGAAAAGCTGCTTGAGGAGGTCTTGCCACTCTTTATGCTGCAAGTGTCCATTGTGGACATGGCATTGTCTACTCCAAGCATGTTGTCTTCTTATGTCCCACCAAATACCAGTGCTTGGGGCACCAGAACGTTGCCAGTCTCTTTGCAGAAGTCAGTGAATGGTCACCTCTGCCACACTGGCCTCTAAGCCTCCAGACTGTCCTGCTTATGCCTCATCTCTCAATGTCCATTTGCTTCTGTTCCTCAGCCCTTGACCAGACTCTTACAAAGACTTTCATCAATTTTAGGACATCACTCTGTAATCTTAAGGCTCAAATCTAGTATAAGGGCTTCAGTGAGTCAGAAACACTTTGTTTACATACATATATGCATCTTTGTTTATATATATAATCTGTGCAGCTTCAGTCTAACTTAAATGGACAGGACAATATTGGGCAGTAGAGAAAGAGGTCAAGAATGCTTGTAAACCCTACCTGTTCCATGGAAATCCTAAGCCCACATAGAGTTAGTTCAGCAGATTAACAGAGCTAGCTTCAGCCTCTTGACTGAATAATTTCTGAAGTTTCTTTGCAGATTTCAACAATTTCTTGGTCAATAAGACAGTCTGGCATAAGTTGAAATGGTCATGTAAGTTTCCTGAGTGGCTTTCTGCTCTAGAAAGATGAAATCCTACAAGGGCCAACTTTACAACCCTACAAGGGCCAGCATGGGCAAGTGCCTGTTTCTAAAGTTAATGCAGGTAGAAATAATTTTCTTCAGTTGTCCTACTCCATAGCTCCCTTCTGCCAACCACACACACACTTAGTGAGTAATCCAGATTATTTTTAGGATTTACAGATATGTGTAACTTCACTGACAAGTGTCAAGATATGCACTCTTTGGCCTTTGTGTAGGTTTTCACTGTGTTGATAGGAGGCACAGTGGAAAGGGAGGGTTGTCCAAACAGAAGGAAGAACTTAAGCAAGTGCATGAAATTACGTAGTGGCTTCAGGACACAGTGGAAATGTCCTTCAGTGCTGTAAATGACTGTCAGGAAAACTTAGAGGGAAGTAGTATGTAGTTTATGACACTTGGAATAGGAGTACTTTGGAAGAATAAGCGAGGGAAAAATGTATTTCTTACCACTGACTAGTAATACAGTGAATATAGATGAGTTCTGGGATTTTCAACATTTCAGAAAGTTAGTTCTTCTTTCTCTATCTTAGCTACAGAATCAATGGATTTTCAACAGAGAGGGGCTCGATTTTTTAATGTACCCTTTATCTTTCCTTTACTCAGTGAGTGACATTTTTTTTTTTCTAAGAAACAGGTTCTCTTGCAGCTCTGTTTTCAGAGTTATTCATGCCTGCTTTCTTCAGGTGAATACAGTTTGAAAGACCAAGGTCTTAGGACAATCTCCCATTTGCCTATTATTTACCTCTCTGAATTAGACCACAAAATTCTGAATATGAAGCCCATAATTCTACCTGATAATAGAACAGAGAGTATAATATCAGATGGCAGGATTTTCTTCCATGATATTAGCCTCAAAGAGCATGTACTCGGCCACACCTTCAGTTTCACTTAACTGACTAGGGGATGAATATTCTAACTTATTTATGGTTTCAGACATCACTATTTCTTGGAGATAATAAGTTTTTAGTTTTTCAGATATGTAAAAAGTACTTGAGAGAAATATATCCTTAAATCAATTTTTTTTGGTAATTTAGGTGATGCCTTTTAAATCTTGTTTCCACTCTAGTGAAGGGCATAAAGATGATCTGAATAATTGGGAAAACACCATATTCATGGTTGAATATTTTAATATTGTAAAATTTGTCATTTTCCCACAAATTAATATACCAATTAAATTCAATTCTAACTTAGAATTTTAGCAGAACTTTAAAGAACACAAAAAGCTTATTCCAAAGTTTATAAGTAAAAGGGCTTATATATAGACAATCAACGACTCCACCAAAAAATTGCTAGACCTAATAAACAAATTCAGTAAAGTTTCAAAATATAAAATCAACATACAAAAATCAGTTGCATTTCTATACACTGACATGAACTATTAGAGAAATAAAGAAAACAGTCCCATTTACAATAGCATCAAAAACAATAAAATATTTAGGAATAAATTCAACCAAGGAAGTGAAATATTTATACACCAAAAACTGTAAGATGCTGGTGAAAGAAATTGAAGACACAAGTGAGTGGAAAAATATCCCATATTCATGGGTCAGAAGAGTTAATGCTGTTAAAATTTTCATACTACCAAAAGCCATTTACAGATTTAATGCAATTCCTATTAAAATTCTAATGGCATTTTTCACAGAAATAGAAAAGAACAATTGTAGCAATCATTTAGAACCACAAAAGACCCTGATAGTCAAAGCAATCTTGAGAAAGAGCAAAGCTGAAGGCATCAGCTTCCTGATTTCAAACTGTTTCGCAAAGTTATAGTAATCAAAACAGTATGGCATAAAAATAGACATATACCAAGGGAACAGAATTAAGAGTGCAGAAATAAACGCATACAGATATAGTCAACTAATATTTGACAAAGGAGCCAAGAATACCCAATGGTGAAAGGAAACTCTCTTTAATAAATGGTGTTGGGAAAATTGGATATTCATATGCAAAAAATGGAACTGGATCTCTATTTTACATCACTCACAAAAATTAATTCAGGGCTTCCCTGGTGGCGCAGTGGTTGAGAGTCCACCTGCCGTTGCAGGGGACACGGGTTCGTGCCCCAGTCCGGGAGGATCCCACATGCCACTGAGCGGCTGGGCCTGTGAGCCATGGCCGCTGAGCCTGCGCGTCTGGAGCCTGTGCTCCGCAACAGGAGAGGCCACAGCAGTGAGAGGCCCACGTACTGCCAAAAAAAAAAAAAAAAAAAAAAAAAATCAAAATGAATTGAGGACTTCACATAAGACTAGAAACAATAAAACTCACAGAAGAAAACATAAGAAAAGAGCTCCTTTGATATCAGTCTTGACAATAATATTTTTGGATATGACACAACAAGCCCAGACAACAAAAGCAAAAACAAAAAGTGTGACTACATGAAATGGAAAATCTTCTGCACTGCAAAAGAACCAATCAACAAACTGAAAAAATCATCTATGGAGTGGGAGAAAATATTTGCAAACCATCCATCCGATAAGGAGTTAATCCAAAATATATAAGGAACTCATACAACTCAGTAGCCCCAAAAACTAACAATCCAATTTAAAAATGGGCAGAGGACTTGAATAGAGGGTTTTTCCAAAGAGGACATACAAATGGACAACAAGTACGTGAAATGGTGTTCAACACTACTAATCATCAGGGAAGTACAAATGAAAACCATAGGGAGATATCACCTACACCTGTTAGAACGAGAGATAACAAATGCTGGTGAGGATGTGAAGAAAAGGGAAACCTGGTGCACGGTTGGTAGGAATGTAAATTGGTGCAGCCACTATGGAAAACAGCATAGAGGTTCCTCAAAAAATTAGAAATGGAACTACCATACTATTCACCAATCCTACTTCTGTGTATATAACCAAAGGAGATGAAATCACTTTATCAAAGAGGTATCTGGACTCCCATTTCATTGCAGTATTATTCACAATAGCCAAGACATGGAAACAACAGAAGTGTCCATATATATAGATTTCATCATTAAAAAAGGAGGGAAATCCTGCCATTTGCAACAACATGGTGGACCTTATGCTAAGTGAAATAAGGATGTGCTCATTTTTCTCTTTGCTAAAATGGGCAAAATTAATAGCAAGAAAACAGTAATAGTATCTAATGTTTGATGAGTGCTAGGTCCAAGCAAGGTACTATGGACTTCAACATGTATAATTTCCTTGAGTTCTCAAAATAACACTTTACCATGCCCATTTTATAAAATAGTGAAGGCAGGGAAAATGTGAGACTTACCCAATGTCACATAGCTAATAAGTGGTGAGGACCAGACTTGATTCCAATCTATTTGGTTCCCAAGTCTGTGCTCTTAAACTGTATGTTACACTGCTATTTATCAAGCTAAGCTATGCTAAAGAGATAAGGATGTAAAGAGATACAAAGCGAATGTTCCCTGCCTTTCTTAGAGAGGTTGGAACAGGAAAATTCATTCATCTTTGACTAAGTAGGGAGTCACAGTCTGATATTTCTCAAAAGGCAAAACAACCTTAACCTCCCTTTCAACCTATTTCGCACTGCCCAGGGTGCAGCCTGATGCTCCACCCATTGGATCTTTTGTGTTCCCCACCCACATGCCGTGATTTTCCTCTTTGCACAGTTGCTCATGCCTTTGTCTAGAGTGTCCTTCCTGGTCTACAGAATTCCCTAATGCATCCTTTGAGGTCCAGGCCAAGAGTAACTGCCTCCATGAGAATTATTGCTCTTTGGATGGAATTTCCTTGAGTGTCAGATTGTATGTTTCTGCTCAGTCTTTTCTTAACTTGTAATTAGTGCAGCTCTTTGTGTCAGGAAGGAGCATGGTTGTTGAATTTAAATTGACTGTTATAAAAAAAAAATTCCAGGGAGCACTTACCTAACAGAAGAGAATATACGAGGAAGGATTAACAATGAACTTGCCTTTTTCCTGTCAACCAGCACTGTTTTAAGCAAAACCTGAGGACATATAAATGTGAAATGTTATTTCAAATGACTAGAAATTTATTTTAAACATGATTTTTCTCTTTTAGCACAAATGGTGAACTGAGTAAATTATAAACTTAAACTGTTGTAACATATTTGATTGTGAAAGAGCAGCATGTAAGGTGCCAGGAATTAATTTCTCAGGGAATGGCTTTGGAGACTGTCTTCTTTAATTACAGATTAAAGCAGACCTTGGCGGTGTCCTTTTGGATCAATATAAATACAGAGCATAAATCAATACTGTTATACTGTTACACAGTGTAGTGTAGAAATTCTTAAAAAGAAAATGAAAATTACAAATTGTCTTAAAGAAATAATGATTTTTACTTGACAATGACTCCATTGTAACCAAATTAAAAATTAGTGCTATATAAATGCATCTGTGCTTAGATTGCCTATTTGTTCATTAGGATGTGCTCATTTTTCTCTTTGCTAAAATGGCCCAGAATTAGAAAGCGGTATATAATTCCAGTTCTGTCATTAATTAGTGGGAAATTATTTTAATTTCTTAGGTTCTAGTTTCCTTACCCTTAAGAGAGTTGGACTAGATGGCTTCAAAGATTCTCCAGTTTCTCAAACGTGTTATGATCCTCTTATAAGAAGGATCTTTGAAATTTTACTGAATCCAAAGAGTTTGAGGAAATATTAGCATATGGGAGGTATTGAGATGAGAGGAGGGAAGGTTGGTTAAAAAAAAAATAAAGAGTAGAAGTGTTTATTTGCTTAGAGTAGAGAGGAAAAGCTGGTGTGGAGGGAAATGTCAACTTAACTGGTAGAGACACTGAAACTTCTACTTACATTGAATTTCATACTTTGCAAAATTATTTCAGGTACATGTTGTGTTTGAGACCCTTGATAAGGAGTTCCCAATCTCAGAGGCAACTGGAAGCATTTCAGGTTTCTGAGAAGGATGATGTGTTTGAAATGATGCTTGAGCAATTTGGTGACTTCTTAAGGGAATATTTGTAAATCAGTTAGAGCAGTGCCTGGCATATCACAAGTGTTATGATATGTTAAAACAAAACTGGAGGTTTTTGGGAAAAGGGAAAGCCTGGCTGGGAAGCCACTGCCATCATCTTTGTCCTGGGAGAGTGAGTAAGACTTGTTTTCTGAAGATACCGAAGGTACTTGGCATTTCTCAGGCTCCCCTGGTTTCCTCTCTCTCTTAATTTTCATTAGGTGATCAAAACTTTTTTCCCCATTTCTAAGCATAATCTCAACTTGCTGGAGCTGAGCCATTTATTTATTTCTTTTTAGAATTTCTTTTTAAAAAATACAATATAGAGTACAGAGAACTGTAATAGAGAGTGCATAAAGTGCATAAGCTTTTATTTTCAAATAACATAACTTATTCGGAATAGTTTTAGTGAAAAACATGTATAGTTTGTAGAAAGGTTGGATAATAAACACATTTAACTCTGAGTCAAGTGCCTATGTTTAGTCCTTCCTTTACCATCAAATGACTTGGTATGGTATTGGACAAATCATGGGATTTTTCTGAGCCTTGGTTAACTCATTTGTGAAACAGAAATGCTAATAACTAATCTCCTATCCATGGAACTGTTATCAGTGCTTAGGACAGTGCTTGGCATAGACAAAACACTTTACAAATATTTCTTGAATGAATAAATGGACTTTAATTTAGATAACATGTGTGGATATATGTACAAATGTATAAATAAAAGTTATTTTTAATGTAAAGAATTCTCTGTATGTCAATCCTAATCCCCCAATTCATCCCACCCTCCCCTTGCCTGCCATGTCCACATGTCCATTCTCTAAATTTGCATCTCTATTCCTGCCCTGCAAATAGGTTCATCTGTACATTTTTCTAGATTCCATATATATGCGTTAATATACGATATTTGTTTTTCTCTTTCTGACTTACTTCACTCTGTATGACAGACTCTAGGTCCATCCACATCTCTACAAATGACCCAATTTAGTTCCTTTTTATGGCTGAGTAATATTCCATTGTGTATATGTGCCACATCTTCTTTATCCATTCATCTGTTGATGGACATTTGGGTTGCTTCCATGTCCTGGCTATCATAAATCATGCTGCAATGAACATTGTGGTACATGTCTCTTTTTGAATTATGGTTTTCTCAGGGTATATCAAAAACAGTAATCAAAACAGTATGTACTGGCGTGAAGACAGGCATATAGACTAATGGAAGAAAATAGAAAGCCCTCAAATAAATGTAAGCATATGCAATCAACTGATCTTTGACAAGGGTACCAGTATTACACAGTGGGGAATGGATTGTCTCTTCAACAAATGGTGTTAGGAAAACTAGATTTTCATATGCAAAAGCATGAAATTAGACTCTTATTTTACACCATGTACAAAAACCAACTCAAAATAGATTAAAGACTTAAGTGTGAGACCTAAAACTGTAAAACTCTTAGAAGAAAATATAAGGGAAAAACTTCATAAAACTGGTCTTGACAGTGATTTCATGGCTATGACATCAAAAGCATAGGTAACAAAAGCTAAAATAAAGAAACAGGACTACATCAAACTAAGAAGTTTCTGCACAGGAAAAGAAATAATCAACAGAGTGAAAAGGCAACCTATGGAAAAGGAGAAAATACTTTCAAGCTATATATCTGGGGCCCTCCAATATTAAGAGGTAAGGGAGAAAGGAGAAGCCAGGAAAGGAGATTGAAAAGAAGGGAGCTGTGAGGTAGGAGGAAAATAAAGAGATTATAGTAGCATGGAAGTCATGTAAAGAAAGCATCGAGGAAGAAAGAGTGAAGAACTGTGTCAAATGCTGATAAGTCAAGTAAGATGAGGTCTAAGAATTACCATTTATATTTTATTTATCAACATGGAGGTGTTGGTGACCCACTTAAGAGCAGTTCTGATGGTGTGATATAGACCAAGAAGAGCTGATTGGGGTGGGTTGAAGATAGAGTTAAGAGAGAGGAATTAGAGACACAAATTATAGAGCAATTCTTTGAGCATTTTTGCTGAAAAAATTGTGCAAAGAATGAAGCACTAACTTGTGGGGAAAGTGAGTCGATATAGACCTTTTTTTTTTAAATGGGAAAATAATGGTATGTTTGTGTTCTGTTTGGAAAGATTCAGTAGAGATAGAAATATTGATGAGGGGGAACTTGTGGAGAAGTCCTTCAGTAGGTGAATGGAGTGGTGTTTAGTGTGAAATTGGACGGGAAAGCTTTAGATAGGAATATGTTTATCTCTCTTAACACATGGAAGACAGAGCATGCAGGGTGATACTGTCAGATGGATTGATATGTTCATTAGAGTCTGAGTATTTTAGTAATCAGTAATGACAGTTCCAGCATATGACCCTGGGAGTCAGAGGTTGAGGTAGGATGAAGGACAAGGTGATGGGGAAGAGGAAGTTGAGGAACAAAGAGACCAGGGTATTTGGAAGATTGCTCATAAGTCTGTTGAAATTGCCAAAAATTAAAACAAGAGTAGAATGACAGTGAACTAAGAGCTAAAATCAGTGCGAAACAGGTGAGATTGGTCTGGGGGTTGCTGAATGACAGTAACAGTGGGGTATAAGAGGTGATATAATCTGATGACTTGAGATTCAAAGATGGAGATCTTTAGGGAGGAGTGAGGGAGAATTAAAGTGGCAATGAAGAGCAAGGATGACACCTGCTGCACCCCTAGGTCCAGTGGTTTGATGGTTGTGGAAGAAAAAACAGGCTTCATTGTGAGAGCTTCATGGAAGTAGCATCCTCATGGAAGACTGGTTTTAGTTAGAACAAGATAAAAAGTAGAGGTAGAGAGAGGGCATTTTGAGAATGACTGAATTCCAGAGAACATGGCAGACTGATTTCAGGAGTTGGGCAGGGGTGAGAAGCGGGGAGAAATAGGAGACATGTAGAGCCTTAAGGATTAGAATGTTGGCAGTAATGGGCCATCTTGGAATCTGGGGATTCTTATAATGACATATAATCAGGGATAAAGGGCTTAAGTAGATCATTGTGTGTGGATTGAAGCAAATAGCAGCAGCAAAGCTGTGAGAGTTGGGGAGTAGGGAATGCAATTATTAACACATTTTTGTTCATATTGGAACACCCTGCAGCCAAGCTAAACATGATGTAATTTATGATAAACAACTCTCACTTGCACAATAGGAGACTGTTGAAAATGCCAACTCCCTGAGGGAAAGTCACCAGTGGCTCAGCTCCCTAGCAAAATGTCAAATACTTGGCCTGATTCTAACTAGGGAAAAGCAGGAGAGCAGTGTTTCCTCTCAGTCCATTCATCCCTCAGCCAGGTTATCATTGCCTGTGATGTTAAGGCAAGAGGCGACAGGAGAGAAACAAGTTGTGTGGGTATGAGTGACCTTCCACTTTCCAGGAGAAAGGGGATCATCTCCAGGCAGTGACACTCAGCCAGGTGTGAGGTACTACCATGTGCCCAGATGGATACATTACTAATTTATTGGGAAGCCTTCCAGATTTACCAGTTTCTGTTACCTCCATGAGAAGCTTATAACAACTTTATAGCAAAAGCTGAAGGTGGAGAACTTCCTTGGGTGTGAATACTCACAAGTGTGTTGCTAGAAAGACCAAATATTAGAACTAAGCAACCTAAGTGTCCATCATCGGATGAATGGATAAAGAAGATGTGGCACATACATACAATGGAATATTACTCAGCCATAAAAAGAAACGAAATTGAGCTATTTGTAATGAGGTGGATAGACCTAGAGTCTGTCATACAGAGTGAAGTAAGTCAGAAAGAGAAAGACAAATACCGTATGCTAACACATATATATGGAATTTAAGAAAAAAAAATGTCATGAAGAACCTAGGGGTAAGACAGGAATAAAGACACAGACCTACTAGAGAATGGACTTGAGGATATGGGGAGGGGGAAGGGTAAGCTGGGACAAAGTGAGTGTGTGGCATGGACATATATACACTACCAAATGTAAAATAGATAGCTAGTGGGAAGCAGCCACATAGCACAGGGAGATCAGCTCGGTGCTTTGTGACCACCTAGAGGGGTGGGATAGGGAGGGGAGGGAGGGAGATGCAAGAGATATGGGAAAATATGTATATGTATAACTGATTCACTTTGTTATAAAGCAGAAACTAACACACCATTGTAAAGCAATTATACTCCAATAAATATGTTAAAAAAAAGAGAGAACTAAGAGGGGGCCTTAGAGATCACTAGAGATGAACTGGTTTCACAGCATCCAAAGTTTTATATTTTGTAGGGGAAACTTTATTATGTCCAATATTTAGAAATCTTATGAGGAACCACAGTATACGTAAAACAGATAAAAATAAAACTTCATTGGGTGGTTTTTGAGATGCTTCTGATTTCCTCCTGAATTTCACTTTATGAGCGCTCATGTGTACCTTTGGGGAAACGCAAGGGATTTTGTAACGCACAATTTTGACAAACATTGATCTAAATGCCTTCTCCTGGCTTGGGTTCCTTAAAAAAGCATACTCTGTGACAAGGATACAAGTGCAAGTTGTTTATTCAAGAGGTGATTCCAGAAAGTGGATTCAAAGTGAGGCCAGTTATCATAGATCGTATGGTTTGTTTCAGTCACAGGCAGCTGCACAGGGGCAGGCATAGTATAGATGGCAATTTGGATTTAACTAGTGTTGTGGTTTTGCCAGGGCAAATGTAATGACGTGAGAGAAGGGCAAGGGAGATGAAGGGATACAAAGGAATGAATTCATTGTAATTATTTACCAAAGAATAAGCTGGGTAAGGAGGGAAGAGGAGATATCAGTAGATGAGGGAGAATGAGACGTTGGTAGGATGGGTCATAGTATTGATGGAGTCGGGGTACCAGAGGGGTGTGAGCTGGAAAGGAATATGGTGGTCAGGGAGTGAGATGCATGAAATTGAGTTCACAGAGGGGCCGCAGTTATTGGTCATGACAAGGTCATTATGGACATGACCATGGGAGTGAGTGGTTGAGACAAGGTGGCGGGTAAGGTCATTTGAGGAGAGGAGCTCTAGGAACTGAAAGTCTAGGGGTGTTGGAATCATCTATTTATATATGGAAATCTCCTTGAGTTAGGACTGGAAAAATGTTGTATAGCAAAGAGAGTAGAATAAAATCTACCAATATATGTACGAGGGCATATCTGGGTGGTGAGTTATACTCACTTTAAATTTATTTCTTACACTTCATGTATTACTTTTATAATCAGAAGTAAATGATTAAAAAAGATAAATTGTTTCAGTTGGGGTTCAGTCAGGAAAACAGGAATTTTATATAATTTTATGCAGCTATTTGGGTGCATACAAATCACAATGGAGCCTGGAGGAGTGAAAGGGGATCAGCCATCAGTTTTTAATTTTGCCATGTTCCCATGGGCCAGAGTCAGAGTGCTGTTACCCGAGAGTTGGGAACCTGCAGGAAACTGCTGCTGACTTCACAGTTTCTTCACATCTTGAGATGAGTGAATGGCAGGGGACTGCACAGGGTGTTGAAAAACTTATCTGTGTAAAGCCCACGCATCTGGTGGTACTGCTGGAGGGAGAGGAAAGTGGCTTCTGCTTCCTTTGCTCCTCTCAGATCTCGTGTTAATGCATCTCACAGGCAAAACGTAATGCATGTCCATCTCTCTGCAGGCAAGGAAACCTGCAAACTGCAGTTCTGGGTGACCATCTCCTGTGATACGGTGAGAGCATAGAAGAAGAATGGGAATGAATGTTGACTGTAGAACCAGGCCAAACCAAACCAGACAGACTAAATCATATCCAGCCTAGCAAACATTGCTTCATAGAGCCAAAATGCATTTCATGGCTCAGTTTGTACTGTCCCCTCTTAAGCTTGGCACTTGGCCTTTTTAACTGAAATTCTCCCTGTCTTGTGTCTCTTTCTAGCATGGATTTTTGTGACTGTAGGATCCAGCATCAATGAAAAGGTTTCTTAAAACCTGCACGTATGTATGTATGAATGTGTGTGTGTGTGTGTGTGTGTGTGTGAGTGTGTTACCTCTTAAATATTACCTAGATTAAAAGGCAGGAAGGATTAGGGTTTCATCTGAGGCAAGTTACCATTGTATCCAGTTTAAAGAATCAGAGGAGTGGAGTGAAGGGAGTGAGCAAAATGGGCCAGGGAGGTCAAGAATAGCTTTTCAAAGAAGGCAGAATTTAATTAGGGCTTGAAGGACAGGGAAAGAGAAAAAGATATGAACAGGGTGCTGGAAGACTAGAGTGCTAGTTTTGGTTCTGCACATAACTAGTTTCTTGACCCCGGTTGTCATTAGGGCTGTTTACAAACATTGCTGCTCCCTTCCCTCTGGCTAGGCACCAGGCTTGCACTTCTCTAGCCCCTTGAAGTCAGGTGTGGCCATGTGACTTCCTTTGACAATGAAGTGTTAGTGGAAGAGGCATATACTACTTGTAGGTAGAAGCATCAACTTGCTTGTGCCTGATGCCGACGTTCCTTTTCCTCGCTGTGGTCGTCCTGCAAGCATGTGCTAAAAGGGAGCCTCTGTTACTCTGGGTCCCTGCGGGATTATGAAGAGATGTGCTGGGCAAGGAGTGTGAGAAAGAAATACACCTTTGTAGTGTTAAGCCACTGGGAATTTTGGAGCTCTTGTGTCAGTGGAATAACCCTACCCATCTTACCTATTAGGGTGACCTTGAGCAAGCCCTTTCATGTGTGGGAGCCCCAGTTTCCCACGGGTAAGATGAAAGATTTAGAATAGATTGTTTTCAAGAATTTTTCTTTTCCAGCAGCAGATTTCAAAGGAAATCCACCAGGAAACCTAAAATGTAAATGGCTCCCAACAGAGCTGGGTGTCCTCTCGGTGAAAACCACTGGATAGAGACTTCTAACATTTTGTCCATCCCTGGGCATGTTTTAAGTCTCTTGGAAGGCTCATAGTCTACCAGTTCCGGTCAGCTTGGCCAGCTTCTCTCTCACTGGAGCAAATCTAACTAGTATGAATTTCAGTAGCATAAACCTGTTTTCCGGAGTTTTCCACTTCTGGGTAAGGTGAACATCATGATTCTGGTTAGAGAACAATCTGTGTGGTCTGACTTACGTAGCTTTCTGGTTTCCCCTTGATGCACTGCGGCAAAGGCAGCTAAGATGGCCTACTCCTTGGCAGGAAACCAGGCATGTGACTGACAGATGATGCTGAAGATCTGCCCCTGAATTCCATTACTGATGCTAACATGGACTCAACTGACCTCTGCAGGGGAGAGACTGAAAAGTCTTATCAGTGAGCATGACGGTGTTTCAGAAGATGGGAAAAGAACTGTTAAATAGACATAGTGCAGACTACAGAGGTACCAATGGTTTGACTGGGTGAGATGGACAATGAATTATGAACTTTTTCTAAAAGAAGGGACCTGTATGACTCCTGACGTCTCTCTCTTTCTCTCCTCATTCTCAGTGGTAAAATGATTGCTGGCTTCAGACAGACCTGGGTTTGAATCCCAAGTCGTCTACTGGTTGACCATGGGCATATACCCTAATGATTCCATCTCAGTTTCTTCTATTGTAGAATGGAATAATAACACCTTCTTGGCCAAGTGGTTGTTAGGATTGAATGAGATGAAGAATGCAAAACACGCGGCACTTGCTTCTCTCTCACTTCCACGCTCCTTATTTCCTGTTTCCTTATATTTTTAATTCAAACAGAAAGTCACAAAAATTATAATCATCCTCATCAGTTCACTCAGTCCCATGTAATTAATTTTTTTTCATCTCGATCTTTCGTTAGCACTTTTATGAATTCATCAGTTTTCCATTAGCTTTCTGAAAATGCTTAGTCATTCAGTTCAGCAGTAGAGTCAGTTACCAGAAACCTGTACTTGTCAGAGCCTCTTCCATGAATTCCTTGAAGATGAAATCTTTTTATAGGAACATTTTTGTGACAGCAACAGAGTACAGCCAGAACTGTCTGTAAATGACAGAAGACATAAGAATGACCACGGTTAAAGATTTGATGAAAGTTCATAATAATACAATTGACAAGGAAATTTAGTTATTTCTGAGATATACATTTTAAAGTAATAACTAGAATTATGACTTATAACATTATACCAGAACATAAGATTTTTAGAAATTTCATGTAATGTTTGAAACATTTATATTAACATACTTCCATACAAATACCCCAAAGAAAGTTTAGTATTAGTTTTTTGTTTGTTTTTTTTATACTGTAGGTTCTTATTAGTCATCAATTTTATACACATCAGTGTATACACATCAATCCCAATCGCCCAATTTAGCACACCACCATCCCCAGCCCACCGCAGGTTTCCCCACTTGGTGTCCATATGTTTGTTCTCTACATCTGTGTCTCAACTTCTGCCCTGCAAACCGGTTCATCTGTACCATTTTTCTAGGTTCCACATACATGCGTTAATATACGATATTTGTTTTTCTCTTTCTGACTTACTTTACTCTGTATGAAGTCGTTAGATCCATCCACGTCTCAACAAATGACTCAGTTTCGTTCCTTTTTATGGCTGAGTAATATTCCAGTGTATATATGTACCACAACTTCTTTATCCATTCGTCTGTAGATGGGCATTTAGGTTGCTTCCATGAGCTGGCTATTGTAAATAGTGCTGCAATGAATATTGGGGTGCATGTGTCTTTTTGAATTATGGTTTTCTCTGGGTATATGCCCAGGAGTGGGATTGCTGGGTCATATGGTAGTTCTATTTTTAGTTTTTTAAGGAACCTCCATGCTGTTCTCCATAGTGTCTGTATCAATTTACATTCCCACCAACAGTGCAAGAGGGTTCCCTTTTCTCCACACCCTCTCCAGCATTTGTTTGTAGATATTCTGATGATGCCCATTCTAACTGGTGTGAGGTGATACCTCATTGTAGTTTTTTTTTTTTAATATCTTGATTGGAGTATAATTGCTTTACAATGGTGTGTTAGTTTCTGCTTTATAACAAAGTGAATCAGTTATACATATACATATGTTCCCATATCTCTTCCCTCTTGTGTTTCCCTCCCTCCCATCCTCCCTATCCCACCCCTCTAGGTGGTCACAAACCACCAAGCTGATCTCCCTGTGCTATGTAGCTGCTTCCCACTAGCTATCTATTTTACGCTTGGTAGCGTATGTATGTCCATGCCACACACTCACTTTGTCACAGCTTACCCTTCTCCCTCCCCGTATCCTCAAGTGCATGCTCTAGGAGGTCTGTGTCTTTATTCCCATCTTACCACTAGGTACTTCATGACCTTTTTTTTTCTCCTTAGATTCCATATATATGTGTTAGCATACGGTATTTGTTTTTCTCTTTCTGACTTAATTCACTCTGTATGACAGACTCTAGATCCATCCACCTCACTGCAAATAACTCAATTTCATTTATTTTTATGGCTGAGTAATATGCCATTTGATATATGTGCCACATCTTCTTTATCCATTTATCCGATGATGGACACTTAGGTTGCTTCCATGTTCTGGCTATTGTAAATAGAGCTGCAATGAACATTTTGGTACATGACTCTTTTTGAATTATGGTTTTCTCAGGGTATATGCCCAGTAGTGGGATTGCTGGGTCGTATGGAGTTCTATTTTTAGTTTTTTAAGGAACCTCCATACTGTTCTCCATAGTGGCTGTATCAATTTACATTCCCACCAACAGTGAAAGAGTGTTCCCTTTTCTCCACACCCTCTCCAGCATTTATTGTTTCTAGATATTTTGACGATGGTCATTCTGACTGGTGTGAGATGATATCTCATTGTAGTTTTGATTTACATTTCTCTAATGATTAATGATGTTGAGCATTCTTTCATGTGTTTGTTGGCAATCTGTATATCTTCTTTGGAGAAATGTCTATTTAGGTCTTCTGCCCATTTTTGGATTGGGTTGTTTGTTTTTTTGTTATTGAGCTGCATGAGCTGCTTTTAAATTTGGGAGATTAATCCTTTGTCAGTTGCTTCATTTGCAAATACTTTCTCCCATTCAGAGGGTTGTCTTTTGGTCTTGTTTATGGTTTCCTTTGCTGTGCAAAAGCTTTGAAGTTTCATTAGGTCCCATTTGTTTATTTTTGTTTTTATTTCCATTTCTCTAGGAGGTGGATCAAAAGAGATCTTGCTGTGATTTATGTCAAAGAGTGTTCTTCCTATGTTTTCATCTAAGAGTTTTATAGTGTCTGGCCTTACATTTAAGTCTCAAATCCATTTTGAGTTTATTTTTGTGTATGGTGTTAGGGAGTGTTATAATTTCATTCTTTTACATGTAGCTGTCCAGTTTTCCCAGCACCACTTATTGAAGAGACTTTCTTTTCTCCATTGTATATCTTTGCCTCCTTTGTCATAGATTAGTTGACCATAGGTGCATGGGTTTATCTCTGGGCTTTCTATCTTGTTCCATTGCCCTATGTTTCTGTTTTTGTGCCAGTACCATATTGTCTTGATTACTGTAGCTTTGTAGTATAGTCTGAAGTCAGGGAGTCTGAATCCTCCAGCTCTGATTCTTTCCCTCAAGACTGCTTTGGCTATTCGGGGTCTTTTTTGTCTCCATACAAATTTTAAGATGATTTGTTCTAGTTCCGTAAAAAATGCCATTGGTAATTTGATAGGGATTGCATTGAATCTGTAGATTGCTTTGGGTAGTACAGTCATTTTCACAATATTGATTCTTCCAATCCAAGAACATGGTATATCTCTCCAACTGTTGGTATCATCTTTAATTTCTTTCATCAGTGTCTTATAGTTTTCTGCATACAGGTCTTTTGTCCCCTTAGGTAGGTTTATTCCTAGGTATTTTATTCTTTTTGTTGCAATGGTAAATGGGAGTGTTTCCATAATTTCTGTTTCAGATTTTTCATCATTAGTGTATAGGAATGTGAGAGATTTCTGTGCATTAATTTGGTATCCTGCAACTTTACCAAATTCATTGATTAGCTCTAGTAGTTTTCTGGTGGCATTTTTAGGATTCTCTATGTATAGTATCATGTCATCTGCAAACAGTGACAGTTTTACTTCTTCTTTTCCAATTTGGATTCCTTTTATTTCTTTTTCTTCTCTGATTGCTGTGGCTAGGACTTCTAAAACTATGTTGAATAATACTGGTTAGAGTGGACATCCTTGTCTCATTCCTGAACTTAGAGGAAATGCTTTCAGTTTCTCACCATTGAGAATGATGTTTGCTGTGGGTTTGTCGTATGTGGCCTTTATTATGTTGAGGTAGGTTCCCTCTATGCCCACTTTCTGGAGAGTTTTTATCATAAATGGCTGTTGAATTTTGTCAGAAGCTTTTTCTGCATCTGTTGAGATGATCATATGGTATTTTTTCTTCAGTTTGTTAATATGGTGTATCCCATTGATTGATTTGTGTTTATTGAAGTATCCTTGCATACCTGGAATAAATCCCACTTGATCGTGGTGTATGTTCCTTTTAATGTGTTCTTGGATTCTGTTTGCTAGTATTTTGTTGAGGATTTTTGCATCTATATTCATCAGTGATATTGGTCTGTAATTTTCTTTTTTTGTAGTTTCTTTGTCTGGTTTGGTATCAGGGTGATGGTGGCCTCATAGAGTGAGTTTTGGAGTGTTCCTTCCTCTGCAGTTTTTTGGAAGAGTTTGAGAAGGATGGATGTTAGCTCTTCTCTAAATGTTTGATAGAATTCACCTGTGAAGCCATCTGGTCCTGGACTTTTGTCTGTTGGAAGATTTTTAATGACAGTTTCAATTTCAGTGCTTGTGATGGGTCTGTTCATATTTTCTATTTCTTCCTGATTCAGTCTTGGCAGGTTGTGCCTTTCTAAGAATTTGTCCATTTCTTCCAGGTTGTCCATTTTATTGGCATAGAGTTGTTTGTAGTAGTCTCTTAGGATACTTTGTATTTCTTCTGTGTCTGTTGTAACTTCTCCTTTTTCATTTCTAATTTTATTGATTTGAGTCCTCTCCCTCTTTTTCTTGATGAGTCTGGCTAATGGTTTATCAATTTTGTTTATCTTCTCAAAGAACAAGCTTTTAGTTTTATTGATCTTTGCTATTGTTTTCTTTGTTTCTGTTTCATTTATTTCTGCTCTGATTTCTTTCCTTCTGCTAACTTTGGGTTTTGTTCTTCTTTCTCTAGTTTCTTTAGGTGTAAGGTTAGATTATTTACTTGAGACTTTTCTTTTTTTTTGAGGTAGGCTTGTATAGCTATAAACTTCCCTCTTAGAACTGCTTTTGCTGCATCCCATAGGTTTTGGATCGTTGTGTTTTCATTGTCATTTGTCTCTAGGTATTTTTTAATTTCCTCTTTGACATTCAGTGATCTCTTGGTTATTTAGTGATGTATTGTTTAGCCTCCATGTGTTTGTGTTTTTATGTTTTTTCCCTGCAATTCATTTCTAATCTCATAGCGTTGTGTTCAGAAAAGATGCTTGATATGATTTCAATTTTCTTAAATTTACTGAGGCTTGATTTGTGACCCAGGATGTGATCTATGCTGCAGAATGGTCCGTGCGCACTTGAGAAGAAAGTGTAATCTGCTGTTTTTGGATGGAATGTCCTATAAATATCAATTAAATCTATCTGATCTATTGTGTCATTTGAAGCTTCTGTTTCCTTATTTATTTTCATTTTGGATGATCTGTCCATTGGTGTAAGGGAGGTGTTAAAGTCCCCCACTATTATTGCGTTACTATTGATTTCCCCTTTCATGGTTGTTAGCATTTGCTTTATGTATAGAGGTGCTCCTATGTTGGGTGCATAAACATTTATAATTGTTATATCTTCTTGGATTGATCCCTTGATTATTATGTAGTGTCCTTCCTTGTCTCTTTTAACATTCTTTATTTTAAAGTCTATTTTATCTGATATGAGTATAGCCCCTCCATCTTTCTTTTGATTTCCATTTGCATGGAACATCTTTTTCCATCCTGTCACTTTCAGTCTGTATGTGTCCCTAGGTCTGAAGCGGGTCTCTTGCAGACAGCACATATATGGGTCTTGTTTTTGTATCCCTTCAGGAAGCCTGTCTTTTGGTTGGAGTATTTAATCCATTCACGTTTAAGGTAATTATCGATATGTATGGTCCTATGACCATTTTCTTAATTGTTTTGGGTTTGTTTTTATAGGGCCTTTTCTTCTCTTGTGTTTCCCACTTAGAGAAGTTCCTTTAGCATTTGTTGTAGAGATGGTTTGGTGGTGCTGAATTCTCTTAGCTTTTGCTTGCCTGTAAAGCTTTTGATTTCTCCATCAAATCTGAATGAAATCCTTGCTGGGTAGAGTAATCTTGGTTGTAGATTCTTCCCTTTCATCACTTTAAGTAGATCATGCCACTCCCTTCTGGTGTGTAGAGTTTCTGCTGAGAAATCAGCTGTTAACCTTATGGGAGTTCCCTTGTATGTTATTTTTCGTTTTTCCCTTGCTGCTTTCAATAATTTTTCTTTGTCTTTGATTCTTGCCAATTTGATTACTATGTGTCTCGGCGTGTTTCTCCTTGGGTTTATCCTGTATGGGACTCACTGTATTTCCTGGACTTGGGTGGCTATTTCCGTTCCCACGTTAGGAAAGTTTTTGACTAAAATCTCTTCAAATATTTTCTCTGGTCCTTTCTCTCTCTCGTCCTTCTGGGACCCCTATAATATGAATGTTGTTGCATTTAATGTTGTCCCAGAGGTCTTTTAGGCTATCCTCATTTGTTTCCATTCTTTTTTCTTTATTCTGTTCTGCAGCAGTGAATTCCACCATTCTGTCTTCCAGGTCACTTATCCGTTCTTCAGCCTCAGTTATTCTGCTATTGATTCCTTCTAGTGTAGTTTTCATTTCAGTTATTGTATTGTTCATCTCTGTTTGTTTGTTCTTTAATTCTTCTAGGTCTTTGTTAAACATTTCTTGTATCTTCTCGATCTTTGCCTCCATTCTTTTTACAAGGTCCTGGATCATCTTCATTATCATTATTCTGAATTCTTTTTCTGGAAAGTTGCCTATCTCCACTTCATTTAGTTGTTTATCTGGGGTTTTATCTTGTTCCTTCATCTGGTACATAGCCCTTTGCCTTTTCATCTTGTCTGTCTTTCTGTGAATGTGGTTTCTGTTCCACAGGCTGCAGGATTGTAGTTCTTGCTTCTGCTGTCTGCCCTCTGGTAGATGAGGCTATCTAGGAGGCTTGATGGGAGGGACTGGTGGTGGGTAGAGCTGGCTGTTGCTCTGGTGGGCAGAGCTCAATAAAACTTAAATCCACTTGAGTGTTGATGGGTGGGGCTGGGTTCCCTTCCTGTTGGTTGTTTGGCCTGAGGCAACCCAACACTGGAGCCTACCCGGGCTCTTTGGTGGGGCTAATGACAAACTCTGGGAGGGCTCACACCAAGGAGTACTTCCCAGAACTTCTGCTGCTGGTGTCCTTGTCCCCATGGTGAGCCATAGCTCCCCCACGCACCCTGCCTCTGCAGGAGACCCTCTAACACTAGCAGGTAGGTCTGGTTCAGACCTGCTCCTTCCCCTGGGTCCTGATGCAGGAGTCACTGCTCCTTCCCCTGGGTCCTGATGCACACACTACTTTGTCTGTGCCCTCCAAGCGTGGAGTCTCTGTTTCCCCCACTCCTGTCAAAGTTCTGTAATCAATTCCCACTAGTCTTCAAAGTCTGATTCTCTAGCAATTCCTCCTCCATTGTCAGACCCCCAGGTTGGGAAGCCTGATGTGGGGCTCAGAACTTTTACTCTAGTGGGTGGACTTCTGTGGTATAAGTGTTTGCTAGTCTGTGAGTCACCCATCCACCAGTTATGGGATTTGACTTTACTGTGATTTTGCCCCTCCTACCATCTCATTGTGGCTTCTCCTTTGTCTTTGGATGTGGGGTATCTTTTTTGGTGAATTCCAGTGTCTTCCTGTCGACGACTGTCCAGCAGCTAGTTGTGATTCTGGTGTTCTCACAAGAGGGAGAGAGAGCATGTCCTTCTACTCCACAATCTTCGTTCCTCCTCTCCTGTTCCTTTTAGTTTCCATCTGTTTTGCAATTCCTATGATACATCTTTCCTGTTTAACATATTGGTTATGTCTTAACAAGTATCAGATGTTTACTTATTTGAAGTTCTGTGGGCATCACTTTGCACCACTATGTTCAGGGGACTTTGGAAATTTCTATCCTCAATATTTTATGAGGATGTGTGTTGAAGATCCATTTTAGCTTTTGCTAAGTACCTACTTGTATGGTGGAGATGCCTAGTTGCACTTTCTAATTAGAAGAAGGTCATGGAGTACAATCAAAACTATATACCTTAAAACTGGCTCTTAAAACTCTTCCTGTGTCCTCAGCAAGGGGAAGAAAAGTTCTCAGAGTGTCCTAAGTGGCGTTCACTCTTCATTTGCTATGGGGTAAAAGTGGCAGCCAGAAATGGTGTACAGAGATCATAAAAGGCCATAAGTTTGTGACCTGAGAGGTCACTCTGAGAGTCACATGTAAATGGGGCAGCCTGGTGGTGTAAGGAGTGGGATAGACAACAATGCAATGAAAGTGGAGTGAGATTCAGATACAGAGGGCCTGATCTTGGTCCTTGACTTCAATATGGACCTTGATAAAATTTTATAATATTGTTGGCCCTCAGTTTATTCATCTATAAAAGGAAGACATTGCCTAAGAGCAATGTTACGTGCATGAAAGAAGATAATATATGTGAAAAATACTTTGTCATCTCTGAACTACCGTCCAATGGTTAGGAGTCATGATCACCCTTTCATCTGTTACTGGGTAATACCTTACAGGGGGCAGGTATATGGGTAATACCTTACAGGGGGCCCAAGGGCCACATCCAGCAAGACGACTCATGGGCAACGTCTCTGAGGCAGGGCTGTTGACTTTGGCTCTACTGCTCTCTAATATAGTTGGCATGACTCCTGTTTGGTGACTGTGGGGCCCAAAGTACAGTACTGACGAATAACTTGATGAATGTCTTCTAGAAAATTGAAAACAGAGTTGAGACTACCATTTATACTGAGCAGATCCCTGTATCCTGGTTAGTTAGCTAGTGATAAGAGAGTGAACATGAGATTATAATTGGTATAAATACAGAGCTCTGTAGCATCATCCATGTGGATTCTTGCAGGTCTAGGGGCTTCCGGGGGACTTGTACCGGATAAAAGACAAATCTACTCACAATGGATATTGACAAGATTTGGAAAAAGAATCAGAGGTTATCATTTCCCTCAGATCTTAGACACCCATGTTTAAATCCTTTGGGCTTTGTGTTGTTTTCATCACTGGACAATGCCCCTGTCAAAGTATTTATCACTCACTTGTGGTTTTATCTGACAAACATGTATTGAGCATCTTCTGTACATAACCTGCCATGTTAGGGAGCCATGGATTTTTTTTTCCCCTCAACATTTTATTATGAAAATATTCAACCATAGAGAAAAATTGAAATAATTTTATAACTAGCAACTGGCTTATACAATTATATATCTAAATAAATCTTTTCTTCTATTTGTCCATCAGTATATATTACTGTTCCCCCTAAATTCTTGAGTATGCATATCAGAAATTATGGAGGATTTTTGAGCAGGGGTGTAATAAGATTCAAGCTGCGTGTCATGTAAATGTCTCCTATGAAAATATGGGTGTGATGGTGCTGGTCCTGGTGATTGTGCCCTTCTCACTGCCTCTGTCCTTCTCTTATTTTTAGGAGAATCAGTCATTGACTAACATGGTGGGAATGTCAGAGAGTTTCCCTAAACTGGATGGGAGAGATAAGGATGGTGCTGATCTATAGAGCATGCTTTCACACATGTACTGAAAAGACAATATTGGCATGTGATCATGTGGCATAGGACTCCTCAAAGTTTCTTGGCTTAATTTATCCATTTTCCAAAGTATGCAGTTACTTTACTAGGAATTTTATCTGTATTCTTTCTCTCTTGTTATTTTCACAATGGTCCTTTGAGTTGGCATTACTACGCCCATTTTTCCGATGTATATACCGAGTATGAGAAAATTTAAGTCATTTGCTTGAATTACTTGACTGGGAATTGGTACTACTGGATTTATACTCTAGAGACACAATGTTCTTTCCCCTTCATTGGCTGTTGCCTAAAGCTGGTACTTATTCTACCCCTTGCAAGCCACAGTGCTTCAGAAGGAAGTATTATAGAAGCAAAAGAAATCTGCAAAAATTATGTCTCTTCTAACAGACAAATTATAGGATTCCACAGTCCCATGGTAGCAATTATCCAATCTTCCTTTCAGTCTATGAACATTGGTGAGGAAAGATTTCCCTCCTGGGCAGTCTGCAGATTTGCTGTTGCTGACACAGATATGCATCTCTCTCCTGGCCTGATCTCTGCTGATCTGATTGGCCTCTGTTCACCAGCGGTATTCTTTCCCAAACATCTAGGGCACTCACTGCCTTTCCTGATCAAACCATAAAGAGCCCTGAAGATTTTCCAACCTCATCAGGGACTACAACACTTTCCCAATGCTCATGTCTTAGTAATATCAAATCAGATTAGGAACTTGTTCCTTGAGGCCATTACTCTCAATTTATGTGTCAACTTTATTTCTTTGGTGGTAGGAGGTGGGAAGAAATAAGGAGAGCTTGTTACTTCTGAGAGATTTACATCTGCCTCTTTTTTAAAAAAAAAAATGATTAAGGACATATAAATTTACCTTCTTTTACCATTTTTAAGTGTGCTAGGATCAATAGTGCTAAGTATTTTTGCACTGTTGTGCAACAGATCTTAAAAAGTTTTTCATTTTGCAAAATGAAAACTATGTATCCATTAAACAGCAACTCCCTATTTTTCCTACCTCCCAGCCCCTGGCAGCCTGTTTCTATGAGTAGGACTACCTTAGATACTGCATATTATATTGGATGGGCCAAAAAGTTTGTTCAGCTTTTCAGTAAGATGTTGTGGAAAAACCCAAATGAACTTTTTAGCCAACACGGTATTATACATATCATATCGTATTTTACAGAATTCATTTTTCTGTGACTGATTTCACTTAACATACTGTCTTCAAGGTTCAGCTATGTTGTAGCATATGACAGCAGCTCCTTCCTTTTTAAGGCTGAATAATATTCTGTTGTGCGTATATACCGCATTCTATTTATCCATTTATTTGTCAGTGGACACTTGGGTTGCTTCTATCCCTTGGTTATTGTGAATAATGAGACTATGGATATGGGTGTGCAAATATCTTTTTGAGATCATGCTTTCAATTCTTTTAGATAAATATCCAAAAGTGGGATTGCTGGATCATATGGTAATTCTATTTTTCCTTTTTTTGAGGAACCTCCATACTGTTTTCCACAGTGGCTGTAACATTCCCACCAACAGTGCATAAGGTGGGCTTCCCTGGTGGCGCAGTGGTTGAGAGTCCGCCTGCCGATGCAGGGGACGCGGGTTTGTGCCCCGGTCCAGGAAGATCCCACATGCCATGGAGCGGCTGGGCCCGTGAGCCATGGCCGCTGAGCCTGGGCGTCCGGAGCCTGTGCTCCGCAACGGGAGAGGCCACAGCAGTGAGAGGCCCGCGTACCGAAAAAACAAACAAACAAACAAAAAAAACAGTGCATAAGGATTCCAATTTTTCCACATCCTCACCAACACTTGTTATTTTCTGGGTTTTTTTGTTTTTAAATTTTTATTGGAGTATAGTTGATTTACAATATTGTGTTAGTTTCAGGTGTATAGCAAAGTGAATCAGTTATACATATACATATATCCACTCTTTTTTTTTTTTTAGATTCTTTTCCCATATAGGTCATTGTAGAATACTGAGTAGAGTTCCCTGTGCTCTATGGTAGGTTCTTATTAGTTATCTATTTTCATTGTGGTTTTGATTTGCATTTCTCTAATTATTAGTGATGTTGAACGTTTCTTCATATGCTTGTTGATCTTTGTATAACAGCTTTGGAGAAACATCTATTCAAATCCTTTGCTCATTTTAATAGGGTTATTTGTTGTTGTTGACTTGTAGGAGTTCTTCATATATTGTGAATATTAACCCCTTATCAGGTATATTATTTGCAAATATTTTCTCCTATTCCACAGATTGCCTTTTCACGCTGTTGATTGTGTCTTTCGATCAGGTTTGCCTCTTTTTTGAAGATCAGTTTCTACAGTCAATATCAGAAATGCTTCTCAGATTAGGACTTATTACCTACCTCTAGTATAGCACCTACTACATTTAACTATTTATCATTTAATTACAATCTTTAAAGGCAGGTACTATGTACTATTCAACTTATACTCTTAGTGCCTAGATCGGTACATGTTTATAATGAAAATGAAATAAAATTATTCTCCCTCTTGCCTCTTATGTATATATTTGGCATTTGTTTACCCAGAGACAACTCCTTCTCTATGCTGGGGCTATCAGAACAGACCACCTCATTAGTTAGGTTTGAATGGGAGGATTCCAGCAAGGTGAACTCTTAGAAACAGGAAGTGGTCACCAACCAGTTCCACTGGTGAAGCATTTTCTAAAGTCTGCATATTCTGGTGATTTGATTTCAGCTCTCCCTGGGGAATAAGGTAGTTATGGTTCAGAATTCTTTCTTTAAGTGTGACCATACTAGCAAGAGAGCTCCAGTAAATTCCTAGTTTTTCCTCATTGGGTTTTGATCATTTTTGTGGTTTCTATAGCTCCTAGAATTGGGTCAGGCATAGAGAGTACCAAGATAGTCCAGGAAGTGTAAACAGTATTGGGCAAAATAGAACAGCACATTAAAAGGATCATACACCATGATCAAGTGGGGTTTATCCCAAGAATGCAAGGATTCTTCAATATACTTAAATCAATCAATGTGATAAACCATATTAACAAATTGAAGGAGAAAAACCATATGATCATCTCAATAGATGCAGAAAAAGCTTTTGACAAACTTCAACACCCATTTATGACAAAAATTCGCCTGCAAGTAGGCATAGAGGGAACTTTCCTCAACATAATAAAGGCCATATATGACAAACCCACAGCCAACATCGTCCTCAGTGGTGAAAAACTGAAACCATTTCCACTAAGATCAGGAACAAGACAAGGTTGCCCACTCTCACCACTCTTATTCAACATAGTTTTGGAAGTTTTAGCCACAGCGATCAGAGAAGAAAAAGAAATAAAAGGAATCCAAATTGGAAAAGAAGTAAAACTGTCACTGTTTGCAGATGACATGATACTATACATAGAGAATCCTAAAGATGCTACCAGAAAACTGCTAGAGCTAATCAATGAATTTGGTAAAGGAGCAGGATACAAAATTAATGCACAGAAATCTCTCACATTCCTATACACTAATAATGAAAAATCTGAAAGAGAAATTAAGGAAACACCCCCATGTACCATTGCAACAAAAAGAATAAAATACCTAGGAATAAACCTACCTAAGGAGACAAAAGACCTGTATGGAGAAAACTATAAGACACTGATGAAAGAAATTAAAGATGATACCAACAGATGGAGAGATATACCATGTTCTTGGATTGGAGGAATCAACACTGTGAAAATGACTATACTACCGAAAGCAATCTACAGATTCAATGCAATCCCTATCAAACAACCAATGGCATTTTCCACAGAAGTAGAACAAAAAATTTCACAATTTGTATGGAAACACAAAAGAGCCCGAACACCAAAGCAATCTTGGGAAAGAAAAACGGAGCTAGAGGAATCAGACTCCCCGACTTCAGACTATACTACAAAGCTACTTTCATCAAGACAGTATGGTACAGGCACAAAAACAGAAATATAGATCAATGGAACAGAATAGAAAGCCCAGAGATAAACCCATGCACATATGGCCATCTTATCTTTGATAATGGAGGCAAGAATATACAATGGAGAAAAGACACCCTCTTCAAAGCGTGGTGCTGGGAAAACTGGACAGCCACACGTAAAAGATGGAAATTAGAACACTCCTTAACACCATACACAGAAATAAACTCAAAATGGATTAAAGACCTAAATGTAAGGCCAGACACTATCAAACTCTTAGAGGAAAACATAGGCAGAACACTCTATGACATAAATCACAGCAAGATCCTTTTTGACCCACCTCCTAGAGAAATGGAAATAAAAACAAAAGTAAACAAATGAAACCATAAGCAAGACAGCAAAGGAAACCGTAAACAAGACAAAAAGACAACCCTCAGAATGGGAGAAAATATTTGCAAATGAAGCAACTGACAAAGGATTAATCTCCCAAATTTACAAGCAGCTCATGCAGCTCACTGTCAAAAAAATGAACAACCCCAAAATGGGCAGAAGACCTGAATAGACATTTCTCCAAAGAACATACACAGATTGCCAACAAACACATGAAAGGATGCTCAACCTCACTAATCATTAGAGAAATGCAAGTCAAAACTGCAATGAGATATCATCTCACACCAGTCAGAATGGCCATCATCAAAAAATCTAGAAACGATAAATGCTGGAGAGGGTGTGGAGAAAAGGGAACCCTCTTGCACTGCTGGTGGGGATGTGAATTGGTACAGCCACTATGGAGAACAGTATGGAGGTTCCTTAAAAAACTAAAAATAGAACTACCAAATGATCCAGCAATCCCAGTACTGGGCATATACCCTGAGAAAACCATAATTCAAAAAGAGTCATGTACCACAATGTTCACTGCAGCTCTCTTTACAATAGCCAGGACATGGAAGCAACCTAAGTGTCCATCAATAGATGAATGGATAAAGAAGATGTGGCACATATATCCAATGGAATATTACTCAGCCATAAAAAGAAATGAAATAGAGTTATTTGTAGTGAGGTGGATGGACCTAGAGACTGTCATACAGAGTGAAATAAGTCAGAAAGGGAAAAACAAATACCGTATGCTAACACATATATATGGAATATAAAAAAAAGAAAAAAAGGTTCTGAAGAACATAGGGGCAGGACAGGAATAAAGACGCAGATGTAGAGAATGGACTTGAGGACATGGGGAGGGGGAGGGGTAAGCTGGGACAAAGTGAGAGAGTGGCATGGACATATATACACTACCAAATGTAAAATAGATAGCTGGGGGAAGCAGCCACATAGCACAGGGAGATCAGTGCAGTGCTTTGTGTTCACCTGGAGGGGTGGGATAAGGAGGGTGGGAGGGAGACACAAGAGGGAGGAGATATGGAGATATATGTATATGTATAGCTGATTCACTTTGTTATAAAGCAGAAACTAACACACCATTTTAAAGCAATTATACTCCAATAAAGATGTTAAAAAAAAAAAAAAAAGAAAGCCACTCCTAGAGGAAAGTATGGAAGGATTGAAATATTAACCCTGATTATTTCAAGAGGTATAATGGAGGGAAGTGGGTAGATCCTTAAACCTTCGGTCCTCCCTCTATCCCTCTCTCTCTCTTTCTTTCTTTCCTTCTCTTTCTTTCATTGTTACTAAAAGCTATGCTTTCAAGTTAATAAATTAAATGAATTGAAAACAATAACAATGAAAATTCCCCAAACTCCAAAACTAGAATGAACCACTAGTGGCAGCTGGGTTCTAAACTGCCTGATTAGATGGGGATCCAGACACTTCCTGGTATTAATACTATGGGTGAATAATAGTCCTAAAATGGGAAGAAGGAAAGACAAGGATGAGGAAGGATGCAAGCGATAGAGTGTACTGATGGTTAAAACCACACAACTCTGCTATTACACTGAGAAAGGAGCCCAGACAGTATGTAGACAAATCAATGTGGGTGTATTCCAATAAGCCTTATTTACAAAATCAGGCAGCTGACTGGATTTGTCCCACATGCTACCATAGTTTGCTGGTACCCCTGTTTTAGAGGGAAGGAAGAATTGAGGTAAAACTGGCAGCCATCTTGGATTCCATTAGTCAGGCTTGCCTGGAATAGAGAAGTTCTCTGCATTCGGTTGCTTCCAGTGACGTGCTTTCTGGTTCCTTGTGATGTCTCTAGGTATACTGGTATGAGGTGCCGAGACTACAGCTGAAGGTTTCCATTAGCTACAGAAGACCAATCATACCTTATCTCTGGGGAGATGTGTGACTAATAAATTTAGTCAAACAGTTAAATATTTTAATGAATATACCTTATTTTGGACATGTCGTACAAAAGTGAATTTAGTTGTTATCAACGTAACCACCGCACACAGCTTTGATGAGGAGCTCAGGTCAGGCAAAGCCAGGCCAGCAGCAGTTTAGCTGCTGTGGTATCGACTCATTTGTCATTTTCCTGTGGGTCTTGCAAAGGGTTTATAACATCCCTCTGTAATGTCTTTGTGTCTGAGGCTTTGCCGACCTCCTTGCAAAACTCATCGTTTGAACTTTTTCTTGATGTGGTCTTTTGAGCAGTTTGTTGCCTGCTCTATCTTCAGTTGGGGCAGGAGTCCTCTTCTTCTCCCTTTGCTCTTCCTTCTACTATTGTGACTTTAAGTTGTCAGCCTGTAAATGGCTCTTATACAGACCATTGGTGCTATTTCTGTTGTGTGGCTGCTTTCTCGTGGTATGCAGTTTAGTTAGTCTTTCTTTTTTGTTTCTCAGGACAAGGCAGGCATATAGATAATGGTTCTGAGGCTCTCTTCTTAACAAACTCCATAGAAAGTAAATGGCCATTTATTTCTCTCAGTATAACCCATAATTTTGGAGTAAAATAGCCGGGCTCTTAGTAACGACCTTTAAAAGCAAAAGAAAGACTTCATATTGTCCTGATGGCTAGGATATTTCTGAGTCTCTTCATTTCAGCCTCTTTCATTTCATTTGATTTCTTCATTTGAAAGATAAGAAGATCAAAGGGGGTTTGTCAGCCCCTTGACTGTTAGCAGCTGTAGAAGAGCTGTTTGCTTGTAATTCTTCACTGCTGTCTTTACAGCTGATTCTCCTTTCTGATGCTCCCTTGCAGGGGTGAACGTAGGAAGGTAAGATGTTCTGACACTGTCATGCTGAAGCCTGGTGGAGAGCCTCCAGAGTTTTGGTTTGTTTTATTGTAGAATATAACCTGCTGTTGACTCTGGCTCTGTTAGGGCCCCAAGAGAACCTTACCTACCCTGAGAAAGTACTAATTAGAGATGGAGAAAACTTTGTTTTCTGTGATGATGTGTTATAAGATTTTTAAAATGTTCACCTTCCAGGAGAGTTCCCATTGCTGATATTATTTATGTGGTTATTGGTCTCTTTGTATTAATTGAAATCACATGTGTCTTGGTTGCCAATATACACTGAGGAGGAATCATGAAGTATTAACCAATCAACTTTTTCATGCTTGTGCTCTGGAGCGTTCTATATACAGGCAACGTGATCAAAGGTCCATGGCACTGTGTTTTAGATAAACTTGGAGAAGAATAAATATTTTACAAATTAAAGCATCAGAAGAATTTTGAAATGGTCTCCCTAACACTGATCCCAGAATATGACCAAAGAGAGGAATGGCCTGATCTGAAGTTATTCTTTCATCCTAATGTTTGTAAATGAGCACTAGAGCACAAAGTCCCACGAGTCCTCAGCTTGCTAAGCAGCTAAGATTGGTTGAAAAAAGAGTGTGAACCTCTGTCCAAAAGCATTCCCCTGTCCTGGGGAACCGGTAAGGCTATTCAGCTTTCCAGTGTTGACCATTGAACTCCATTTCATAGGTCTTGACTTGAAAAGCTTGAGCACCATGTCAAGAGTGTTTACTGTAGTCAGACTCATTAAGAATGAAGAAGAAACTAGGTATCATAACAGGCAATAATAGTGCTACAGTTTTTTTCTGTGCTCAGGAGCTGTCAGGAATAGGAGAGGAGGACCCACGGGGACTACATTTGAGGATCTGGTGAACTGAAATTATCAAGGAATGGAAAGGTCCCTTGAGGGGAGGGACCTATTGTTTATGGGTTTGACCCTACATGAGGGGTGTGGGGTGGGGCCTTTTCCCAGTGTGGAAGCCTAATCCAACCTTTCGGTGGGACTGTGGGCATCTACAAAGAACACCTGGGGGGATAACAGGTACCTAGTTCTTATAAGAATCATAGAAGAACCCCATGGGGTTCAGCCATGTAGGGCCCTGTGCTCAAATCTTTCCACTTAAGACGCATCTTCAAGCCTCTGTGCAGGACCCTGTGGAGCCCTTCCATGAGGTGAGGGTTTGCCCAAGAAAAGAACTCCAGGTTGAGTGAATGAAGGAGGGAGGATCATTCTCACAGAATAATGTAATGAAAGAGCACTGGACTCCTCTGACTTTAGGGCTTTCAGACCTGGCTCAGCCACTTAGCAGCTGTGTGACCTTAAAAAGTTGAACTATCTGGGCCTCACCTTCATTCCTTTCCTGGAAAATGAGGGAGTTACATTTTATAACTTCTAAGATACCTTCCAGGTCTAGGATTCAATAAATATAGGAGGTTGGGATTTGAAGAAAAAGTTGAAAATCAACAAGCAAGGAGAGGTCTGACTCCTTTAAAAAGGCCCCACATGATCACTGGTTAGCATGGCCTTTTGCTTTCTCAGAACTTAGTTGAATTATATGGGTTTTTTTTTTTCTAAGCCAAGCCATTCAACTCTTAAATTTGGAGAACTGTTGAGCAGATGTCTCCTCCCCAGCTTCCCCAAATTACGGCTTTGGGTGAGTCGAGTTCTTATGGTCAAAACTTACAAGTCATTCCTCATGCTACAACCTGTGTCAGAATTTGTCATCCAACCAATTGCAGTCATTTCCTGGGTCTCTTTTGTGGGTCAGGCACCAAATACAAGGTCCAATAAAGGCACAAAGTACAAAAGAAGCTTTATATTAGGAAAAGTAGATATGTAACCCATGGGCTGCTACTCCCTGCTTCTACATTCATGATAGACACAGCCTCAGTATCTTCTTCAACACAGCATTCCAATCAGTCACTCCCAACTGAAGTTGGCTTATGGAATGAAACTCACATGTCATCTATATTCTCCATTAGTATTGCAATGACATCTCTGACAATTGTGTTTAACTCTGTATTCCTAAAACATACTGGTTACTGACCACAGGTAACTTAGCTCTCTGAAACCCTCACTAAGATTTCCTCTATATCCATCACCACAGTGCCATGTTTGTTTTGCTGCTGTCTATGCATGGGAATGATGCCTGTCTCCAACACGACTGCTAGTTCCTACCCCATGGGGAAACACACTGCTTCCACTAGCAAATATCTGTCAAAGGCCAACTGATATCAGTACACAGCAGCTGGTGGGAGCGAATATGCTTCCAAAGGGTTTCTATGGTTTCAATGACCTAATGAAATGTTTTGTTATAGAAAGATGGTGATTTCAGTAGAGCACAATGACTGTTCTGCTACGTAGCCTACAAATGTTTAGTAGGATTCAGATATACCAATGAAAACACCTGAAACACTATTTTTTTCCACTTGGAAAAATTTTCAGATGTCCTTTCAACATTATTAAATGAGTCACAATCTTTTTTTTAGGACAGAAAACTCAACTTAAGGTCACTTCTGATCTTTACTTACTTGGAATCAAGTGAAAAAAAAACTGTTCTAAAATTTTTTATCCAACAATAGCAAATACAGCATTGAAGACGTCAGCTGCTGAGAAGGATAAATCAACACTCCCAAACTATGTGTATTTTGAGTCTCTCTCTTTCCCTATAGGCATAAGTGTCTCTTGAAGTAGGTTTGTATGTTAATTTTCAATGTGTCAGGAAAGGAAAGGTTGGTATCTTTTGGAGGAATATAATTAAAAACAAAGTCTTCTCTAAATCCAGAAATTCTCTTCGCAAAGTTAGTAAGCGAAAGAAAACACTTTTATTACTGAATAAGCATTAAACCAGAATGTGCTGAGTGTCTCAGGCAATCAGCTTTAAGAGACTGCACAGACAGAAAGGAATCACATCTCCTTATATAGCAAAGAAGATACAACCAATTACATACATGTTTTCAAGATAAACAATAACTGGTCTTCAAGTAAGAACTTGATAACACCATTTGTCACACACAATTCATCTTAACTTTACCTGGTAATTGGGGTGACCATCTGTATTAGCTAAATTGCTTTATTCAGTAGAAAAACAAACTCATCTCTTTATGATAAGGAGGTACTTTTGCAACTTGGAGCAATGTGCCCACTGAAATTAGGCTCATACCTCCTAGTAGAAACTAGGAGATAAGGGTGCTATCTTCTTTGATGTTTGCATTTCAAACAGATGACTCCCCTGTCCTTGAGAAAGACATTCTGGGTCATAAAATAGACAAAAGACTAGCTGATGAAAAGCCCATCTGGTCTTTAAAAGGATTTATATACATTTCAAAGAGATGAGAAAGTACTTACAATTCCAAATTTTCAAAGAAAAAGGAGAGGGAAATCTATTTTCAACAGGGATAATTGTCTTATTTTAAATTTGTATGTGTCCTTAATCACCTAAACACTCTAGGAAGAGTGTAGGAAGACTCTAAGAAGGTTGAACAGGACTGTAGGAGTTGACTGATAAAAGAATCCACCTAGAAAATGAGAGTCTTGGGAAGAAGGAGGTGGACCAAGTATGTGGCTCACCCATGTACAGATCTAAATAGATTCCCTGGCATAAAAATTCTGTAGGACCAGGAAGGACATGGAAACTCAAGGACGTCAAGGTGGTACTTCCAGGGGTGAAAAACCAATTTCACTGAAGCTCAACCCACCACTCTTTCCATTTTTGTTCCCTTGTCTATGAGCTGCAACTGATATTATTTAGTTAATTTCTCTCCTTTGCCATTAAAAATATTTCCTTATGTAGCCCCCATCCATCCTTTCTATGTTTATTCTTCTTCCCTTTGTCCCAATTTTTCTTCAAGCCTCAGTTTACTACAGGTTTTAGCAAAACCTCACACTTTTTTCTAATTCTAAGACTTCTTTTATAGTCATACCTGATTATGCATCTTATTTCCAACTTTTGGAATAATATTTCCAAATTTTTACAAATTAATGTGAAATTAATTTGTGAGAATGTGAGCTCCCCAGAGAACCTCCTGGGTATCTATTCTCTCGTTCCATAGCCTTCTCTCCTACCTATTTCCATTTTGAAAAAAATCCCATATAACACTTATTTGAATACATTTCTTATCCTTCTAATCAGGACTTGATGCTATATCATCAAAATTATCTTAAAAATCTTCCAGCTTTGTGAGTCATTTTCTTTTATGGAGACCAGAGCATGGAATCAATCTTGCCTTTCTTTTGAATGTCTTGGAATCTGGCTTCCCAGATAGTGTATACTCTTGACTTGGCCAACTTTCCCTTTTTCCAATTATTGCAAAAATCCAAGGTTATATGATTCCTTTTCCTCAAGGTTTTGACATTTTCATTTGACTAACTATTTATTCCCTGTTAGAGAAACAGTTTCCACAGATGACTCTCTAATACTTTCAGAGAGAAACACATTTTGGAAGCAAAGTCCAGAGTTTCTCAGATAGGATTTGACCAAATGTGGTGTGTTGATTGTTGATCTTCTACATCACTTGTATATATAAAGTTTATAATCTGCATAAAGGTTTAATAAATCATATGTTTTCTGAACTTGGTATGTAGTCTGTTGTATAATTTTGCAGTTTTTCATTCCTCCCCCCAGTCTGGTTGTTCCTAAAATCAAATGCTTGACAGGTTCCTTCCACTCTCCAATATATATATATTTTTTTGATAATGAAATTTACTACATCATCTCTCCTAATGAGCTGTTTCTCTTGAATCTGGGCTCTGTTTCCTCTGCTGTATTCTAGCTGTGACCTCTCACCAAAGCTTAGTGTAATCTCTGGAGCATATTTACCACTTCCTACCTCATATAACACTTGTTTTTATACATTGCTTATCAGGCTGTAATTAACATAATGGGTATAAACTGTTTTCATTTTAATTTTTCCCTGTGGTGCCTAGCCTAAAGTTTGATACAAGGTGATTGATAACTATTAATATAAATAAACGAGTGAAGGCACAGCCTGTTAGTCCTAATAAATACATTAACATAAGACTAATATTTGAAAATAACTTTTTTCTCTTGTTAAGCTTTAATAGAGTAGTCAGGCAGATAAAGAAATAGAATAATTAGTTTAGTAGCAAGAACAGGACAAGCAGCCCAAAATTAACTGACAAATCAGACACAAAGACCAAACAGGAGTAATGTAGGTAAGTTTATAGGAATCAGGAGCAAATAAAAATGGAAGTAAAATCAGGGAAGAGTGATTTATTAAGCAAAACTAGTTTGGGAAGCCTTTTTTTTTTTTTTTTTTTTTTTTTTTTTGCAGTACCCGGGCCTCTCACTGTTGTGGCCTCTCCCGTTGCGGAGCACAGGCTCCGGCTCCGGACGCGCAGGCTCAGCGGCCACGGCTCACGGGCCCAGCTGCTCCGCGGCATGTGGGATCTTCCCAGACCGGGGCACGAACCCGTGTTCCCTGCATCAGCAGGCGGACTCTCAACCACTGCGCCACCAGGGAAGCCCTGGGAAGCCTTTTATAATTAGTTATTTTGTCCATGAATCCATGAATAATACATACAGCAATAGTAAGTAGGGTTCTTATCCTTCACAGTTATAATTCTGAACAGAACAGTGTCTGATAGCCCTATGCTTTGAACTCTAGCTTCTCAGCCTTCTAACACATATTGTGGCTTATTTGGATGGTGAATGGGAAAGAAAGACTGTGCTCTCTATTTTCCCTAGAGAAGGAGGATGGGACGATATCCCCTGGGCTTAAAAAGTAATTTGTGAGAAAAAAGAAAACCAAACAAAATTCTTCCTCTGAACATTCATTTAGTTGAATGGCCTTACATAGTAAACCCTGTTTGACTTACTCTTGTTAAAAGCATGACCACTTGAATAAGGATGACCTGATAATGTACCTTCCAGTGATGGGTATGTTCCTCCAGGAACTTCACCTGCCTACTAAAACAATTACCAAGATAGTTTAAATTCAACAAGACGCTTAAAGAAAGTTATAGGACATGAACACCATGTAAAACAGAAATCTTTCTCTTTTGAAAGGTTTTGTCCCTTTTCAGGTGAAGTTCAATCATGGGCAGTGGCTGGGGTAGTATTTTGAGAGTCAAAGACATCATCTCTCAACTATAAATCCTGCCTCATCGGTAGCTGCTGATTCTGCTCATTCATCAGGACAGCCTAGCCTTGGTAAAGAGGCTTTTCCAATTGCAAAAGGAGGTTGAAAACAGAATATGGGGAGAATCAATTTGTCTAACCCGTATGATGATGTCCCAGAAGGAGGCAGGGAGGGTGCTTCCTGTAAGTTCAGAGTAGACAATCAATCCAGGGAACAGGTAACTTGCAGGTACTGGAGGAAGAAACAAATTATCCTATCACTGTGCTCCAGGTGCTCCGGAGGGTGCCCTTTGGACGGAGTTTCTCTCTGAAGAAAAAGTGAGAAAGAAGTTTTTTAACTCCCCTAGGCCATGCTCCTTTCTAAGCCTATCTCTGATCCCCTCTTTAGGAAACTGACTTGAATTGCTGGGCCAGGTTAAGTGAATGTTAGTGATTCCACTCTCTGACTTATATTGAAATGTATACCACTATTAAAAAACACAAACGTATGAAATAATCCCTTATCTTGTTCATTACAGGAAGCTTTCTGGGTCAGAGACAGAATATTTTCTCTGCCCTTAGTGACTTTTGACTTTGAAAGTTGCTGCCCTTTCTTTTGCTGGCATTGCTGTAGTCTGGTGTATGGATACATTGTCAGCTGTCTTTATACAGCAGGAGTTTTGATAATCTTTACTTGATCTCTTATTGAGAATCTGGGTGCCCTATATGTAGATGCAATACATAGTTCTCTACATGGAGTCATTTCTTTTTGAAGGGAATCTTTGAGAATTACTTTTAAATATCTTCTCTCAACAATCTTTCTGAAATTCTCACATTTGGAAAAAGTCCAGATTTATTTAAAAATGAGCATATGTTAGTATTTTTAATTAACTCATTAAATAAATATTTGTTAATTACTCACTCCATTCCTACGCACTCTTCCAGGCACTGGAGATAGGGAGATGAACAAGATAGAGATGGTCACAATTCTCATGGACCTTACATTGTACAAAGAGAGGGGGTGGTGAAGGTTGAAAAGGAACACAGATGTACGAATACTAGAATATACTTTAGGATGGTGTAACTGCTCTGAAGGAAATAAAATGGGGTAATAGAGTAAAGAGTATTGGAGGTAGGTGGAGAACACCACTTCGGATTGTGTGATTTGGAAACATATCTTTGACACCAGATTTAAGACTTCAATGACAAAAAAGAGCCAGCCATGGGGAGGTCTGGGGGCAGAGTGTCCAGGTGGAGGGACTAGCAACGGCAGATCCTGATGTAGAATGAGCTTTGCAGGTTTGAGAAACTGAAGGCCACTGTGCCTGGAACTAGTAACTGATGAGGAGAGTGGGAAGGGATAGGATTTGGAAGGTAGTGTCTCAGGATGATCTTAATTATCAGAAACCAAGCGTTATGATTCAAATTGGCATAGACAATTAGGAAATAATTTATCTCACATGGAATGTTTGAAGAGAAGGTGGACTCCAAGGTTAGTTGATTTAATAGCTCAATGACATCATTAAAGATGCAGGTTTCCCCATTTTTTTGCTATGCCATTTTTTTGCCATTTGCCACTTGATCTCAAGCTGGTTGCTATATTTAAGTACAATACATGCAGGAGAAGAGAGGGGTCTGTGCCTTCCTTTTAGGATGAGGAAGGCTTTCCCAGAAGCAGTTCATCTAATTTCCTCTCATGTAACTTTTGGATGAGTTTGGTCTCATATCCATTTCTTAAGAAACTGGGGTAACAATGGAGTTACCATTCTTGGTTTTGCCTAGTGGTTCTCAAAGTGTAATCCCTGGAACAGCAGCATGAATATTACCTGGGAACTCAGAAATACAAGACTTAAGGAATCAGAAACTTCGAAAGTGACATCTAGTTACCAAAGTTTTTACAAGCCCTCCAGGTGGTTCTGATGTATGCTCAAGTTTTTTGTTTTTTGCTTTAAGCTTTTAAGTATATATATTTAAAGTGGAACAAGGTATAAACTTGTGAGATTTGTTGACAATTGTGCCATAGCCCTAAGTTTGAGAAAGCCAAAGAGAAGTGATCATCAGAGCTTCTTCGGATAAACACTTCAGTCTGAGAAACCTCAGACTAATTTTACTATGCCTTCGAGGAGAAGGAGAGAGGAAAGTAGATTTTTATTTACACCTGGAGCATTAAAGCTGTGCTTCCTCTTAGTGAGTTTGTGGTGGAAATCAGAAGTCACCTGGGATTTGAATAAGATTGACTCATACTCCTACTTCAAGCCCTGGCGCAATCTGCTGCCTTCTCAGAAAGTTTATAACTTCCCCAGAAGGAGGTTTGTCCTTCTTTTCTCTTGTTAAAAAAACTTTAAAAAGACAGACATTATTTTTTAGAACAATTTTAAATTTACAGAAAAACTGAAGAGGTAGTACAGATAGTTTCCATATACCACCCTCCAATTTCCTCTATTATTAACATTTTACATTAGTTTGCTATATTTGTAATAATTAGTGAAGCAATTTTGTTACATTATTGTTAACAAAAGTTTGTAATTTATTCAGATTTTCTTATTTTTATCTAATGTCCTTTATCTGTTCCAGGATCCCATTTAAAATGCCATGTTGCAGTTAGCTGTTGTTTCCTTAGGTTCTTCTTGGATATGACAGTTTCTCAGATTTTCTTTGTTTTTTATAACTTTTTATTGGGGTACAGTTGATTTACAGTGTAGTGTTAGTTTCAGGTGTAGAGCAAAGTGAATCTTTTATACATATACATATATGCACTCTTTTTTAGATTCTTTTCCCATATAGGCCATTACAGAGTATTGAGCAGAATTCCTTGTGCTATGCAGTAGATCCTTATTAGTTACCTATTTTATATACAGTAGTGTGCATGTGTCAATCCCAATTTTCCAACGTATCCCTCCCTCCGCCCTTATCCCCTGGTAAACATAAGTTTATTTTCTATATCTGTTACTCTATTTCTGTTTTGTAGATAAGTTCATTTGTAGCTTTTTTTAGATTCCACATATAAGTGATATCATATGATATTTGTCTTTCTCCATCTGACTTACTTCATTCAGCATGACAATCTCTATGTTGCTGCAAATGGCATTATTTCATTCTTTTTTATGGCTGAGTAATATTCCATTGTATACATGTACCACATCTTTTTGACCCATTCCTCTTTTGATGGACATTTAGGTTGCTTCCATGTCCTGGCTATTGTAAATAGTGCTGCAATGAACATTGGGGTGCATGTATCTTTTGAATTATGGTTTCCTCCAGATATATGCCCACAAGTGGGATTTCTGGATCACATGATAACTCTATTTTTAGTTTTTCAAGGAACCTCCATACTGTTCTCCTTAGTGGCTTTACCAGTTTGCATTCCCACCAACAGTGTAGGAGGGTTCCCTTTCCTCCACACCCTCTCCAGCGTTGATTGTTTGCAGACTTTTTGATGATGGCCATTCTGACTGGTGTGAGGTGATACCTCATTGTAGTTTTGATTTGCATTTCTCTTATAATTAGTGATGTTGAGCATCTTTTCATGTACTTTTTAACCATCTGTATGTCTTCTTTGGAGAAATGTTTGTTTAGATCTGCCCATTTTTTGATTGGCTTGTTTGTTTTATTGATATTGAGTTGCATGAGCTGTTTGTTTATTTTGAAGATTAGCCCCTTGTCAGTTGCTTCATTTGCAAATATTTTCTCCAGTTCAGACTTTCTTATTTTTTGTTGATTGACAGTTTTGAGGAGTAATTGTCAGTCATATTGTAGTATGCCCTTCTACTAGAATTTGTCCAATGTTTTTCTCATGACTATACTGGGGTTATAGGTTTTGGGGAGGAAGATTACAGAAATGTCATTTTCATCAAAGGTACATACTATCAACATGATTTATGACTGTTGATGTTGACCTTGATCATCTGGCTGAAATAGTGTTTCTCAGATTTCTGCTTTATGGTGAAGTATCTAAATAATTTATTTGGAATCTATCTGCATGGGACATTGTTTCTTCTCCCCATTTATTAATTTATTCCATCATTTATTTATATTGGTATGGACTCATGGATATCATACTTTGGATTATAACCCAATACTACTTTATGTATTTTCTTGCTCAGATTATTCCAGTGTTGAACATTGGGAGCTCTTTCAGTTGGCTTCTGTGCCTATTTGATATACCTCTACCAGGTGTGTGTGTGTGTGTGTGTGTGTGCGTGCATGTGTGTGTACGTGCGTGCACGTGTGTGTGTGTGTTAGCACTTCCTTACTTTATGACACTACAAGATGCTCCGGGATCATCTTTAATATTTCCTGTTTCTGTCCTAGAATCAGCCTTTTGACACTCAAGTTTGACAACCACTGGTTTAGGCCAATCATTTGAAGAAAGAATATATGTTAGGGAGAAAAGCATAAGGACCACCACAGGAATCAGACCATTAGAAATGTAGGCCAAGAAAAGAGTTAAATGTTATTCTAAGTATAATTAAATGCCAGTGGAAGTGGCATTAGGGGAGAGGGGTTCTTTGATCATCTGCTAAACTGAGAGTAGACTGTAAAGAAAAGAAGAGCAAAAGCAGAGAGACAACTTAGGAGGTTATTACACTTAATGTGGAAAAAAACTGACAATGGATTGAAGTGGTAACAACGAAGATAGTGAGAGGCGGCTGGACTTGGAATGTGTTTCAGAGGTAGAACCAAACTATCAGCTGATGGACTGATGAGTGGTATGTGGGGGTGGGGTGGGGGGATGAAGGGAACGAAGAGAGAAATCAAGGATAAAGGTGAAGGACAGAAGAGTTCAGGAATCAAGAGCAAAGGGTGATTGGTGGTGCTGTCAAGTGGGATAGGGAAGCTTGCAGAATTTCAGGTTTTCGGTTTGCAAATTAAGAGTTCTGTGTTGGATGTTAAATTTGAGATACCTATTAAACACACAATTCACATCAAATGGACTGCTTGCAGTTTTGCAAGTAGATATGCAGGTTTGGACTTGGGGAGAGGTCAGGGTTGGAGACGTAAATTTGGGAATGCTTAGGACCTAGGTAGTATTCAGAGTCATGTAAATACATGATAATCCTTTTTGGGGAGAATTTGAGTAGACAAATGGGTGAGGGATAACACTTAGAAGTTGGGCAGAGGAGGAAGACCCATGAAAGGAGACTCTGAGGGAGCAACTAACAGAAAAAAAAAACAAAAACATGGAGCCTGTCCTGGTGTCATGGAAGCCAAGGTAAGAATGTTTTTCAGGAAGGAGTTAGTCGTAACACTGTAGAATGCTGCTGAGAGCGAGGAAGATGAAAGCAGAGAATTGCCCATTGATTTGGCAAGGAGGAGGTAGTTGGCAATTTTGTTGAGGAGCTGTTTCAGTGGAGTAGTGGGGATGAAAGTTCGTTGGTCTGGTTTCAGAGGGAATAGATAGTGAGGAAGTTGAGAGTGACTATCGACAACTCTAAACTGATTTTATTATACATGGTGTCAAAAATGGGATAATAGCTTTAAGGTGATGTGGGCTCAAGGAAAATTTCTTTTTAAGATGGGGAATATTTGAATATGCTTGTATGCCAGTGGGAATGAACCAGTCGAGAGGAGTATAGTAATGTAGAAAAGAGAGGAGATAATTGTTATTTAGCAGAGAATCAAGGGACTTCAGTATGGGATGGTTACATTTTGATAGGGAAAGAGAAATAGGAGAAGGTCTGAATAATGTGAGGTCCTAGTGACTAAAGAGAGTAAGTGAAGTATGCCAAAGACAAACTTTAGCTTAAATTAAACTTACATATAGGACTTGGGCCTGCTGCAATTCTGACTCTTAAATCTATATCTGAGTTTTTTTGGTTTTTTTTTTTTGCGGTATGCGGGCCTCTCACTGCTGTGGCCTCTCCCGTTGTGGAGCACAGGTTCTGGACGCGCAGGCTCAGCAGCCATGGCTCACGGGCCCAGCCGCTCCGCGACACGTGGGATCCTCCCGGACCGGGGCACGAACCCGTGTCCCCTGCATTGGCAGGCAGAGTCTCAACCACTGCACCACCAGGGAAGCCCCTGAGTTTTTATCATTAAGAAAATGCTGATTTAATTGATATTAATACAGACATCGATTGCTATCCAAGCTCACTTTTTAAATATTGAAGAGTAGTTGATTTACAATATTGTGTTATTTTCAGGTGTTGATCGACATCTTTCCTGCATGCCCTTAAACTAAGGGGTTATACAGGGATGAGTGTATTGAAAAGATGCAAAGTTGGAGCATGACTAAATGTGTGATTTACACATGTTTAAGAGAAACATTCCCACACTTGAATGCTGTTCCATGACAAAGAGAGGGGAGGGGCTGAGAGACAGGTGTTGAACCTATTGTAGACATTTTAATTTAAAAATCTCTTTTTCTTATGGGCTTTAAAAGATGAATGACTTCCACCCACTTATCAGTCTGTGTTTCATTTCTGTGTTCTTTCTAACTGCTGGTCTCTGTGTAAGTGCCCTTGATAATTTTGAGGCTGGTCCTTTTAGAGGCATAGTGAGATGCTGTAATATTCTCAGAAAAGCAAGATGAATTCCAGTGTGTAGCCATTGTGCAAAGAACCCTTTTCTAAACCACAGAGAGGCCAAAATAGATAACTTATCTTTACTTTGAATATGCTGAAGGATGCCAGATATTTTGTGGAAATATGCATCCTATGTTTTTTCTCTGTAGTCATCTAATTACAATCTGATGTTTTGTGTTCTTTAGCTAATCCAGTAAATCCTCACAGGATGCCTGCATTATCTGATTTTTAAAATATGGCATTTGGATATAAAAATAAACTTTCCTTTCAGACAAGCAAAAAAAAAGAAAAGATGCAAAGAAGTACAAATGAAATTTACTTAAATTGAAAAACATCCTGGGTAATTAATTTACCAAGGGAGATTGAAGGAATTAACTACAAGATAGAAGAAGCAGTATAAACAAGAAAAGAAATATATCTGAAAAAATCAAGTGACAACTGTAATTGGCTTCTGAAGGACAAAGAATTAAGATCAATTTGAAAGATCAAATTGAAAGAGTAGAAGAAGGTTAATTGGAAATAGTTATTTATAGGTTTGTATCTCTTCCATTCCTTAGTTTGTGAAAGTACAGACTGTGTTATGCTTGTGTAGACAGAGAATTGTGTATGAAAACAAATAAGCACATTCTGGTGATTTTTCAGAACTATACTGACAGTACCACCTTTGAAGAATTGCATTATGACTTTCTAGGACAGTAGGGAAAGGTCTGCAATTGACAACTTGGCCTGAGGGAAGGGAAAGAGCAGAACAATTACCAGAATGCTGGTAGCACATGTGCCATATCCCATCAGCAAAGACATTATTCTCTCCCTTCCCAGTGCCTCCTTTCCACCCTGTATGCACACCAATATTTGTCTTTCATGACAAGGAGGTAGCTATTGTAGAAAGGAGGTAGAATGGGATGGTTAAGAATCTAGGATTTGGGGTTAGGTAACCTGTGTTTGAATCTCAGCTTATTGCTCATTATTTAGCCTGTTTTTGAGTTTCAGTTTTCTCACCAGTCAAACAAGAAAAACAACAGTACTCCTACTCTATGGGGTTGGTGGGAGGTTTACATCCAATAATACACAGAATTACACTTTTTAAAGAAAATATTCCCTCATACATGGAAGAGAAAGTAAGTAACATTTCATCACCTACAATGTCCAAGGTGTTTTACATTATAAAATTTATTATTCTTAGAACATTTTGAGTTAGTTGGTTTTTTCTCCATTTTACGGATAAAGACACTGAAGTTTATCAGGATTAAAAACTTGCCTAAATCCACTCAACCAATGGGTTAATTAAACCCCAGTTTTGTCTGATTCAAAACCTATGTTCTTTTCCTTACATTGTGCTTCCATTCACTCAACTAATTTTAGGTTGAGGTCAAAAGTAAAACCCATGATTTTAAAGCTAACATAATTTTGATTTGTATTGGAATACTGTTGTATGTCACTGCTATGTCCACTATTTATTTTAACAGAGGTTTTCACTGTTGGCTGCAAATTGGAATAACCTGGGCGGATTAACAATATTATTGTCTGGATCCAACCCAGGGATTCTGAATTAATTATTTTGTGGGGTTTAGGCATTGAGATTTTTAAGCTCCCTGGATTATTCTAATGTGTTGTCAAGATTGAGAAACATTGTACTACAGAAAACTACATTCCCCACAGCCTTTCTGAGCAGCAGTGGTTGTGTTTTGGGTCATGTAATCCTGCAATACTTACTCTTTCCCCCACAATTGGCTGGTTAAATGCCCATGGCATGCCTTTGTACTAAAAGATAAAACAGGTTAATCAAATGCCCTCTTTAAAAAAAATTAATTGGGAAATACCAAGCAAAGAAGGTTGTAAGCGAATAGTTCCCAAACTTCATTGGACATTAGAATCACCTGGAAGCTTCTAAAACTTCCAATGGCCTGTCCTGACGCATACACATCAAGTCAGAATGTCTAGGTTGGGAGCCGGCAGTTTTTAAACATCCCAAGTAATTACAAGATGCATCAAAATTTGGGGGCCACTGCAGTTAGTGGTGGGAGCTTAAGCCTAATGGTCATAGTGTAGAACAGCATTTCTCAAACTTAAGTGCTGATTCTGATTCAGTAGGTCAGGGGTCAGGCCCAAGTTCTGCCTTTCTAACAAGCTCCCAGGTGAAACTGATGATGCTGGTCCACAGACCAAATTCTGAGCAGCAGTAAGAGGGTCTAAGAAATCCTGGGGGGAGGTACAAACCAGAAGGAGGGAATGGAGATTATGAGATTAACAGCAACAAAAGATATAGGACGTGAGATGGATGGACTATAGGAAGAGGAGAATGGAACAAATATTTCTTGAATTAACATTGGAACAGCACTGCAATTAAGATCCCTGAACTCCTGATTCTGAGATTCCTAGAGGTTGCTTGAATATAGAAGGACTTTTAACTTCGTGTTGTTCCTTAAAATCTAGTTTGGATTTCCCGAGTGTCTTGGCAGGTGTGTTTTTATACTGAACTTTCATTAACTGAAACAAGCTGTAGCAGACACTATGAATTACTCAAGATGGTTTCTCTTTTGTTCACTTATTGTATTAGTTATCTGTTGCTGCAAAACAGATTATCCTCAAAACGTGGTGGGTTAAAACAACAAATATTTATAAACATATTCCTGTGGGTCAGGAATTCAGGAGCAGCCTATTTGGGAGTTCTGGCTCAGGATCTCTCATGAGTTTGAATCAGGATGATGGCAAGGGCTGCAGTCATCTGGTGACTTGGCTGGAGCTGGGGGATCTGCTTCCGAATGGACTGGCTCACATGTCTATGCACTGGAGCCCTCAGCTCTTTACCATGTGGGATGCTCCTTGGAGTGTCCTCACAACATGGCCATTTGTTTCCTTCGAAGTGAATGATTCAAGAGAGAGACTGACCAAGATGGAAGCTGCAGTGTGTTTTATGACCTACAATTTAAATCATACACCATCACTTCTACTTTATTCTGTTAGTTAGAAGTGAGCCACTAAGTCCAGCCCACAGTCAAAGGAAGGGAAATTAGAGTCCAGCTTTTGAAAAGAGTGTCAGAGAATTTGTGGACATATTTAAATAACCACAGGTGTTTACTTTTTCACATAACCATGTGTTTTAGGGAAAGCTGCTTACATTGTCAGCTGGTTCTCAAAATGGTTCCCAAAGTGCATGAAAATTGCTTTGGGAACTGAGTATGCAAGTCCTTGGGCCCTACTCTAGAAGAACTGAATAAGCAGCTCTGGGGCAGGGCAGTACTCTGAATCAATACATTCTCCAGGTGATTCTAAAGCACACGCAAGTTTGAGAACAATCACTCTCAGCTGGTCTTGATAATTCAATTACCATCGTCAGCTTGTGCAATTAGCCATGAGTATATATGTGTTGAGGGCTGCTGGGAAAGGTTTCGTTTCCGTAAAGCAGCAGCTACTGGGTGTGCTTGGGTGTGCGGTGTTGAATGGCTGCAAGCCATCTTGCTACCAGCCTGAGGAGGAAGGCGTCCGTTAGAGCAGGAGTGGCAAAACTTTGGAGAAATATACCTGTGACCTGGATATACCTTGACAGAAGTCTGCATTATGAACTGTGACTGGGTGAGCTGATAAATTTCCTTATTAATTATGCCAATTCGAAGCAATGTTTTCTCTTATTTGATGTTGATATCCTGATTGACAAACCGAGTATTTGTAACTTCAAGTGTTTGGTTCAGTGATTTTTATCAATCCTATCTGCATATTTGGGTTATAGGAACAGTTTTAAAATATACCACTCTTGGACTCACCTTTAGAGAATCTGAGTGCAGTAGTCCAGCATGGAGCCCTGGCAGTGGAATTTTTTCATAGGTGATTTTGAAGTTCAGGCAGCATTGAGAACCATTGGTAACAACAACTCCTAAACGTCTGCTTGTCCAGGTGTTGAAAAGTTTTTCTTCTAACATTCCTGAACTCTCCCAGCATGAGAATTTCATGAAAGAAGGAGACGATTAGCAGTATCCTTATAAGAAGTGGAATAGTGCTTGCTTGCTTTTGTTCTTATACAGCTGATACTAAAATAATCTTTGCTAGGTTAACATGACTACTTTTCTAAATTTACAAACTAATTCCTTTTAATTAAGTGACTTGTCCTGAACTCTAATACTTCTGGTTTCTCAGTCCCCGGGTGGTTATAGGAGCATGTCTGTGAGGAGTGTTTCTTGTCAGTTCTTGAAGAAATCAGTTTTGCTGCTTTTCCTTTGCTTCCCATAAGGCAACACCAGCAACACTTACTGTAAAATCATTGAAAAATTATTTTCTGCCTAGGTTTTGAATTTTTCCGTTTCTCCACCTATTTCCCACCATCACTTCTCACCTTGTAATTATTTCATTCTGCAATAGTTCACTAAGAGACAGTAACAGAATTTTCACAATAACATTGTTGGAAGCAACTGAGCATTGCTGGTAACTTCAGTTCATCACTTGGAGAGTGGAAAAACAAAATATGGTGGATATGCTCCATGGAATACTTTGCTGCAGCTAGAAGTAATGAACTAGATGTACATTTAACTGTAGGATTAGAATTCAAAAAGGTAGTGTTGAGTGAAAAACATAAGTAGGGCTAAGTCTACAGTGTAATGCAATTTTTGGAAGTTAAAAACACATTGACCTCAAGTAACATGAATATATTTAAAGAAATATGTATAGTTTCTGTATGTTTCTACACACATGCACCGTACATTCAAATAATACATATATATATAGATAGATAGATACTGTTAAACACAGTATGTTTCCTGTAAGGGAGGGGAAAGGAAGAAGACTAATGATGAAGAGGGGAAATATAAGCAAGAATCTCCTAGGGAATAATAATGAGAGTATTCCACAGACAGAGGAATTATCCAAGATTTGTACCTGAGTTCCATCCCCACCCACCTTGTAAATGTCTCTAAAACCTTGAAATATGCTGTGGGATTTGAAAACCCTATTTGACTTTGAGAACTACAGATTAAATAGGAATAAACAAGACAGTTTAAGCCTAAGGGCTTTGTATAAACAAGTCTCAGGGTGACTCTGTTTATGCAGGTCTTAGGCTGTACAAGGGGCCAGCCCAGGGCGAAGGAGGAGTTAAAATGTAGCCAGTGTTCTACTTGCTGTATGAGAACTTTCTGTACTTCACAGGAAAACATGATATGGACTAGTGGAGCCCCTGCTGGGACTTTTATTTTGGGAGTTCAGTGTAAGCTCCAGGAAAGAGGGATTCTATTTCCTTTCTACAGTGTGCCAGTGCTTAGCTCGATACTGGGTCGCATGGTTAGTCCCTAATAAACGTTTGTGGAAAGAATGAATTTTAAGTGTTTGGCACAGTATTGGGGCAGCTCGAAGTTCCTGGAAATCCCAGTTTCTTTAAGTGGAGTATTCTGGTGAATCTGGTTCAAGACTTTGCTCATGCATATGCATACAAATTAAATATTTTTGGTAGTTTGGAAAAATGCTTTAAGCAAAAACATGTCAGTATGTAGGTAGTATGCTCTAGTGGTCAGGGGTTTGGGCCCTGGACATGGGCAGGGTCGATTTGAAAACCTTAGCCCTGGAACCACCACCTTAATCAACAGCACCTAGGAACTTGCTAGAACAGTGTTGCTTAGGGTCTTACCCAGGTGTACTGAATCAAGCTGAAAGTGGCGGCCCCCACCGTTTGATTTAACAAGATCTCCAGGTGATTCTGATACAGGCTAATATTTGAGAACTCTTGGCTTCAACTGTTAATTGTACTGCATTTCATCCCCTCTACTATTAATTGTACTGCATTTCATCCCCTCTACCTTTTCTTTCCTTTGGGACCCATTTGATTGGAGGCCCCAAATAATTGCTGTGTTCTTATTCTTTTTCCATTTGCAGGCAATGGAGAAACAAAAAGTCTTCTCTTTGGCATATAGTATTAAGGTTGGTTTTGGGTTCAGTGGGACCTGATTATATTTGTTGTTCAGGTCACTTCCCAGAGAAGCACATATATGGTCTGGAGACTAAAAGACCTAATAGAAAAAGGTGAAACGAAAGTAGTCACCCTTTCATTGTAATAAATAGTTCTTTCTACTCCCTTATTCTAGTATTGTTCAAGTTGGCTGTGTGTAGTGTTTTGAAATATGCAAAAGAAGTTAAATAAGAAGAGAGGGTCAATAGCTAAGATCTGAAAATCATGATGGGAAGGAAGAAATGAACCAATTACTTGGAAAATAAGTAAATAGTAAACAATAGTAACTCAATAGTGATATATATGCAAGAAATAGTTTTGTTACAGGGAGGGTCGTGGTACCGAATAGGTAATTGAGTTAAGGAACATTGTTTCATCTTGGTTTGTTTTGACAAACGAAAGCAGTGACTACCGTCTAATGGTAATACAACAATTGCCTTTTACTGCCAGAGACCTAGAAGCTTCTCTGAAGTGAAAAATTAATGGTAACATACCAGTAAACAAGAAGTATTATAATTGTATTATCACTGGCCCACAGAAAGCCTCTTATTTTTACTTTTGTATTCTCTTTATTGTTCCTTCTACTCCCTCAGGTAACCATTCTGTGCATTTTATGTATATTCTCTTTTTGGGGTAAAATTTGTACTTTGTATACATTTAAAAATTACACAAAATGTTAAGTATACAAGAGTAGAGAGAAAAATAATACTACTCCAATAATAATAAACTCATGGCCCAGATTATCTTACCTATAATTTCTCCCCCCTTAACTACTTAGCCTGACCCTACCCAAATTATTGTGAAGCAAATTCCAGACTTCATTTTTTATCTTACGTATTTTAAACTTAGATAAATGATATTTTTATAGTATTTTGTATATTCCTTAACATGGCTTTTTGGTGACCTATCTTTGATTGTGGGTACATCTAGTTTACTACTTCTTACTACTTCATGGTATGCTGTGGTTTATCTAGCATATATTGTGTATCCATTTTCCTGTTGTATTGGGTTGGCCAAAAAGTTTGTTCAGTTAATGAACATGTTCAGTAAAATTCTTGGTGAAAATGAAAAATGTCTAATTTTTACTTAAAGCTGAATGAACTGTTTGGCCAACCCAACAGCACCAGAGAGAAAGCTGGATTTCCTTCATCTCCATCCTATCACCAGTAGAACTGCAATAAACACCTTTATACATGCCCCCTAAAGGCAGTGTGAGAATTTTTGTGATAAATGCTCAGGTATGGCATTTTAGGTCAAAGAGTATGTAATTACTTGATTAAGTGCAGCCGGATTGGTGCGGACATTCTAGAGCTCAATCTGTACACTCACCAGGGGCACTTGGCATTCTCTAGCAATTTTTTCCCAGTTTATTAGGCATAAAGCGTAAAATGATACTGCATTATTGTTTTAATTTGCATTTTTCTGATTACTAATAGGTGTGCCCATCATTTCACATGCTTATTAGATTTTTGGGTTCTTCTGTAAACTGTTGATATCCTTTGCCTGTTTTCTTATTGGACTTACAGTGATTTACAAGAATTCATTTTTTTAATAGTTAGACCCTTGTTAACTTTGTACATTGGTAGTATCTTCTTCACATTTGTCATCTGTTCAGCTCTTTCCATGGTGTCTTTGTGTAGAAATTCTTAATTTTGGTACAAATTCAGCCGTTTGTTTTGCCTCGTGGTTTGTGTTTCTGTTGGCCTAAGAAATTCTTCCTTGCTTTTATCTTGAGGATATCTTCCTGTTTTCTTTTGTTGACTGTAGAGTTTACGTTTCATCTTTAGGTCTTTGTTCCATTTGGAGTCTACCCTTTTGAATTAAGTAGGAATCCATTTTAATTTTTCTAAATGCATGAACCAGTTTCCCTAGCTCTCTTTAAATCATCCTTTCACCATTGATTTGGGGTGCCCCTTTTTTATTACATACTAAGTTCACATATGTAAGTGAGTCTATCTCAGTTCATTACACTATCCCATTAGGTTATTTCTGTTTTTGTACTAGTTCCATCCTACTTTTTATTGGTGTTTATTGTATAGCTTCATGTCTGTGCTACAACATCATAACATTTTTTTAGTTTTTCCTTTTCAAGGCTGTTTGTGCCATTATTTTCATACACATTTTAAAATCAATGAGTTCCTTGAATCCAGTTGGAGTGTAGATTAGGGTTACATTTGATTAATCTGGGGGATGAAATCTCATAACGAATCCTCTCACCTGTGATTGTGGAAGTCTCCATCTATTTATATCAGTCATCTTCTATTAGATTTTTCATTAGATTTTTCAAATTTTTCTCTATAGAGGACTTAGTTTTTTAAAGCTAAAACCTGGGTACTTTGTTTCTGTTGCTATTAAAAATAACTTATTTTTATGTTTCCTAGATGATCATCTCGGGTTTAGAGAAAGGTATTGATTGTTTTGGGGGGTAGGCAGATTTTTGAATCCAATCTTAACTGAATATTCTCATTCTAATAGTTTCTCTTGATTATTTCTCATCCTCTTCTTCCTTAATGTATTCTGCAGTGTTTTTGTAGATATTCTTTTTTTTTTTTTTTTGCTGTACATGGGCCTCTCACTGCTGTGGCCTCTCCCATTGCAGAGCACAGGCTCCAGACGTGCAGGCTCAGCGGCCATGGCCCATGGGCCCAGCCACTCCGCAGCATGTGGGATCCTCCCGGACCCGGGCACAAACCCATGTCCCCTGCATTGGGAGGCGGGCTCTCAACCACTGCACCACCAGGGAAGCCCTTTGTAGATATTCTTAGTCAGACTTGGGAAATTCTTCTTTATTCCTGGATTGCTGATGTTTCCTTTTGAATTCATGAATGGATGTCAAATTTTAGCAGAAATAGTTTTGCCTCTATTGAGAACTTTTTTTTTTTTTTTTTTTTTTTTTTTTACTGTTAATCAGTTGTTGGCACTTCTGTCTTCCACAGGCTTTCTTTTGAAAACTTACTTTCTTGTGTTCTGAGTGCTTCAATCTGAGCTTCTGACTTTAAGTCTTGAACTTCTGCCATTCTTCTTATTCCAAATATTTTGAGTTAAAAAATGTCACCTATTGTTACTTAGAAAGCTTTTATTTTTATTGTGGTAAAACCTCCTAACATGAGAGCTGCCCTCTTAAATTTTTAAGTGTGCAATACAGTATAAACTACAGGCCTGATACTTTACAGCAGATCACTAGAACTTACCTTGAATAACTACAACTTCGTATCTGTTAAACAGCTACTTCCCATTTTCCTCACTCCCCAGCCTCTGGAAACCACCATTCTATTGTGTTTCTGTGAGTATGACTATCTTAGAAAACTAATAAGTAGAATAATAGCAGTATTTATATTTCTGTGACTGGTTTATTTCACTTAGCGTAATGTCCTTCATTTTTTATTTTTGATCTACTCACTTGTCAATGGACATTTCAGGGGTTTCTGTGTCTTGGTTATTGTGAATAAAGCTGCAGTGAGTGTGGGAATGCAGCTATCTCTTGGAGATCCTGATTTCAGTTCCTTTGGATATATACCCAAAAGTGAGATGGTAGGTCCATTTTTATCTTTTTGAAGAACTGTCATACTATTTTCCATAGTGGCTGTACCCTTTTGCATTCCCACCAATGGTGTAAATTTTCCAATTTCTCCACATTGTGGCCAGCACTTATCCTTTCTCCCCTATTTTTTTTTTGATAATAGCCATGCTAACAGGTGTAAAGTAATATCTCATTGTGGCTTTCTTTTACATTTCACCGAAGTTAAGCATCTTTTCACCATTTGTAAGTTGTCTTTGGAGAAAGATCTATTCAAATCCTTTGTCCATTAAAAAAAGAAAATCAAGTTGTTTGAGGCTTATTTAATTTTTCTGCTAATGAGCTGTAGGAGTTCCTCATATTTTGGCTATTAACCACTTACCAGATACATGGTTTGCAAATATTTTCTTTTGTAGGTGGCCTTTCACTCTGAGGTTTCCTTCGCTGTGGAGAAGCTTTTTAGTTTTGTAGTCCCACTTTTCTATTTTTGCTCTTTCTTGTCTGTGTTTCTGGTGTCATATCAAAGAAATTATTACCTAGACCAATGTCATAAAGCTTTCCCCCTATGTTTTCTTGTGGAAGTTTTATAGATTTAAATATAACACCTGAATCTTTAATCAATTTGAGGTGGTTTTCATATATGGCATAAGAGAGGTCCAATTGCATTCTTTTGCATGTTAAAATCCAGTTTTCCCAGCACCATTTGTTGAAGAGACTGTCCTTTTCCTCCTCGTGTGTTCTTGACACCTTTGTCAAAGATGAATTTGCTGTAAATGTGTGGGTTTATTTCTGGGATCCCTATTCTGTTCCATTGGTCTATCTGTTTATACTATGCTGTTTTCATTGCTGTAGTTTAGTAATATAGTTCGGTATTAGGAAATGTGATGCCTTCAGCCTCTAGCTTTTTACTTATGCTCTTGTGCTCTCTTATTATTAGCTATTATGTACAATCACGTATATTGGAAAAGGACCAAAGGTCATCTGCATCCCTCCCTGTGAATTCAAAAGAGAGAAGAGGGGAGAGGTGAGTGAGAGGGCAGAGAATCCCAAACATCACAAAACTGCTGTGTGCTATTACCACTCCTCTAGGTCAGACTTTTGCCTTTAAACTCCAGAGGTACTGAAATTAGGATATGAGGGGATTGGGATATGACATAACCATCTTGGGGTTTAGAGAAGTAGTAAGTGATGAATGAATGCTGAAGGATGGCTCTTCTCATTAAGTCCTCAACTTAGGAGGGTTCTATGTTGCTCTGGTTTTATTCTGTCCATGCTGGTCCCAGTGAACTAATGACTTTTATGATGGAGAGGCTGGCAACTGTTTTTCCAGTGTAATGTGGGGAGAGAAATAAGCAGAATTTAATTCGAAACCATCCTTTCACTGACACCCTCATCCAAGACACTCATCCTGAAGAGAATGTGATCTTCCAAGTACACAGCCATGGGAGAGAAAAAGAGTAAATGCATGATAGTCCAAGGGTAACAATCTTTTACATGAGGCCAATAGTGAAAAAATTCATTGCGTCTCTACCCTGAATTTAAAAAGGAAAGTATACTTGTCTTCCTCAGGAAATTGTGTTTCTATCAGTAATAGGACTGATGCATAATTTATGGCATTTTGTTGGCTGGAAAGTCAGGAACAATATATTCAGCAAACTCTGCAGAATTTGACTATAATGTTCTGACTCTAAACAAATTTTTGGGTGACATGAGATTTGGTGGAATTGAGTTGAAGAAAGTAGGTTGTGAGAATGGGCAGGAAAGCTAAATCTTGTGGGACAGGTAGGAGTTAGCCCAGGGAAACTGCTGGCTAGGAGGGAGCACTGTGTGGGAGCATAAGAACAGTGTGCGGCATATCTGTTCAGGAGACCACAGGTATTCTAGAAAAAAGATTGTGATTAGGTGAGAAATGATGCCGGGGAATGAGTGAAGTTGGAGCCAAATCATGGTAGGTTTTGTGTAACATGCTAAGGATTGGAAATTTATCTTACAGACAATGAAGTATATTGGTAGTATTGATGAAAAGTAAAATATATTGTAATAGACAAGGGGAGTTTATTTGGTTAAGTAATATTACATGGGTAATAAACCTAAGTGGTTTGGACTTAAAGATACAATTATTTGTATTGTTTTGTTTTCCATAGGTGGGTTTGTTTTTTTTTTTGTAGGTAGGTATGTTCTAAATATTACATGGAGCATACTTAGATATGATTCCTTGTTTATCTGAAATGCATACTTAACTGGGAATTCTGTTTTTATTTGATCTATGAATAGTATGTATTAAGTCAACAGAATCAGGTGAACATGACGCAGGCAATAAAAGAATATCTTGATCAGGAAGACGCGAGATGCTTGTCTGATAAAGAGATCATTTTTGATAGTTTAGACCACAACAGAGTGAGAGGCTTGCTTGGAGATTTGTAATGAATTTGTACAGAAGTACCTATGGAAAGGGGTTTGAATTGTGGCTGAACTCTTGACTCTGAGTAGGTGGGAGCCAGTGGAGAAGTGCTCCCTGCTTCTTTCACTGGGTATATGGCTTGAGATGGGTTCTATGAGGGTCTCACAGGATGGAGCAACCAGCCACTTGGTGGCAGCCATTTCTACAGATCCTTGTTCTGGTTCTCCTTCCTTCTTTTTCACTTTAGTGTGGTTTTCTAGGGTTATATATCCAAATAAAGTACTCTTACATAAGGAAAAATGAAACAAGGAAAAATCTCCCCCAAAATAGGGATCAGAGTAAGATGGTAGAAGTAAATCGAAGTAATTAATCACTAGCTTCAATAGAGAGTATAATTAACAAAGAGATTGTTAGGCTAAAACGGATCTCTAGCCTGTCGGGAAAGATTAAATATGCCAGATGTATACTAAATTAAAAGCTATGGTAGCTACATCTCAGACAAAAAGCATTTTTAAGGGTATAGAAGATGCCTACAAATTTAAACCTAAGAGAGCCCAATACCTGTAAATATTTAAAATAAAAGTAGATAAAACTGAGAAGACTGAGAACCATTGTAGTCTAATTGGGATTGTAGCAAAATGGACAGCCTTCATTGCTCTGAATCCCATTTCTTATATCTTAAGGCCGGCAAGGAAGGGTGAGACAACCTGGAGCTGCAGATTGAGGGGGTAGTTATCCAGTCAAATGTAGACAAGTGGTCAAATAAAATGAATACTGAAAAAATGGAGTGAAAACAAATAGGTCACTTCAGATCTTTGTAAAAATAGTTTTAGAAATGAAGTCAGATTTTGGAAGGTCTAAGACTGAATGTGAAGTGGCAGTGTAGCTGTAGGGAACTCTTGCATCTCTTTCATGCCACAGGCTGCCACAGGAATCTTGGTGGGGTAATGAGCCTTCTTCAGCCATATTGCCTTTTCTATTGCCCTTACTGTGCTCAGATCGGGGTTTCTCTCAGAGGCAGCAGATCTAAAATTCCCAGCCATAAGCGAGGCACAAGACCACTAAATTCTAATTTCCAAACTTAAAATTATTCTCTTTCAGTAAATCATTGGACTAAGGGAGAGTGATAGGGTAGGACAGTATCAGTCAGGATTTATCAAGGAAAACAAAGAACCCACACTAGATCATTTAACAGAAATAATTTATTATAACAAATTGGTTACTTAGATGACAGAAGAACTAAAGGAGCAACTAGGGGTTCTCACAGAAACTTGGGGACATTGTGGGCTGGAAGGGAACAGGGAGGGAAGGTGGTGATGTCTAGAACTGTGGAGAGGGCTGCCACATGGGGAGCTAGGACTGCAGAGGGAAGGGTTGTTCAGTGGTAGCTGGAGCCATGGAACAGGCAAAATCGTTGCTGGAGGCATTGCCTGAATTAAAGGAAGAGGCAGAAATATTCTCACTCCCTTTAGTCTTTTATTAGTGTCTCCAGTTAACTGATGGTGCCTGGAAGGCAGATGGCAAGGGAGCTGAGGCATAAAGAGAATGGGAAATAGGTCTGAGAACAGGCAGGCAAATGACATCCTGAGTAGGCAGGAGTGGAGCATATGCATTCTTTCCTCTCTTGCCTCTGCCCTAGGATAATCCTCTTCCTCCCCAGCTAATCAGGGAATAAATAAATACTTGCTCTTCTTATTATATAGTAAGTGGTACTTTGAGTTTCTATCTCCCACAGCCTTTCAAATTTGAGAGGTAAGAACATGGTATCTTTTCCTCTGCAGTTGATCCCACACCACTAAGCTGTTGTATTGCCTATCTAGGGAGAAAAAAAGGAGGGCTATCTACTGGATAGTATTGGTCCCAGAGTCTGGACAGGGCTTGAATTCCAGGTAGGATTTAGATGACATAAACCACAGACGTAGCATACAAATTTGTACACAATGCTCCAGATGTAGCTTACCTGCTTATGAATACATGACACTTTTTTTTGGAAATACATTTCTTTATTGTGTTTTTTTATCATTTTTGAATGGTGAAAACAGATAAAGGTATCATCTCTTTCTACTGAGTTGAAATGCATATATTCCAACTGCACTGTCACCATTTATCCATTACACCATTGGAAATGCCACTGTAGGCTACTAAGGGGGAAGCCAATATATTTCTACTGTTTATAATTAGAGTACAGACTGAAGGGGAAGGGAACCAAAAATCTCAAAAACTGAAGTTTATATAGAAAGAGTATATTTAGAGAATATAGAGTATACTTGTATTGGAATGAATTGAAAGACAGACTGTAAAAAGTTCATGTTCTGGGGCTTCCCTGGTGGCGCAGTGGTTGAGAGTCCGCCTGCCGATGCAGGGGATACGGGTTCATGCCCGGGTCCAGGAAGATCCCACATGCCGCGGAGCGGCTGGGCCCGTGAGCCATGGCCGCTGAGACTGTGTGTCCGGAGCCTGTGCTCCGCAACGGGAGAGGCCACAACAGTGAGAGGTCCGTGTAACGCAAAAAAAAAAAAAAAAAAGTTCATGTTCTGAAAAAAATGTTTCAAAGAATAAAGCAATTGAATTTAGATATATTTTAAAGGAACCAGGGATTGACTGACTCTTCATCTAATAAAACTTTACATCTTAAAACTTTATTTTTCAAAATCTCCTTCAGATAACTGGAGAATAATGGACTATTAATATTCATGTATTAATATTTTCACTTAGCTAACACTAGCATAGTTTAGAAGATGGATTTATTTATTTTTTCATTTCAACTGAAAGTTTATTCTACATTAGAATCCTATTTTTTTCCACAACTCACACATACACACTGTAATTTATTTTTACAAGAGATAAACTGACACCAAGCATTGTAAATGGATAACCACAACAAAAGCAACAATGATTGCAATTACCAAACATGAAACGCACTCATACCATGTCATAATATTGACATTCAGTCCAGTAATCCTCCACTGTAACAGCTCCTTTACTTTGCAGTGAAAATTGATTTGTATATTTTTTGCCTCTGAGTCCTTGCAGGATTTTTTTTTTAATTCAAACAGAAAGTCACAAAAATTATAATCATCCTCATCGGTTCACTCAGTCCCATGTAATTATTTTTTCATCTTGATCTTTTGTTAGCACTTTTATGAATTCATCAGTTTTCCATTAGAGTTCTGAAAATGCTTAGTCATTCAGTTCAGCAGTAGAGTCAGTTACCAGAAGCCTGTACTTGTCAGAGTCTTTTCCATGAATTCCTTGAAGATGAAACCCTTTTATAGGAACATTTTTGTGAAAGCATCAGAGTGCAGCCAGAACTGTCTGTAAATGACAAAAGACTTAAAATGAGCACGGTTAAAGATTTGATGAAAGTTCATAATAATGCAATTGACAAGGAAATTTAGTTATTTCTGAGATATACATTTTAAAGTAATAACTAGAATTATGACATAACATTATACCAGAACATATAAGATTTTTAGAAATTTCATGTAATGTCTGAAACATTCATATTAACATATTTTCATACAAATAACCCAAAGAAAGTTTAGTATTTTTTTGTTTGTTTTTTTATACTGCAGGTTCTTATTAGTCATCAATTTTATACACATCAGTGTATACATGTCAATCCCAGTCGCCCAATTCAGCTCATCACCATCCCCACCCCACCGTAGTTTTCCCCCCTTGGTGTCTATACATTCGTTCTCTACATCTGTGTCTCAACTTCTGCCCTGCAAACTGGTTCACCTGGACCATTTTTCTAGGTTCCTCATACATGCGTTAATATATGATATTTGTTTTCCTGACTTACTTTACCCTGTGTGACAGTCTCTAGATCCATCCACGTTTCAACAAATGACTCAATTTCATTCCTTTTTATGGCTGAGTAATATTCCATTGTATATATGTACCACAACTTCTTTATCCATTCATCTGTCGATGGGCATTTAGGTAGCTTCCATGAGCTGGCTATTGTAAATAGTGCTGCAATGAATATTGGGGTGCATGTGTCTTTTTGAATTATGGTTTTCTCAGGGTATATGCCCAGTAGTGGGATTGCTGGGTCATATGGTAGCTCTATTTTTAGTTTTTTAAGGAGCCTCCATACTGTTCTCCATAGTGACTCTATCAATTCACATTCCCACCAGCAGTGCAAGAGTGTTCCCTTTTCTCCACACCCTCTCCAGCATTTGTTGTTTGTAGATTTTCTGATGATGCCCATTCTAACTGGTGTGAGGTGATACCTCATTATAGTTTTGATTTGCATTTCTCTAATTATTAGTGATGTTGAGCAGATTTTCATGTGCTTCTTGGCCATCTGTATATCTTCTTTGGAGAAATGTCTATTTAGGTCTTCTGCCCATTTTTGGATTGGGTTGTTTGTTTCTTTAATATTGAGCTGCATGAGCTGTTTGTGTATTTTGGAGATGAATCTCTTGTTGGTTGCTTTATTTGCAGATATTTTCTCCCATTCTGAGGGTTGTCTTTTGGTCTTGTTTACGGTTTCCTTTGCTGTGCAAAAGCTTTGAAGTTTCATTAGGTCCCATTTGTTTATTTTTGTTTTTATTTCCATTACTCTAGGAGGTGGATCGAAAAAGACCTTGCTGTGATTGATGTCATACTGTTCTTCCTATGTTTTCCTCTAAGAGTTTTATAGTGTCCAGTCTTACTCTTAGGTCTCAAAGCCATTTTGTGTTTATTTTTGTGTATGGTGTTAGGGAGTGCTCTAATCTCATTCTTTTACAAGTAGCTGTCCAGAATACACGATACATTTATTAAAGGTATCCATCAAGACGATATAGCTTGATCAGAAAATTTTACCTTTGTTAAATTAGCCTGAGTTTGTTTTAGCTTTCTTAGGCATTTCAATACGTAGAATTATTTGGAGCTTTTTTTTGTATCAACTGCTATCAAGCTTAGTTTTACAAAGCATTCTTGGATATTTTGTTCTCTAGGTCATAAAAGCAAAGCTCTTATGTCTATTCTCTGGGAGATGATGAGATTTTGACTGTTTCATGTAACAAATTAACTATTCCTCCTAGCTTATCTACAAAATTGATAGACTTTTAGAATCTTTTTCTAGGATGTTGATAAAATACTGATACTATTGGTTCTCTTAACATCTATTCACTAATTGGCCCCTTTTGGGCATAGTTATTTGATTAGAAACCTGCCTAGCCATATACTCTGCCAATCCGTGTTTTTCCACCTTACCCAGAGATGATATCTGTGATATCAATCAGTAAATAAATAATCGATGATCAATAAATGCTGCAAACTTGCAAACCTATTTCTTAGGTAAAGCCATTAATTTAACAGAGCTTGTTCTTAATGAGTTCATACTGCTTTATAGTGATGACTGCTTCCTATAAGTGCTCACAAATCATTTGATAGCCTATTAATAGAACTTAATGGGAGAATCAAGCAAACATACTGGTCTAATGTTCTAAGGAAACATACTAGGCATTTTTTCTTTAGAACTATTTCCATTCTGTATGACTTCACAGAGAATAAAATTAGTGCTTCTGGGAACCCATAGACAAGGTGTTGTAGTGTTATGAATTAATAACATGAATTTTCTTGGGGTGGGAACAAATGAGATGTTCTTCCCATGTGTAGGGTTCCTTTATTTTGTAAATTTGGAAAAACGTAACAAATGGGGGAATCAAAACAATAGGAAAATTGAGCTCACTTTCTCCCATGAACACAACAGAACTATGATTGTATGTAGAACAGCTCTTCTACAATTAAGGACATAAGGGAAAAAAGTACACTAAGATGGGTAGGAGAGGAAGAGAACTGTCTATTCAGGACCTACATCTCTGGTGGATAACCCAATAGAGGAAGAGGATATCACAAACTTGGAGGTTCTCTCTAAGGAGCGAGGGATTTGAGCTCCACATTGAACACCACGGCCCTAGGGACCAGCACTGGGAAGATGAATCCCCTTAACTGGTTTTGTAAACAGGCAGGGCTTACCATCAGGAGAGCTGCAAGAGTATAGGAAACTGAGACTCTGCTCTTAAAGGCTGTGCGCACAAACTTGCTCAACATATCAGTGCAGGGGCAGCAGGTTGAAAAGCACCTGGTGCTCTAGCCAGCCTGCCAAAGCCACTCCAGCACCTACCTTCTCAGTCTGTGCCTGTATCTGGCTCCAGCCCGTCACCAAGGCGGTGGCCCCTGGTGCACCCTGGGAGAAGCCTCGGCCTATGCTGGGCTCTGGCTCTAGCACACCCCCAAAAAACCCCTGGCCTGTGCTGAGCTATGGCTCCAGCCCCCTACACCCTGCCAAGGTGGCAGCCCCCAGTGTGTGCTGAACTTTGGTTCTACCAAGGTGGTGGCCCCACTGCACCCTCAAAAAAGCCCCAGCTCATGTTCACTTAGTTCCAGCCCTCCTATCAAAGCCACTGGGCACTTGCAGTCTGCATAGTCTGCCTGCTCCTACCAAGGACACACCTTCAAGACAGAGATGTAACTGTTTCTAATTCTAATTCGTAGAGACATGAAGTCAAACAACGAGAAGACAAATATATCCACCACCGCCCTCAAAAAAGAACAAAACCCCAGGAAAAAACCCTAATGAAATGGAGATAAGTAATTTACCTGATAAAGGGTTCAAAGCAACAGTCATAAAAGTGCTCACCATACTTAGGAGAATAGAGGAACACAGGGCTAACTTCAAAGGATTAGAAAACATAAAAATAACGAATCTAGACCTTAAGAATAAAATAAGTGAAATGAAAAATACACTAGAGGGAATCAGTTGCAGATTACGTGATACAGAAGAACACATAAACTATCTGGAAGACAGAATAGTGGATATCACCCAGTCAGAACAGCAAACAGAAAAAATTTTTGTTTAAAGGGCCTCTGAGACAAGATAAAATATACTAACATTCCCATTACAGGTGTCCCAGAGGAGAGGAGAAAGAGAAAGAAGTAGAGAACTTACCTGAAGAAATAATAGCTGAAAACTTCCCTAACCTATGGAATAAAGAGGCATTCAAGTCCAGGAAGCACAGAGTTCCAAATAAGATGAACCTAAAGGAGTCCACACTGAGACACATATTACAAGACAAGCAAAAGCTAAGAGTTCACCACTAAACTGGCTCTAGAAATAATAAAAGTCTTCTATAAGCGGAAAAGGAAAGGTCACAAATTCAAATATGAAAACTATGGGAAAAAATCTCATTGGTAAAGGTAAACATACAGTAAAGGTAGTAGATCAACCACTTATAAACCCAGTAGGGAGGTTAAAAGACAAAAGTTGTAAAATCATCTGTATTAACAATAAGTAGTTGAGGGATACACAAAAAGTATAAAATATGTCAAAAATACTACACGTGGGGGGGGGTGTAAAAATGCATTTGAACTTAAGAGGTAATCAACTTAATAATATATACACACATATGTTGTTCTATACGAACCTTATGGTAACCACAAACTAAAAACCCACCATAAATGCACACACAAAGAGAAGGGAATCCAGACATTAACACCTAAAGGTAGTTATTAAATCGCAAGAGAGCAAAAGGAACAAAATGAACTACAAAATCAACCAGAGAACAGTGAACAAAATGACAATAACTATATGGCTATCAATAATTACTCTTTACATGTAAATGGGCTGAAGCCTCCAATCAAAAGACAAAGTGGCTGAACAGTTTAAAAACAAAACCAAGACCCATCAATATGCTGCCTACAAGAGGCTCACTTCAGATCCAAAGACACACACACACACACACACACACACACACACACACACTGAAAATGAGGGGATGAAAAAGTATTGCATGCAAATAAAAACAAAAATCTCCAGTAGTAATACTTACATCAGACAAAATAGATTCTAAAACAAAGCCTGTGAACAAGAGGCAAAGAGGACATTACACAATGATAAAGGGATAGAGATCTCATTCAATAGTGAGTAACAGAAATCTGAAAAACCGTGGCTTAAATTTGGACTTGTATATACTTGGTAAAATCTCAAGAGATGGGCAGTCCAGAGCTGGCAGGGCATCCCATGATTCTGTCAGACAGAAGTTCCTTCTCTTGTTCATTTCATAATGGCAGGATGGCAGTTCCACCTTCAGCCTTGTGTGCACATCCCAGGCAGGAAGAAAAGTATGTGCCTACTTTTCCAGCATATGGTGGGAATAAGCATAAATAGTCTAAAGCTTGAAACAGAATTGTACAGAATATCGTATTTGGTTTACTAAATGGAGAAAATGGAGGCCCCATTTCCCAAGGTATACAAGTAGTGAAGCAGGAGGTCTGGGGTTCATTCATACGTTTCTAACTCCCAGATTCATGATCTTTCTCATATTTTTTTTTGCCATTTTAGTAGCAATGGTTTAAATTGCTTCTTGACTTCAAAGAAATATCAAAGAAAAAATTCACCCAAGAACTAAATATCGTGATCTCCTGTGGCTCTTCCCTCCCCCACTTCTCATTCATAACTAGAATTGCCTTTTCCTGAGAGCGACCCTTAGCAAAGTGTGCTCTGTGAGCCACCTCCATTAGGTTTGCCTGGTGGCGGTGGCAGTGGTGATGGTGAGGCTTGTTAAGCACACGTTACTAGAACCAATCACAGATCGAGTGAAGCAGACTCTGGGGGCTAGGTCCCCTGAAAATGCATTTTTTTCTTTTTTTAAAAATTTATTTATTTATTTATTTATGGCTGTGTTGGGTCTTCGTTTCTGTGCGAGGGCTTTCTCTAGTTGTGGCAAGCAGGGGCCACTCTTCCTTGCGGTGCACAGGCCTCTCACTATCGTGGCCTCTCTTGTTCCGGAGCACAGGCTCCAGACGCGCAGGCTCAGTAGTTGTGGCTCATGGGCCCAGCTGCCCTGCGGCATGTGGGATCCTCCCAGACCAGGGCTCAAACCCGTGTCCCCTGCATTGGCAGGCAGATTCTCAACCACTGCGCCACCAGGGAAGCCCTGGAAAATGCATTTTTAATAATCTGGACAAGTGAATATCATAACCATTAAACTTTCAAACACTATACTGGAGGAAAATTTTATTTTTTTTAAGAAGGATTAATTTTTTTAAACATCTTTATTGGGGTATAATTGCATTACAATAGTGTGTTAGTTTCTGCTGTATAACAAAGTGAATCAGTTATACATATACATATGTTCCCATATCTCCTCCCTCTTGCGTCTCCCTCCCACCCTCCCTATCCCACCTCTCTAGGTGGTCACAAAGCACTGAGCTGATCTCCCTGTGCTATGTGGCTGCTTCCCACTAGCTATCAGTTTTACCTGGGTAGGGCAAAAGAAAAAAGAAAAAACAGAGACAAAAGAATAGGGACAGGACCTGCAGCAGTGGGAGGGATCTGTGAAGGAGGAAAGGTTTCCACACACTAGGAAGCCCCTTCGTGGGCGGAGACTGTGGGTGGCAGAGGGGGGAGCTTCGGAGGATAATTTGCTGCTGAGAACAAATTTGTTCTCTGAGTCGTAGCTGCTTCTATGTTTTATAGGACTTTGGGGTTAAATTAAACAAGAGCATCATCCTGTCTTGCAGCAAAGGGATTCTTACCTCTGCTCTGGGAAGTGGTCCCACACCTCCTGCAAGGCATGAAGAAATGATTTCTTCCAGCAAGTATAGTTGATGAGACTGTTGTGTGTGTGTGTGTTTTGGGTAATAAAGCATACTGGTTAAAATTTTAGACTCTGAAGCCAGAATAACTAGGTTCAAATTCTGACTCTACCACTGAACTAGTTATAAAATCATGGGCAAATTACTGACTTCTCTGTGTCTCACTTTCTTCTGTAAAGTGGGATAATATCTACCTTACGACTGGTGTAAGGATAGGAGAGTCAAAGCATGGAAAGCCCTTAGAGCAGTGTCTGTTTTTCAGTAAGTTCTCAATAAGCATGGGCTATTAATAATGCTTTTGTGATGTCCTTGGTGAGAGTTTCAATACCTGTGATGTCCTTGGTGAGAGTTTTTGTAAGGCCTCTTATCACCCTTGTACCTGATAACCTATTTCTTCTAGAAAGGGTATGTGTATATGTGTGGGGAAGAGATAGGATGGATCTGCATGATTACTTTTGTTACTGGCCAACAGCTTATGGCTTAGAGCCTATTAATGCAAAGAACAGAGCTTGCAGTGGTTCTCAGGCAGACTGTCATCGTAGCAGAGTTCAGCTGAGATTAGTTGGCTGACTCTTTAGCCGTTTCCTCGGAGCAAGCAGGAGGGTGGGGAGGTGGGTCACAACTTCTCTGAACCTCAACTCTTTTTTTTTTTTTTTTTTTGCGCGGTGCGCGGGCCTCTCACTGTTGAGTCCTCTCCCGTTGCGGAGCAGAGGCTCCGGACGCGCAGGCTCAGCGGCCATGGCTCACGGGCCCAGCCGCTCCGTGGCATGTGGGATCTTCCCGGACCGGGGCATGAACCCGTATCCCCTGCATCGGCAGGTGGACTCTCAACCACTGCGCCACCAGGGAAGTCCTGAACCTCAGCTCTTAATTGAGGAATACTTGATAGCGTCCGTCTTACCTCAGAGGAAAGCTGAGGCTAATTAAGGTATTTTTGTGGCTCAGCATTTTAAACTCTTAAGAGAATGAACTGTGTTAAAGCATAATCATCACAGCCTGTGGTTTATGTAACTATGATCCCCGAAGTGCTTACTTTTTCCAGTTTGGAATGTGTACAGCAATCCCAAATGCACTAAAGTGAGTTAATGATCAGATGGTAGGTCACTTTTATGCATGGGTAGAAAGAAAAATGAAGTCTCCATTTTGGGTCCATGGATTTGATTCAGCAGAAGACAGAATCAGAGACCTTAGTTCACATGTCTATTGAGATATGTTGTAAGAGAGACTTTGCTGTCTCCTTTAGGATGCTGGGGACAAGTGAACATACAATAGATCTGTCTTGGTTATGAAGAAACAATGATAGGTGAATGTGCTCATTTGTGAGGTAGAAACACTTTTTCAGATGTCATCTCCCCTACCACCAACTATTCTGTGCCTTAATTCCACCACACCTTTATCTATCATGTAGCAGCTTTATCTATCATGAACATTCCTGCTTGGACTTCCTCTTGATAATTGGTTATAGAAAGCTCTGTGCTACTGTGAGGGTTGCTACAGGAAGAATCATATGGCGATCACTTCTACAGTGTCCTCAGTCTTGACTTTCTTTTATTTTCTCTCATACCCTGTGTACTCCTAGTCTTGGAGGTGGGGTGGGTATTCTTGTTCATTAATGATGCTTTGCAACCACGGTTTATTTCTCCCCCATCCCTTCTCGGGGCTTTTGAAGCATCTTAGTGCCTACTGCTCCTTGTAGTAGTAATTTATGATTCTTTCCCTTTCACTTTGATTTTAGCGCCTGACTTACGGTATTTAGTTTACCACCACTTCTGTTACCAAGTTTTAGAATTTCAGTATCCATAGGAATGATCCATCCAATGTCCTGACCTCTCAGTTCTTTAAACTCCTCACCTCTAATGCTTCTGTCTTCCAGCCTACCTCTACCCCTCCTCTCATGTCATACCAGTTTAAAGCATCCTACTCTGACCATCACCTCCTTTCTTTCCAATTTACCCTCTAGGATGACCCCTCCAATAATTTACTATACAGAATGTACTACAGTTGACCTTACCACTTTTTAACTGTTCATCAACTCCCTCAAAGGGCCTTGCTTCCTTTTCCAGTTTAGATACCATCTTCCATTATTACTACCATTCTGTTGCATCTGTACTCAACTCTCTTGAGATCCTCTTTATTTCTGCTCAGTTTCACACTTGCACCCAAACACCTGAGAGAGGCTGGAAGAACAACCCACAACCATGCTGACTTCTCTCACATTAAATTCATATATGTATCAAATAAATATGCAGTGGGCTTTCAGTGCTGCCAAACAATCCTATTGCATTTTCTTTGTGAATTCATTGTTCTGCTCCTGTCCTCAAAGATGATCTCATAGCTCTGCTTTCTCAGTCTCTAACGTTCCTTCCCCCTCCTTGCTCTCAGTTAATGACCTTCTTACACGTGATAATAGAAATAGCGTTAAGAGTGCACCACACCTTCCAAGCACAGAACCTACTGACATGTATGCATCTGTGCCCTTATACTCTGCTTCTATCCAGTGTTGATATCTAAGGCCAACTCCTCAACTTATGCACTGGATCCCATTCTCTCTTACCTGCTTAAGGACTTCACTCATTCATGTGTTCATTCTTTTTTGTATCACTTCTCCTTTCTAGTGCAACATTCCCAGCAGCATACATGCGTATGATATTTCCTATATTAATCTTTTCCATTTGATCTACGCACACTATTCCAGTAACCACCCAATTTCCCTGCCCCTTTTACAACAAACATTCAAAAATGTTGTATAAAGAAGATATTTTACATCCTATTTTCTTTTGAATATGTCCATAGGATCGTCACTTCATTGAAACTGTTCTTTCTAAAGTTATTGTCTCTTCAACCCAAATGGTCAATTCTCATTTCTAATCTTTATTATTTCACACTGCTGATTACCCCTCCCCCACCCAAAATGATTTTTCTTCTATTGGTTTCCGGTATCCTACCCTTTGGAATTCTACCCTCCACAGTAGCTACTTCTCAGCCTACTTTGCTGAATACTAACTTTCCCAGCCTCTAAATGGTGGCGTGTCCTCAGACCTTTACTCTTCTCTATATATGCATTCTGGGTGATCTCATATAGTCTTATAGCATCAAATATCATCTGTAAGCTGACCTCAAAATTTATATCCTAGGCTCAACCTTCCTCCTGAACTCCAGATTTAACTACATATATCACTACCAGACAGAGCTATGTGATGGTTAATGGGCATCTCACCATGGCTAAAACTGATTCCCACTACCCATAAGCCATTCCTCCTCACGTCTTTCTGCCTGCATGAATGAAAACTACACTTTCCCTATTGCTTAGGTGTAAAATACCAAAACCAAACAAAAATCCCAACCTTTAAAATTATTCCCTTGCTTCTCATTCTCTTATACCACTTCCAATTCACCAGCAAGTCCTGTGGCTTCATATTCAAAATATGTCAAATCCAAACATTTCTACCACTTCTCCAGATACCACCCTAGTAACAAGTCACATGCATCTCTGTGTGGATAATGGTGAAGACTTCTTCACTGATCTTGTTGACTCCACCTTTGCTCCTATGATATATTCTCCCCATGGCAGAAGAATGAACTTTTAAAACTTAATATTCTGAAATATTACAGATCTACCAGAAGTTGCAAAGTTAGTACAGAGGTTTCAAGTACATTTCACTCAGTTTCCCCTTATAGTTATATGTTATGGAATTATGGTAAAATATCAAGAACAGGCATTAGACATTGTTACAATGTACGTATGTAGACTTGTGTCACTTTATCACATGAGTAGGTTCCAGTAACCACCGCTACAATCAAGATACAGAACTATTCCATCATCAGAGATTTTCCTCCTGCTACCATTTTATAGTCTCTCACTCTCACTCAGCATCTCTAAGCCTGGCAACCACTCATCTGTTTTCCATCTGTATAGTTTTGTCATTTTAAGAATGTTAAGCACGTAAATGGAATCACAGGGTATGTGATCATTTGATACTGGCTTTTTTATTTAGCACAATATTCTGAAGATCCATGCAGTGTCACTGAGTCAATATTCATCTTTATTGCTGAACAGTGTTTCATAGTCTGGATGTAGCCCAGTTTGTTTAACCGTTAATGTATTGAGGGACTCACCCACTAGTTCAGGAATATTAATGTACAGATTTCATTATGAACATTCTTGTACAGATTTCTGTGTGGACATAATTTTTTATTTCTCTGAGATAACTGCTCAAGACTGAGAATGCTGGATCACGTGGTGTGAGTCTTTTAAGAAACTGCCAACCTGTTTCTCAGAGTGGCTTGTAGTTTCATACAGTCACCAGCCATGTAAGACCAGTCCAGTTTCTCAACATCCTTACCACTATCTGGTATTGTCACTTAAAAAAATTCAGCTATTCTGATAGGTATATGATATTTCATCATGGTCTCAATTTGCATTTCCCTAATAACTGGTGGTGCTGAACATCTTGTGCTTATTTGCCATCTCTATATCCTCTTCAATGAAATGTTTCTTTTTGTCTTTTGCCTTTTTATTTTTTTCCAGTTTTACTAGTACATAATTTAAATATGACATATAAATTTAAGGTGTACAATGTGTTGATTTGATACATTTATATATTACAAAATGATTACCACCATAGCATTAGCTACCACCTCCATCTTTTCACACAATTACCATCTCTATTTTTTGTGGTGAGAACATTTAAGAATCACTCTTTTAGCAACTTTCAAGTATATGATACGGTATTAGGTCTAATTGCCATGCTCTGCATTAGATTTTCCAGACCTTATTAATCGTGTACATGAAAATTTATATTTGACCAATGTTTCCCCACTTCCCCTGCTCCCAAGCCTCTGGTAACCACCACTCTACTGTTTTTCTGACTTCATCTTTTAAAAATTCCATGTAAGTGAAATCATAAAATGTTTTTTTCTGTCTGATTTGTTTCACTTAGCATAGTGCCCTTCAGGTTCACTGATGTCACAAATGGCAGAATTTCTTGTTTCTCATGGCTGAATAATATTCCTGTGTGTGTGTGTGTGTGTGTGTGTGTGTGTGTGTTCACATCTTCCTTATCCATTCATCTGTTGATGGACTTTTAGATTATTTCTATATCTTGGCTATTGTGGCTAATGCTGCAGTAAATGTGGGAATGCAGGTATCTCTACAAGATCCTGACTTCATTTCCTTTGGATATATACTCAGAAGTGAGATTGCTGGATCATATTGTAGTTCTGTTTTGAGTTTATTGAGGAACTTCCATACTGTTTTCCATAGTGGCTGTACCAACTTACATTCCCATCAACAGAGCATAAGGGGTTCCTTTTCTTCACATCCTCACGAGTATTTGTTAATTCTTTTTCATGCTAGCCATTCTAACAGGTATGAGGTAATATCTCATTGTGGTTTTGATTTGAATTTCTCTGATTAGTGATGTTGATCACGTTTTCATGTACCTGTTGGTCATCTGTATGGCTTCTTTGGAAAAAGGTTTATTCAGTTCTTCCTGTTTAAAAAGATTTTTTTCTTTTTACTATTGGGTTTTATGAGTTCATTACATATTTTGAATATTAACTCCTTACCAGATAGGATTAGCAAATATTTTCTCCCATTCCACAGGTTGCTTTTTCATATTGTTGATTGTTTCTTCTCCTGAGCAGAAGTTTAATGTAGTCCCACATATTTTTTATTTTGTTGCTTGTGCTTTTGATATCACATCCAGGAAATTTCTGTGGAGACCAGTGTCAAGGAGATTTATCCCTATATTTCCTTCTAGGAGTTTTACAGTTTCAGATCTTATATTTAAGTCTTTAATTTGTCTCAAGATAATTTTTGTGTATAGTGTAAGATAAGGGTCCAGTTTCATTCTTTTGCATATGGCTGTCCAGTTTTTTCAACAACATTTATTGAAGAGTCTGTTCTTTCCTCATTGTATATTCTTGTGTCATTTATCGTAAATTAATTGACCATATATGCATGGATTTATTTCTGGGCTCTCTATTCTGTTCTAGTCATCTATATATTTATTTTTATGCCAGTACCACACTATTTTGATTACTACAGCTTTGCAGTATAGTTGGAAATCAGGAAGTGTGATGCCTCTGGCTTTGCTCTTCTTGCTCAGGAGTGTTTTGGCTATTTGGAGTCTTTTGTGGCTTCATACAAATTTTGGGATTGTTTGTTTTATTTCTGTGAAAAATGCCTTTGGAATTTTGTCAGGGCTTGCATTGAATTTGTAGACTGCTTTAAGTAATAAGGACATTTTAACATTATTCTGCCAATCTATGAACATGGGATATCTTTCCATTCATTTGTGGTTTCGATTTCGTCCATCAAAGTACAATAGTTTTCAGCATAGAGATCTTGCACCTCCTTGGTTAAATTTATTACTAAGTATTTTACTGCTTTGGTGCTATTGTAAGTGGGATTATTTTCTTTATTTTTCAGATGTTTTGTTATTGGTGTACAGAAATACAACTGTTTTCTGAATGTTGATATTGTATCCTATAACATTACTGAATATGTTGATTACTTCTAGTAATTTTTTTGGGATATTTAGGATTTTCTGTACATTAGATCATATTATCTGCAAACAGACAATTTTAATTCTTTTCTATTTGGATGCCTTTTTTTGTCTGTTTGCTCTAAGACTTCCTGTTCTTTTAGAATGATTTTTAAAAATATAAATATGATAATATTACTCCCTTTCTTCCTGCCTTGAGCATTCTTCCTCTATAGTTATTTCATTTACATCCTCACTTCACTTATGTCTATGTTCAAATGTTGCTTGCAGAGAGAAGCCTTCTGTGACAATTTTACCTAAATAGCCCTCCCTTTCCCCGCTGTCCTGTTATTGTAACTTATATATATATATTTAACACTTATACTACCTAACAGTTTTGATTCAGTTTGTTTCTAATTTTGTAATGAAGAAGGTACATTAGGGCAGGTGCTTTGTCTATTTGTTTAATGATTTATACTCAATATCTAGAAGAGTTATTGGTATGTACTAGGATGTTATCAATTATTTACAGACTGAATGAATGAATTGCTGTGAAACATTGTCAATGTCTAATACTGGCCAATATTTTCCCCATAAAATTTTACATCTCATGTGATAAAAATCCTTTCAGAAGCTTATTTAGAAAGACATGTTTGTTTTTTCCTTGAAAATCACATATTAGTCATGGCCCCAGCAATAATAGATGATAATTTGAGGTGAGTTTAACACATGGATTATTTAAAAGTTATGGGCAGGGTGTTGAAACCAAAAGGGATGGTGCCAAACGTCAAGTGAGTGACATCTGGAAGTTACTGTCCTTGGCTGAAGGTGTGAGGGAGGGAATGTTACCAGAGACTGGAAGGAGATTTATGTGAAGAGCTGCCTCTACAGGAACTGGGATGTTGGATGGAGGTGTGTCCTCAGCCTGAAATGACCTTGCATGGGAGGGATTCAGGGAAATAAATATTCTGACCTCACTCCCCTTCATTTCTGTGACTTCTAGCTGGGCTCTCCAAGACCAGAACCCTGAGGGAAGGGAACCAGTTGATAAAGTCCACACAGGCCAGCCTCTCTAAGCATGGAGCAAAATGAAAAAGAATGGAGAGTAGATTTGGAGGGGAAATGGAAGATAAACAGCATAACTAGGATGCTTCTATCTTGCATCCCATTATTTTGCTGGACACATCGACTACAAGAGTGTCATATTTATAATAGTGTGACACGTCTTAATGTTCTGAGCAATCTCTTGCTTGATTAACAAGAAGTCTAGTCTTTTCTTCCAGAAGTCATGCATGTGCACAGAATGGTTTCTCTATTCTGATCAGAGACGCTGCCTCCTTCCTTTTACTTCCTGACTATGTTGTGGTACTGGGCTCACCAGGTTCTTTGCTTCTGTGGCTTTTAAAACTGTTTAGATATTAACCCTCAGGTCTGAACAGAAGGGAGCTTCTGCTACACTACAGGGCCAGATGTTTCTGAAAGGTTACCCAGTGCTGCTGGGCTCTGACCACATGGTTGTGTCTTTTTCCATTGTTCTCTTCCTGTAGTTGAGAGTTAGTAAGGTTTAGTTGAGAGTTGGTGGAGGAGAGGCTGATTGAGGAATGGTCACACAGCCTCACACTAGACCTGGAACTATTATTTCCTTGGATGTGAAGGTCTTGTTTCCCTGTCTGATCCATTTTCTAGACTTGTGGTTTCATGTTGGTTTTCATTCAGAGGTCCACTTGCCTTTCCTTTCTGTTCAGGGCCTTCTGCAAAGACCAATAGACAGATGGATTCATCTACCTGTTGGACTTCAGTGTAGACCGAGGTCCAGAGATAAGTATCTCTAAATGGGTTGAGATCAAATCTTCTCCCACAGGAGAATGAGGGAATGGGCTAAGTTGGGAGCATACCACACACTGTTTGTGTTTTAACTCTTTTAAACTTGGAGATTTTTTTTCTTAAGAGCACATGCAGATCTCTTTTTTCTTTACTATCTGAAAATATTCCATTTGATAAAGATATATTCCAGTATGGATATATCATTGTTTATTATATTTAATAGTTTAATTCTAGTTTTTAATTAATATACTATGAAAGTCATTTTACACATATCTGTACATATATGTGAGTACACTCATAAGAAAAAAATTATGGTCAATGTCATTGCTGAGTCAGTGTTTTGTGCATTTACAGTTTTGATAGATATAGTTCAATTAAATAGTTCTGTTGCCTAAGAAATGTAAGGCTGTTCCAATTCTTATGCCTTTCCTCCTTTCAAAGGCATTTGGTATATCCGGTTCTGGAGTCTATCTAGGGTTCTAGAATGTATCAGTAAAGTGGCTTGTTTACGGTTGGCTTTCCAAAGTCATTCCACTTTATCAGTTCAGCTAATTAAGGACTATTTAATACCCACTTTTTATTTCTAAAACTTTGGTTGACAGTTCTGACAGTTCTCATCTATTTCTTTTCTCCTACTCTTTATCCATGTACGTAGTGTATTTTTATTACTTTGTTGTCATTTTAATAGGGATTTAGAGTGACAAAGTAGTGTTCAATGCATTATGTTGAACCAGACACACAGTCTTATGTTTACTCCTAGGTATTTTATCTTTTTCTTTCTTTCTTCTTTTGGTCATTATTTATTTTATTGAAGTATAGTTGATTTATAATGTTTCAGTTGTACAGCAAAGTGATTGAGTTATATCTATTTTTCAGATTCTTTTCCCTTTTAGCTTATTACAAAATATTGAGTATAGTTTCCTGTGTTATACATGAGGTCCCTGTTGGTTATCTATTTTATATATACTCACTTTATCTTTTTCTTGTAAAAGTCACGTCAATTATATTCAAGCTGGTTGTTTTTATATAGAATATTTTATTTTTGTAACTGCTTTTTAGATAATAAATTCTGATTATTCTTAAAATTTTCCAATTCAGTATCATTTGATAATAGAAATTTTACTTTAAAAAGGCCTTCCAAGTTATCATGAAGGACAACAGAGTTTGGGCACCACCAACTTATACATCTTTCTGGTTATGTTTGAAAAACTACCTATCTTATTTTCACTATGGTTATTCTAATATAAACACATTAAAAACAGAGGCCATGTTTTAAATTATTTTGTATTCCCAGTAAGTGTCTGGCATAATTTTATCCATCCATCCCTTTATCCATATGACATATAACACCTCTGTAAGTAAACAAACAGATTTTCATGTATGAAAGGACCCTTTCAGTAATATTTACAGAATAAACCTGATTAAGCTAAATAGCCCAGGGATACTTATGTTCAAATAGGACAGTACAGAATAGACCCAAAGGAAGGACTCTTGAATCATGGGCATTCTGGCATTGTGACTGGTGTGCAGGGCCCTGTAGTGGCCCTCAAGTCACTTGATGTACCTGGCCAACTGGAAGGGAGATTTTCAAAGCCATTTCTGGGCAGATGTCCACTGGGTTCTGCCCATCAGCCCTTGTTGGGTATGGCATTCTTCATCCACTTTTTCTAGATCAAGTCTTAAGGGGCTCATAGCTGTAGCAACGTTGTGGAGCTGGCAACTGTTAAGGCTTTGTCATATGGTGGATAAAACCCAGCTTCAGAAGTCAGACCTGGCTGAAGTCCTAGCTCTGCTCATTGCTGATAGTGTAAACTTAGATCACTTGACCTTTGTAAAACTCATTTTTCTTATCTGTGAAATGGGGCTAACTTTTAGGGGTTGAACTGTATTCCTCCAAAAGATATGTTGGAGTTCTAATCAGTGGTTCCTAGGAATGTGACCTTATTTGGAACTAGGGCTTTCTCAGGTAAATCAAGTTAAGACGAAGTCATTATGGGGAGTGGTAATCCAACATGACTGCTATCATTACAAGAAAGAGAGAACACTGTCTGAAGACAGACGCAAAGAGAACCTAGTACTGTGAAAATGGAGGGAGAGATTGGAGTCATGCAGCCCCAAGCCAAAGAACGCCTGGGGTTACCAGAGCTGGAAGGAGCAAGGAAAGACCCTCCTCTAGAGGTTTCAGAGGGAACATGGCCCTGCCAACACTTTGATTTCATATTTTTAGGCTCTAGATGTGTGAGGGAATAAGTTTGTTTTTAAGCCACCCAGTTAGTGGTAATTTATTATAGCAGCCCTAGCAAACTAATACAGTAATCATTCCTACCTCACAAGGTTTTTGTGAGGACCCAATGCCATAATGTATGTGAATGTATGTGAAAGCAATCATTTACCATGAAGATGAGCAAATGGAACTTAGTGTCATTCCCATGCAGCAGGAAGGAGGGGTTCACATTTCCAGCTCTGCTCAGTCCTCTGGCACTACCTCTTTTCTTCCAACTTTTGACTCTGTAAGGGGCCACCTCTGGACATCTAATGTAGCACTTCCTCTTGGTGCAGGTGCAGACTCATCTGTGGGACACCTATGTTCTGTTTAATTTTCAGAATGTTCTTGTCCTGTGACCCTTACTCTGAACTCTTTTTTTCCCCTTTAGCTTTGAGTGACTGTTCTGACAGCTAGGGGAACTTACTGCTTCCCAATTCATGTCCTGGGGAAGGAAAACAGGTATTAAAGTCAAGATCTGTGGGTGATTCCTACTCTGAATATTCCTACAAACAACTTGTGTGTAATGTCCTATGAAAGTCAGACTGAACTGGATTGACTTCACATCTGCTGAGAAATGAAGTTCACCCTGAAGACCTCCTCACTGATGGCCCTGCCAAAACTGACAATTTTTCTTCCAAGTCACCTTAGCTGACTTTTGCTGTTCAAGAGGTTATAAAAAGAGTCTTCAAATCTGCATGAGTATCTGTGTACCTGTCATGGCTGAGATACCAATTTAGAAATGGCTCTGTCAGTCAGAAATTATCACCCGGTGCCGTCTCATTCTCGCTGGGTTAGAATGTAGGGAATAGCTTGATGGATAATTCTTGCCCCTAACTGCCACCCTCAGGTGCTTTCCCACTGGCTTGCAGTGTTGTAGGCTGCTAGCAAAGACAATAGATGAAATGAGGGAACAAAAATCCATGTTGTTCAGTCTATGAGTATATAAGTAATGCTGATCCTGTCTGTCATAGGGAGGGGCACTCTGAGATGCCTAAGAAGGAGATGGAGAAACATATAATTATGACATCTGTTCTATTTGAAGGTGAGGTTTTCCTTGAGGAATGGGTAAAATAGCCTATCCTTAATGAGCTCTCTTCCTTCTTCTCTTTCTAGTGGAGGATACCTTTCACTAATAGCCTTCGTTAAGGCTATTCAGGGATGCAGTTTTGTTTGTTTGTGTTTTTAAGGATTTAGGGGGAAATGATACACAGGAATATCTGAAGATGTCAGCTCAGAGTTCAGGAAACCAGATAGGAATGTGGGGCAGAAGCCCAAGCAAGGAGTAAAAACGATTATGTGAATGTTTCGCTTGGCTATTAATAATAATGCCTAATAATAACCCCTAAAGCTCAGAGGCTTATCAAAATAAGGATGTATTTCTCACTGATACGTTTGGGTCTTGCTATTACAGCTTTCTTGGGCTTGGCTTGGTTTGACTGGGCCTTGGTGTGGACAGTGATTTAGGTTCAGGTCTGTTCCGTGTATCTTTTTATTCTGGGCTAGTGGCTACATGGTGGACGGCAGAAGTACCAAGAAGACTGTAGGAGACTTGCCAGGCCCCCTTAAGGACTCAGCTTGAAACTAGCACACTGGCTCTTCTTTCCTCATTTCATTGGTCAAAGCAGGCTCATGGCCAAGCCCATCAGTAGGATGAGGAAGCATTTGCACCTACTCTAATGAGAGGCACTTGCAAAGTTACATGGCTAGGGGCATGGATTACGTATTTACTGGGAGGTACTGAAGAATTGGGAACAATTAATGTTTCTCAGGTGGCAGGACAGGATGGTGCAAGGGGCTCAGTGAAAGTAAAGAGCCTCCAACCACTGGCCTTAGTGCCACCTGTATTAGTTTCTTAGGGCTGCCTAATGAAGTACCAGAAACTATGTGACCTAACACAACAGAAATTTACTGTCTCAAAGTTCTGGAGGCCAGAACTCCAAAATCAAGGAGTTGACAGTGTCACGTTCCCTCTGAATCCTTCCTTCACTCTTCCTGGCTTCTGGTGGTTTGCTGACAATCTTTGGCATCCCTTAGTTTGTAGGTACATAACACCAGTCTCTGCCTTTGTCACATGGCATTCTCCCTGTGTTTCTCTCTTTATGTGTCCGTTATCTCTTAAGGGCATCAGTCATACTGGAGCAGGGGCCACTCTGCTCTAGTCTGACCTCATCTTAACTAATTGTGTCTGATGACCTAATTTCCAAATAAAGTCACATTTTAAGGTACTAGGGGTTAGGATTTCTAATCTTTTTAAACTTTTTTTTTTGGTGGGGACACAATTTCACCTATAACATCAGCAATGTGAAATTCTTAAGTCTAGCACTGTACCAAATGTTATAAAAAAATGGAATAAAAATGTGTCATTATATCAGGTATATTTCTCTACTTATTACTAATAGTCCTGACCAAGTGAATGTTTTCTTTATATGTGCGAGTGAATAATTATTTATATATGTATTTATTCTCATTAAGAGTACAGTTTTTAGAAACAGCTGGGTCTATCTAAATAAAATAGAGGGGGTATTTTATTCCACAGAATATTGTTTTTGGAAAAATCCTCTAAGGGATTAAAAAAGTACTCAGTTCTATTAAAATTTTTTAATTATGATCACATTTTCTTGAGTAACAACATTCAACATTGAAAGAATATAAATGACTTTAAAAAAGTATTGTCTGTTTTCCAGAAGCATTCAGGCAACTTAAAGGACCCAGGGTAGTAAGTCCTAAAGCTGTTTTATTAACCTTGCATTGTTCAGTACATGACTATTTCTAGGATAAACTTGCTTTCCAAGAATCCAATTTTCTGTAGTCATGCGTGGTATTTTATTGTGTGATTTGACAAAGTCTTACCAGCCTTTGGACAGGAATGTCACCTTGGCTTAAGTTAGTGGTTCATGTACCTACTATATATCTTAGCTTCTTAGCTCCAAAAAGCTCTCAAATATTTCTGACAGTCCTCAGGAACCTAGCACATGCTCACAAACAGTGCTCTCCGTTCCTTGGAAATTCAAGCTCTGTCTTCCTCTTCCCCTTTCTCCTGCCCTTGTAGCTGTGTAGAGGGCACATGAGCAGTGCCTTCTGGTTCTTGCAGGAAAGTACTGATGCTCTCGATCCTAGGGATCTCTGCTGCTGTGCCTCGTGCTGCCTACCCTAGCAGTTCCAACATGGTTCTTCTTGCCTTGGGACTGCACTCTATCTTGCCCATGAGGAGGAAGAGTGTTCCTCTTCCCCGCTCTATGCAACATTTTAACCTCTGAGCTGTAAGGAATACCCTGGGATCCCTTGTTCTCATGGAACCCAGCAAGAAAGGGCTGCTCTCCCCCATTCTATGAAATGTTTTCTTACTGTGATAAGAACACACAATGTGAAGTCTACCTTCTCAATCAGTTTTTTAAAATTATATAAGTATTCAGGTGTACGGTATTATAATTTGACGTCTGTATACACCACAAAGTAATAACCCCCAAAAGTCACCATCCATCACCATATGCACCTTCACCCCTTTTGCCCAGCCCCGTTTTCTCTGGTAATCACTGATACATTCTCTATCTTTGAGTTTGCTTTTATGTTTTGCTTTTCAGTTTCCAAAAATGAGTGAAATTATACAGTATCTTTTTCCTTCTGACTTATATCACCTAGCATAATACCCTCAAGGTCCATCCATGTTGTAGAAAATGGCAAGATTTCATTCTTTCTATGGCTGAGTAGCATTCCATTTTGTGTGTGTGTGTATATATCAAGCACACCTTCTTTATCCATTCATCCATTGATGGACACATAGGTTGTTTGAATATCTTGGCTATTGTAAATAATGCTGAATATATCTTTTCAAATTAGTGTTTTCATATTCTTTGGATAAATACCCAGAAACGAAATAGCTGGATCATGTGGTAGTTCTTTCTTTGAGGCATCCCTGTAACGTTTTCCATAGTGAGCAACACTTTACAATGCCACCAACAGTGTACAAGTATTCATTTTCTCCACATCCTCTCCAACACTTGTTATTTCTTGTCGTGTTTATAATAGCTGTTCTAATGGATGTGAGGAGATATTTCGTTGTGGTTTTTATTTGCATTTCCCTAATTCCTGTTAACGAGTTTTGAAGTGTACAGCATCATACTGTTAATTATAGGCACCATGTTGTACAGCAGATCTTTAGAACTTACTCATCTTTTATAACAAACTTTATGCCCATTGAATAGCAACTCCTCACTTCCCCTTTCCCCTAGTTCCGGGAAACCCCATTCTACTGTTTCTATGAGTTAGACTAAATACTTCATGTAAGTAGACTAATGTAATATTTGTACTTCCGTGACCAGCTAGTTTCACTTAGCACAGTGCCCTTCAGCTTGATATATGTGGTCACGTGTGGAAGGATTTCCACCTTTTTAAAAGATAGATGATGTTCCACTGTATGTATTTACTATATTTTCTTTATCCATTCGTCTGTTGATGGACAGTTGGGTTGTTATATCTTGGCTATAGTGAATAATATTGTAATGAACATGGGAGGGCAGTTATCCCTTCAAGATCTTGCTTTCAATTCTTTAGGATATGTACCCAGCAGTGGGATTGCTGGATCATGTGGTAATTCAGTTTTTACTTTTCTTGAGGAAACTTCATACTGTTTTCCATAGCAGAAGTTACATTGTACTTTCCCACCAACAGTATACAAGGGTTCCAATTTTCTCTAAATTCTCACCAAAACTTATCTTTATGTTTTTTAAATAATAAGGCTCCTAACAGGTGTGAGGTGATGTCTCATTGTGGTTTTGATTTGCATTTCCCTGATGTTTATTGATGTTGAGCATTTTTTCATGTATCTGTTGGCCATTTGTAATTTCTCATCGAAGAAATTATGTAGCTTTTTGACCAGAGCTGCTAAGATTACTCTGGGATCCCTTCCTTCCTCAGGGAACCTGGCATAAAATTGCTGCTCTACACTTTCCTCTTATGCTCTCAGCTGTGCACACAAAGTCCTTCCCTTGTTTTCTCGCCACAGAACCTCAAAACAGTACAAAGGAAAGTGAATACAAACAAGTTAAAAAGTCAAAGACACGCTTAAGGAAATTTCTGGAGGACACTTGCTTATCAATTCATTAGTTATGTCTGAATATCTTTATAGGCTTGTACTGGATCTTCCTTAAAAGAAGTATCACTTCCTTATAGATAAAACAACAGAATAATGGAATAAAATTCAGGAGTAGTATTAGGAGGAAACTATCCCTGGAGACCACAATTTTGGTAGAAGAAAAAAAGTCCAACTGTGAATGAGAAGAGCTGACACTGTTGAAGCCTGATAATTTCCAGCTGATTGGCTTAAAAGAAAGTTCCAATGTTAATTCCTTGATCTACAAACATGAGGGAGTTGGATACTAAAGCAGTATAGCTGGTTTATTAAAACATAATCTGAGGATAGGACGGAATGAAGAAGTAGAGTGATAGAAAAATTAATATTTTTAATATTAACTGCTGAGAGTAATCTGGATCTGGAAGTCAGGGGACCTCAGCTTTGTTCTTGAATCTGATAACAATCAGCTGTGACGCTTTAGTCAAGCCACATGTCTTCTCTGTGCTTCACTCTCCTTGTAAAATATGGGTATTACTCGCCCTACCTCCTCTTAGGGCGACTATGAGACTAGTTCATGTAAAAGAATTCTGAAATAAGCAGAATGGGATGAATAAGACACGTATTAATCAAGTGATCGATGTTATGGTCACTGCTTCTCTTGTCTTTTTTTCCTTGGGAGATTAACATGGCTTCTGTTGGCTCCAGATGTCTCTCCCAGTAAGTCTATGAATGACCGAAGGCATTGCACCTTGGAGACATAGATCATCTCATCCGTCACTTTTCCAATTTATGGGGTGAGGTTAGACTAGTTTCTCTTCCAGACAGTGCCAGTAGAGATCCAAGTTGTTGGAAGAGGATAAAAGAGGACAGTGTTGATAACAAAAAGTCGTCATGGCTTTTTTTTTTTTTTCAAGGGAGAAGAAAACTTGGCAACAGGTACACTGTCTTGTCTAGTTAGGTTGAAATTAACAAAAAGTTAAAATGCAGTGGCAAGGGCAATAGTCATGTCACGGACATTTCTCATTTTGGCTAAGAAGGAAAGATCTGTGAACTTGATGTAAATGTTAAAATGTCACTAGGATGAGGGAGAATATATATACCAATTTCTCCGATTAAGGACAGAGAGATTGACTTTTTGGCCGTTTATGATCTAGAATTAAGAAATTTAGTTTTGCCCTGTATTGGAATAACGGAAAGCAAAGGGAACCATCACTGAGTAGTCACCTAGTACATGGACTGATTTAATCTTCACACTGACTCTATGAGGTAGATGTTTTCATTCCTCCAGATGAGGAATCTGGGGCCCAGAGATATTTGCACGTGTCAAACACCCAGTACGTGATAGAGTCAGTAGTCAATTCTAGGACTAACGCTGAACCAAGGCCCCAATTTTCTTTTCCTCTATGACTTTCAACTGAGTGAGAACTATTGATAAGTTATTATATTTAGACCTTTCTTTGGCTGCTATGCTTAGCTGAAGAAATTAAGAGAGATTTTGTTCTCTGAAGTGTGACATAGGACTATCTTCAGGAGGTTCTTGGCAAGTGACAAACCCATGTAATTACTCCATGCCAAACTCTCCCCTTTAGCATTGCCTGATTTTGTATTTATGGCTTTGATTCCTTCATATTTTGGAGTCAATGAAATTCATCTCTGCAGCCATTATGGGATAGAGACTGGAGGATTGTCAGAACTACGGAAACCTATACATAGGGATGATATTTGAGCTGAGCCTTAGAAAACAGATTTTACAAGTAAACAGGAGCATGGGATGCTGGAAGAGAGAGTTCACACTGAGACTGACTGGAATTATCTCACAGAACTATGGCAATACACAGTATATTGGTTGGACATGCACTTGGGTATTGTACAGGGTACATTTGTAAGATAGCAGAAGATGAGGCTGAAAGTATATCTTGGGGTTCAAGTGTGAAGGGTCTTGAATGCCATTCAAAAGGGCCTGGACTTTGTCTTGGATAATTCATTCACTGACTTACCCATTCATACACTTAAACATTTATTAAACTTCTAACATATGCCAGATGTTGTTAGAACTTGTTCATATGGTATAATAGTTTTGTTCTAAAGGTCTGGTGGAAGAAACACATATTTTTGGTAAGTGTTTATTTAAAGGAGTATAACAGTAACATGGGAGAATATGGAGAAGCTAGTTAGAGCTAATGGAATCTGGAAAAGTTTCCCAGAGGAGGTGATATTATGAGTTTCAAAAGATGACTAAATATCAGAAAATTAAGGAATATGAGGGAATGGTGAGTGGAGAGGTCAGACCAGGCACAGAGACCAACGTGTACAAAAGCATGGAAACATGAAAAAGCATGAATCTTGGAGGGAAGAGCTAGTCTGATGGATTGTGTGGAATAGAGATATTAGCCTGGAGATGGAAGCCAGGGCCAATCTTAGAGGGTATGGAGTTCAACCATGTGGGCACTAATCCTGCCTATGTAATAAAGCCCTAATATAATGTAGGACACTGAAGCTGGTGTAAGCTTCCTGGGTTAGCAAAACGCCATGTATATTGTCATACAATGATGCTGTTAGGGTGTTGGAATTCTGAGAACAGCTGAAACTTCACATTTGGAATCCATCTATACTCTGCCCTATGCCTCTTTTCCTTCAGCTCATTCTAATTTGTATACTTTTTAAGGTAATAAATGTAACTATGAGTACCATAGGTTTCAATGAATTCTGTGAGTTTTCTAATGAATTTTCAAAACTGAGGATGATTTTGGGAAACGCCCAAACTTGCAATTGGTGTCAGAAATGACAATGATCTTGTATGGACTTTTCCCTCTAACTTTGTAGTCGTACCCTAATTTCTTGCTTAGAGACATTAAAAAAACTTTAATTAGTGCTGAGACAGTAGGGATGGAGAAAAGGGAATGGATTCAAGACATTTTAAGGATGGAAGCAACAGGATTTGGTAACTGATTAGGTGTGTGATTATGTAGGGATATGGCTTGGGGAGTAAAGGGGAAGGAACATGAGTTCTGTTGTTCAGGATATGTCTCACTAACTTTTGAACATGCTCTTGTCTCTCCCATTAGAAAACAAAACACAATAAAAATCTTCCCTTGAAACCATATCACCTCCCATCAAACTGGCCTGTGTCTCTGCTTTATAACTTAGCCTCTCTGATAGAAAGTTGTCAACATTGCCATCTTCATTTTCCATTTTTAGTCATTCTTCAAGTCAGCCCAGTCTTGATTTCCCTTTTAACACGTTACCTAATTGATCTTCCTAAAGTGACAAATTATATTTATTTGTCACACTTCATGAAAAATTGAGTACTTAAGTATCTTGAAATTTCTAATCTCTTTTTCCGCATTGAAACATTGGTCTCTTGAATTATGATTCTTCCTTCTCCGGGTTTGCCTTCTACCTCTTTGACTACTACTTAATCTTATTTGCCAGCCCCTCTTCCACTAAAAACTTCTAAGTGTTGGTGTTCTTTAGCATTGTATTTTATTATGTTTTTTTGCATCTCACCTTCTGTCCTCTCCGAACTTAAGACCATCTATTTCATCGGCTTAAAATGTCAGTGAGTCCTAAATTTGTTACTAAACCATGCAATTCTTCTTAGATTTAGATTCCTGTATCCAGTTTCCTGTTAGACCCTTTTCTTGGATACCCCATAGTTCTCCCAAATCTAACATGTCCCAGACAGTGTTCTGTCTTTTCATCAGGCCTTTGCCTTGCCCGGTCACTCATCTTTCCCACCAACCAACCTGCTTCAGGAGCCACTCATTGGACAGTAATTCTTGATACCCTGCTCTCCAACACTTTACATTCAATCCTTTATCAAATTTGCCAATTCCACTTCCCAAATCCACCCTGTTCTCTATTTCTACTGTGGCTACCTTCTGCAAGCCATGACATTTCCTGCTGACTACTAAGATGGTCTCCCAGTGTGTCCTGTTTCTTCCACTCTGTCTCCCCCAGTATTAATCCATTCTTCCCACAAGGTCTAGAGAGATACAATTAAAAATTTAAATGTTTCTGTAGTATGTAAGAACCTCAAGGGAATTCTGCATCTGGGAGAAAATCTAAAATATTGAACACAGTCTCCAATATCCTGAATAGTCTGTCCTTGGAAAACTTCTCCACGCTTATCCTTCCATATTTTCCACATTGCTCACTATGTCATACCCACCTGGTGTTCTTTCCATGTCACAAATGAACCAATAGCAATATTTCTTCAAAGTTTTGGATTTGCTATTCCCTTTGCTGAGAATACTTTCCTCACCTCCCCCACCCCTTTCTCCCTATGTCCTATTTATCTTTTAGGTCTTGGTGTAAAAAGCTGTCTATGCTCAATGTATCACTCAGATTAGACTAGATCATTCTGTTTTTAACAACCCTAAAACAACAGTGACTTGTTTCATTCACCATTGAATGATGCTCCAAATTCTTTTTCTTTTTGAATTTTATTTTATTTTTATACAGTAGGTTCTTAATAGTTATCTATTTTATACATATTGGTGTATATATGTCAATCCCAATCTCCCAGATGCTCTAATTTCAACATGATGTTTCTTATTCTGAGGCAGGGGAAGAGCACAGAGAAGATTTTGAACTGGTTCAAAAACGCTTCCTGATGAACCTAGTGGCAGGGCAGGAATAAAGACACAGAAGCAGAGAATGGACTTGAGGATACGGGGGGGAGGGGAAGCTGGGATGAAGTGAGAGAGAGGAATTGACATATATACACTACCAAATGTAAAATGGATGGCTAGTGGGAAGCTGCTTCATAGCACAGGGAGATCAGCTTGATGCTTTGTGATGATCTAGAGGGATAGGATAGGGAGGGTGGGAGGGAGGCTTAAGAGGGAGGAGATATGGGGATATATGTATACATATAGCTGATTCACTTTGTTTTACAGCAGAAACTAACACAACATTGTAAGGCAATTATACGCCAATAAAAATACTAAAAACATTTTTGTTCTTAAATGCTGCTGCCTAGAAATGCTGTATCATTTCTGCCTACGTTTCATTGGACAAAGCACTGGCACATGTAATTTTAAGGGGCCAGGGAAATATAATTCTCCCATAGGCCTGGAAGGAAAAGAAAACTGGCAATATCAGTGATTTGAGCCCCGGTATTGTCTACTATGCTCACTGCATTTGTTCTTCATGAGATCTTACAGCACCCTGTTGCTTGATTTCTTTTTTTTAAATACATTTATCTATTTGATTTATTTTTGGCTGCATTGGGTCGTCTTTGCTATGTGTGGGCTTTCTCTAGTTGTGGCAAGCGGGAGCTACTCTTTGTTGCAGTGCGGGGTCGTCTCATTGCAGTGGCTTCTCTTGTTGTGGAGCATGGGCTCTAGGCGTGTGGGCTTCAGTAGTTGTTGCACGTGGGCTCAGTAGTTGTGGCTCACAGGCTCTAGAGCTCAGGCTCAGTAGTTGTGGCACACAGGCTTAGTTGCTCCGCGCCATGTGAGATCTTCCTGGACCGGCGCTCGAACCCTTGTCCCCTGCATTGGCAGGCAGATTCTTAACCACTGTGCCACAAGGGAAGCCCTGTTGCTTGATTTCCAATTGTGTTTCTCAGAATTTGAAATATTTGTAGGTGTTTTCAATGTTTGTCTCCCCGTTGGATTCTGAGCTCCATGAAGTCATGGTCCATGCCTGTTTTATTCATCACTATTTTACTCAGTGCCTAGCACAATATTTAGATTACAGTAGATACTCAGTAAATACTTAGTGAATGTTGAAGGATATTCTGGAGATGTACAGCATCATTTGATGCCACACAGTAGGAAATTGGAAATTCAGGTCTAAAGTAAGACAGAGATCCTTCTCTTCCATATCCTGGGTAATTTGAATTTTGTATCTTTTTTTTTTTTTAATCTTTCCTATTGATTTTTTTGGTGTGGTTTAAACCTATATCTCTAAGTGGTGGCCCTAGAGAATACAGTGTACTTAGTTAACTTACCATAGTCTATATCTTCAGGAAGATCACAATGTGTGAACTTTGTAAAACTATAATCCTATTTATCCCAACTTCTCATCTTTAGTGCTATCGTTGTCATATATTTGACTGTTTTATACCTACCATTTGGTGTACTTATTTGGGTAGAAATCATGATACTATGTTACTGGTGAAAAGATAGACATACAGATCTTTGGAATAGAATAGGAAATTCAGAAATAGACCCACACAGCTATGAGCAATTAATTTTTTTAAAAATTTGACAGAGATGACAAAGTAACTCAATAAGGAAAGAATAGTCATTTTTACACATGGTGTCAAAACACTTAGACATCCATATATAAAAAAGTAAACCTGACCTGTACCTCTTATTTACAAAAATGAACACTAAGTATATCACAGACCTAAATGTAAAACTTAAAACTACAAAATTTCCTGAGCGTACAGGAGAAAATCTTTGTGGTCTTGAGTTAGGCAATGACTTAGAAAACACAAAGAGGATAAAGTGTAAACAAAATTAGTGTGAATTAAAGTCCATCAAAATGAAATACTTTTTTTTCTTGAAAGACATTAAATAAAAAGACAAGCCACAGACTTCAAGAAAAAATTTACAAAATACGTACCTGACCAAGGATATACATCCAGAATACATATAGAATTTACACAACTCAATAAGAAAACAAATACCCCATAAAATCACAAAAGATTTGAACAGACATTTCAAAAGAGAGAGATGACAAATTAAAAAATCCCTGACATCACTAGTCATCAAGGACTTGCAAATTAAAACCACAATGAGATGTCACTACATATCTATTATAATGATTAAAATTAAAATATCAAGTGCCAAGTGGATGTGGAGCAACTGGAAGTCTCATAGCTTTTAGACTTTGCTAGTGGGAATTCAAAATGGTAGCCTTACTTTGGAAAACAGTTCAGCTGTTTCTTATAACATTAAACATACACTTACTATGTAACCCAACAGTTCTACTCTTGGGTATTTATTCAAGAGAAATAAAAACATGTCACCAGAAGAGTTTGGTAGAAAAATGTTTATAGCAGTCTCATTCATAATTGTCCAAAACTAGAAGTAACCCAAATTCTCATCAGCAGGTGAATGAATAAATAAATAAATTGTGGCTCATTCATACAATGAAATCCTATTCAATAATAAAAATGGTTAAATTAGTAATATAGGCAACACAGTGCATGAGTGTCATCTGCATTATGCTAAAAAAAAAAAGCTTGAACACAAAAGATTACATACTATAAGACTGAATTTATATGACATCTGGAAAGGCCAGACTATAGAGATAGAAATCAGATCACTGCTGGGTTGGGGGTGGGAGTAGTGATTGATAACAAAGGGGAATGAGAGAATTGCTCACAGATCTTCCAACTCTATACCTAAGAAGGATGAATGACTGAAGTTTACTGTATGTAAATTATACCTCAATCAACCCAACATTTAAAAAATATTCTGTGTGGGTATACGCATATCACGTACATATGCATATATATGTGTGTATGTGCATATAGATGCACACAGATGTTTTTATTTGCTGGAATATTTTGTCATTGGATATCTTTCCACTGTTTTCTGGCCTTCATTGTGTCTGATGAGAAGTTAACTTTCTTTCTCAATCTAGTGTTCATCTATGTAATGCTGTTGTTGTTTTTTCCTGTTAATGCTTTTGAAATTTTCTCTATTTTTTAGCAGTTTGCCTATAATGTTCCCAGGTGTGGTTTTCCCTGTATTTATCCAGCTTGGGGTTCTTGAGCCTTACTTATTCTCTACCTATTATCTCTTTGCTTCAGTTGGGGTAACATGTATTGAACTAGAGTCAAATTGACTGACCTTTTTACCTGCAGTGTATTAATAATCTATTGTTATAAACCACTGTGAAACTTAGTGGCTTAAAACATTATCAGATTATAATTTGTCAGAAGTGTATGTATTGACTGTACATTCTTCTGCTGGATGCATCTAAATTCACACATGTAGTTTCATTCAGCAGGGGAACTGGCTGGAAGCTAAGCTCAGCTGGGAGAGGGTTATATCTCTTTGTCACATGGTGTTTCATACCAGGCTTCCTCATAGCATGCCACGTTCAATATCTGTTTAGGTGTAGCTTCAGGTTAAGGCCTTAGAAGAAAAACTAACATAACTGCTGCTGCATTTTTTTAGTCAAAGAAAGCCGCAAAGCCATTTTATATTTAAGGGGTATAGAAATAGTCACCCATCTCTGTATGAGAAGAGTGGCAAAGTCACATCACAAAAGGATATGCCTACTGTGTTGGAATTCATTTCTGGCCACTAAACAAATTTCTACATGCAGTTTTCAATCTGCTTCTAAGCTATCCAATGAACGTTTTATTTTAGGTAGTCTATTTTTTCAGCTCTAGGTTTTCTATATTTTGTTTTCTATATTTACATTTCTCTCCTGAAATACCCTCTTTTCACATATTCATATTTTCCTATAAATTCTTTAACATTTTTATAGTAGTAGATTTAAAGTCCTTAGTTACTAATTCTTTTGTGGTTTTTATTTGCTATGCTTTCCTTCTTTTTAAAAATTTTTATTGGCATATAGTTGATTTACAAGGTTGTGTTAGTTTCAGGTGTACAGCAAAGTGAATCTGTTGTACAAATGCATATATCCATTCTATTTTCGATTCTTTCCCATGTAGACCATAACAGTGTATTGAGTAAAGTTCCCTGTGCTATACAATAGGTCCTTATTAGTCATCTATTTTATATATGGTAATGTGTATGTGTCAATCCCAATCTTCCAATTTATTCCTCCCCCTCCCCTTACCCGCCAGTAACCATAACTTTATTTTCTACATCTGTAACTCTATTTCAGTTTTGTAGATAAGTTCATTTGTAGCCTTTTTTTTAGATTCCACATATAAGTGATACCATCTATCTGTCTTTGACTTACTTCACTCAGTATGAGAATCTCTAGGTCCATCCATGTTGTTCCAAATGGCATTATTTTGTTATTTTTTTATGGCTGAGTAATATTCCATTGTATATATGTACATCTTCTTTATCCATTCCTCTGTCAATGGACATTTAGGTTGCTTCTATGTTCTAGCTATTGTGAATAGTGCTGTAATGAACGTTGGGGTGCATGCATCTTTTTGAACTATGGTTTTCTCTGGATATATGCCTGTTAGTGGAATTGCTGGGATGAATGTTAGTTATATTTTTAGTTTTTTAAGGAATCTCCATACTGTTCTCCATAGTGGCTGTATCAATTTACATTCTCACCAACAGTGCAAGAAGGTTCCCTTTTCTCCACACCCTCTCCAGCATTTATTGTTTGTAGATTTTTTGATCATGGCCATTCTGAGTAGTGTGAGGTGACAGCTCATTGTAGTTTTGATTTGCATTTCTCTAATAATTAGTGATGTTGAGCATCTTTTCATGTGCTTTTTAACATCTGTATGTCTTCTTTGGAGAAATGTGTATTTAGATCTTCTGTACATTTTTTGTTCGGGTGGTCTTTTGATATGGAGCTGCATGAGCTGTTTGTAAATTTTAGACATTAATTCCTTGTCAGTTGCTTCATTTGCAAATATTGTCTCCCATTCTGAGGGTTTTCTCTTGGTTTTGTTTATAGTTTATTTTGCTGTGGGAAAGCTTTTAAGTTTAATTAGGTCCCATTTGTTTATTGTTGTTTTCATTACTCTAGGAGGTGGATCAAAAAAGATCTTGCTGTGATTATGACAGAGAGTGTTCTACCTATGTTTTCCTCTAAGAGTTTTAAGGTATCTGGCTTTACATTTAGGTATTTAAACCATTTTGAGTTTATTTTTGTGTATGGTGTTAGTGAGCGTTCTAATTTCATTCTTTTACATGTAGCTATCCATATAGAAGAGGCTGTCTTTTCTCCATTGTATATTCTTGCTTCTTTTGTCATAGATTAGGTGACCATAAGTGCATGGGTTTATCTCTGGTCTTTCTATCCTGTTCCATTGATCTGCATTTCTGTTTTTGTGCCAGTGCCATACTGTTTTGATGACTGTAGCTTTGTAGTGTAGTCTTAAGTCAGGGAGCCTGATTCCTCCAGTTCTGTTTTTCTTTCTTAAGATTGCTTTGGCTATTCATGATCTTTTGTGTTTCCATACAAATTGTAAAAATTTTTGTTCTAATTCTGTGAAAAATGCCATTTGTTATTTGATAGGGATTGCATTTAATCTGTAGATTGCTTTGGGTAGTATAGTCATTCTCACAATATTGATTCTTCGAATCCAAGAACATGGTATATCTCTCCGTCTGTTTGTGTTATGTTTGATTTCTTTCATCAGTATCTTTTAGTTTTCTGCAACAGGTCTTTTGCCTCTTTATGTCGTTTTATTCCTAGGTATTTTATTCTTTCTCGATGCAGTGGTAAATGGGATTGTTTCCTTAATCTCTCTTTCTGATTTTTGTTATTAGTGTATAGGAATGCAAGAGATTTCGGTGCATTAATTTTATATCCTGTAACTTTACCAAATTCACTGATGAGCTCTAGTAGTTTTCTGGTGGCATCTTTAGGATTTTCTATGTATAGTATCATGTCCTCTGCAAATAGTGACAATTTTACTTCTTTTCTGATTTGGATTCCTTTTATTTCTTTTTCTCTGATAGCCATGGCTAGGACTTCCAAAACTATGTTGAATAATAGTGGTGAGGGTGGACATCCTTGTCTTACTCCTAATCTTAGAGGAAATGCTTTCAGCTTTTCACCATTGAGTATGATGTTAGCTGTAGGTTTGTTGTATATGGCCTTTATTATGTTAAGGTGTGTTCCCTCTAAGCCCACTTTCTGCAGAGTTTGTTTTTTTAATCATAAACGGGTATTGAAATTTGTCAAAAGCTTTTTCTGCATGTATTGAGATGATCATACGGTTTTTATTCTTCAATTTGTGAATATGGTGTATCACATTGATTGATTTGCATATATGGAAGAATCCTTGCATGCCTGGGGTAAATCCCACTTGATCAGGGTGTGGCTGTGCTTTGGGTGATTATGGGTCACATCTGCCTACTTCTTGTCATGTCTCAACTTTTTATTACACACTGGATATTATGTATAATACAACAGTGGAGAGAATTATCGTTTTTTGGTTTGGTTTTGTAGATGTGACATAGACTGCCAGATATTTCTCCAGCAGAGAATTGAATTCAGTGTCTGCCACCATGATGAGCCACATTCAAGTTTCTACACAGCAAGGGAAGGAGAACACGTTTACAGAGAGGAAAAAGAACTTGGGAGGGCTATAGTAAATAAAGAGTCTATGGATTTTCATTGACTGAGTCCTTGCTAGGAAGGAAGAAAACTTTTTCCTTCAGGCTCTGCTATTCTGGCAGGGCATGAGAGCTTCCCCTTCGGGTCTCCCAACTCTATTTAATTGAGGTGTCTGTTCTCTTTTAAAAATAGTTTCTAAAGCCTGAAGGTCTTTAACCATGATGTGGTTACGGTAAGGGGCTAATTATTTAGATTTTTCCTGTAATCCAGCTGAACCAGACAGGTAGCAACTTGAACTGGATTGAATTCTTCTCCGTTCAACCAAAACCCCAACCTCCTATACCAGCACTGTCCCTTTGATCCGGCCAGTAGTTCATCTGGGATGGGATTAGGCTCTAACACCAGATGGTGTTGGTCTACCTTTATATTCAACTCTGGCAGGGTCATAGGATTGAAGCTCTGAGATTGTATAGGATTACACTTTCTCTCTGCTTCATAGTCCTGCATTCTCAGCTGCTTCTGGGGTGGAGAGTTACTGGGTCAAGTGATTTGTGTTCATGTTTTGGGCTCTTTCAGATTCCAACTGACACTGAGGTCCAATGCTGTAGTCATCTCTGTGAAGTCCCCCAGCCTACGGCATGCCTGCTCTCCCTTTGCTCTTACACAGATCAGATGCCTATCCCCAGTTATAGAAGCTGCTACAACTTTCTGCTCAGTTCAACCATATTTTCTTGATTAGCCCTATAGAAAAATAAAATTTTATCTAGGTTTATCTTGTTACCATAGGAGTGAGGTTCTTTTTACCCTCTCTATCATCACTGGAAATGAAAAGCAGTATTGGGTTTTGACATGACTATGGGTAGAAGTACCTCCTGAACTACAGAGATATTGATCTGTATCCTGGAGGTTCTCTAGTTTCATGTTAGTGGTTATTGAATTTCTTTTAATTCATGTAATTTTATGCTGTAGCACATTTGGTAAAGTTTGCAAGGAGTTTCTTTCGCTGCAATAAAGATTATTCTTTGCTCTTTATATGGCCTGTGGACATCAAATAGATAATGTAAGAGTGAAAGAAACATGGGAAAATGGTAAAAAATATGAATATCTCTGGCTAAATGACATAGCAACTAAATACTGCTTTTTCTGGGTAAATTTCCAGACATTTAAGTGTAGACAAATTGAGCTACAGCTGTGTGTTATAATAATGCAAAATGGTTCCTAATATACTCAGAGCGATTTTCTTGCCCTTGACAGTGGGAGGTAACTCTGGAAGATGTCCTGTGTTTAATAAATAAAGGTAGTCTTTACTTCCACACCTGATGCAAGCACTTGGCTAAGGGGTCTCATAATTACCTAAGGCAGTAGTGGGAGGAGAGTACACATGCAAAACAATAGTACGCATGTGAAGGAGGAAGGCACTGGACACCAAAAAGTCTATATGGCAAGACGATAGCATTGTTGTCAAAGTTGTCTTTGGAAATACGGCCTGGAATAAATGTTTCAAGAATGAATAATCATTTTAGGATACCTAACAGCTCAGCCCTGACCTTGAGATTGACTCAGAGATGTGCTGGCCTCTACACTACCTGAAAAATGGGCTCAAGTATGGCTTCATGTGCTCTTCCCTAAAGAGCATGCCTGCTTTTACCTTGCAATTACTGGAATAAACAATTTCTATTTGTTCATGAAATTGAGGCTTTAGTTCTATTGGTACTTTTTTTTTTTTCCTACGAGTAGACTATCTTGTATGGTCCTGATTCTGAGAGGTCCTGTCCTAGGTCCCATCTTCTTTCTTGCTCTCTTCGGTGACAGTCTTAATTTTACCTTTTGAGCAGGGCCAGATCTTTCTCTTTTTCTCTGTCTTTCCCTCTCTCTTTCCCCCCTCCTACCCTCCCTCTCTCCCTCTCTCTCTTCCTTGCCACCCTTCTAAAGGAAGTTTAGGGTCTAACTGCTGGACTACTGACATTTTGTTATGTTAATTATGCTAATAAATAGAAAGGGCTAGAAACTTGGAGTAAAGCAAGAAATTTCAAACGAGAAAGAGTCCTAGAAAGTGGAAGGGACCAGGAAATCAATGTTTTAGGAACTTCCTTTGTTTGGGATTGAGTTAGACAATTTGGGGGGAAGCATTGCCATCAGGAGGAGAGTGAGAATTGCCAGGATGAACTAAAGCATTTTAAAGATTTTAAACTATATATTAAGTAGGTAGTTAAGCCTTTCACTACAGATAGAAATTTTTTATTTTTTAAAATTGTGAGAATCAAAATTGTCTTTTATCATCAAGCAAGGGCTTGTGTGGCCACAGAGCTGAAAGCCAAATCCTTACAAGCAGGTGTTTGCAGCAAAGTAAAGGTTTATTTGCAATGCACCAAGCAAGGAGAACAGGCAGCTTATACTCAAAAGGCCTATACTCCACAATGGCTTTTAGGAAAGCATTTTTTTATTTTTTTTAACTTTATTTATTTAATTTATTTTTGGCTGCATTGGGTCTTTGCTGCTGGGCTTTCTCCAGTTCTGGTGAGTGGGAGCTACTCTTCATTTCAGAGTGGGGACTTCTCATTGTGGTGGCTTCTCTTGCTGTGGAGCACTGGCTCTAGGCGCACAGGCTTCAGTAGTTGTGGCGCACAGGCTCAGTAGTTGTGGTGCATGGGCTTAGTTGCTCCACAGCATGTGGGATCTTCCCAGACCAGGGATCAAACCCGGGTCCCCTGCACTGGCAGGTGGATTCTTAACCACTGTGCCACCAGGGAAGTCCAAGGAAAGGGTTTTAAAAGACAATATTAGGGGAGAGAGTCTTAGGATGTCTGATCAGCTTGTGGACCTTTTTCTGATTAGCTGGTGGTGAGATAACAGGGTGATGTTTTGGGAATCTTAGTAGTCAATCTTCAACCTTCTGGTTCCAACTAGTCTGGCATCAATGTGCTTGTGGTCATCATGTAGTCACCATCCGCCTCTGGGTGGGGGTCTTAGTTTCTGCAGAACAGCTCAAAGCTATACATCAGATTGTTATCTGTACCCCTTCTGGAGGAACTAGGAGTCCTGTGAGTCTATTCTAATCATTAATTGTTTGAGTTTGCTCCTTGGATCTCAGGGGAAGGCCTAAGGGACTAAAACCTTTTTTATTCAAACAAGAAATGGGGGACATGGAGGGACTTGTATACCTGGGAAGGCCCTGCTTGGTTTCAGTCCCCACCTTTCTTTGATACTCCTCAATCCTGAGGAGAACAGGGATGGCATGAGAAAGAGAATAAAGTTTTGGATAGAGAGATTAATCATAAACTTGGTGAGGGAACTCAGTTTTAGGGGGACTCAGTTTAATTGTAATTGACACTATGCCACTTGGGGGCCCCAGTAATATTTGGGATATACTTTCAAATGGTACTCTATCTTTGTATTATAATCAATAAGAAATTATTTACAATTTCTTCATATCTCTCTGAAAAAACAAAAACAAAACCTCCTGTACCCTTTCACCCATGGACAACTGGATTTCTACTTAAAGAATTTAATGCCTTTCTTTTCAAGCTTTGTTCCATTTGAAAATGTAACGCTTGCAGGACTTTAAATTTGTGTGCACATTATCAAAAACAGGCCTGTCTCCTAATTCCCAGCCCAATGTTCTAATCTCCACTGAGGAAGTAAGAAGCCAAGTTTTGTAGAGAATGTTTTCTCATTAAATAAATGATAAAATTATTTATCAAAACAACCAAAAGTTTGTGTACACAATTTACCCTGCAGGGTAAGGGATGTATCATATATTGGTGGTGCAGCACAAAGTTGAAGAGAGACCCTAAATGGGGCTACATAATGCCACTGGGAAAAGGGGAAGAAGAAGGAACAGGAAAAAAAGATGAGAAATGTGGCCAATTTCACAGCTTTGCTAGGAGCTTGTTGTATTGCCAGTAGTGTAGATACTGGCTCCAGGGCCCAGAAGGCTTGTTATATTTTTGTTATTTCATAAAGTTAGGGCATTTGGGGACAAAAAGGAAGTGGGGAGGGAGTAGGTAGGACTGGGAATGGAGTTTCCCACTGAGGCAAGTTTGACCTCTTATTTCAAGAGTCAGGGGAGAAAACTAACATTAGGTTAATGAGAAGTAACATTAGTAACATGAATTGTAACTCATAGAACTTGAGTATTTGTGTGCCAGGCACTGTGCTAAGCCCCGTGCTTCCTGCCACAGCAATGAAGTTCAGTTATTTAAACTGGATAAATACGTTTCTCTGCAGCACTAGAAACTCTGAGTTAAAGCAATACACCTCCTACTTCTACATTTCCTCTGCCTTCCTTTTCTTCCTTTTTAAAGTTCATTTAAACTTGCTATATTGTTTGACTGTTAAACTGCTTGAAACCTTTTTTGGGAATAAGATAGGATATAAATAAACTAACAACCTTACACAAACTAGTTAAGCTATAGTTGCATGGATATTTCAGCCTCTTGCTTTTCTTTATAGTTCCTTTTTCTGGCTCTAACCAAAGCTCTGTTTCATAGTTTTCTGGCCACTTAGGAAGTTATCTTTTGGTGTGGCCTCCAGGCCACATTCCTGACTCTCACCCATATCCTGAATCACCAACTGTAGTCCTTCTGTGAAATGTTCCTTTAATTATGACTCATGGCTTTTTGGTCTCTTAAGTTCTCTTTGACTTTAAAATACTGTGATTCTGTGAGTCCCTGGTACTATAATTATTGATCCTTGGTAGGCAGCTTCTTTTAAATACTTTTAGGTATTTGCTGATCCTAGGAATCAGGGTATGACAGGGATGAAAGGTAAAATAAAATCTTTGAGTCAACGATACCTTCTTTTAATTTTCTACTCTTTCTTTTGCAGAGCTCCTTCTAAATACTGGCTTCATATTTATATTCATCAGTTTTTATAAAACATAAGCCAAATTTCTATTTGTTTCCGTTTTCAAAATCAATTGGTGAAAGAAGGGCATGTGTCAGCCAGAAGCAAGAAAATTCCTTGTGGGACATGAAATGTTATCTACCAAGTAAATTGTAGATACATAGAGATGATCAAGCCAAGTCTCTGCATTGTACAGATAAATAAACTGAGGGCTATCACATGTCAAAGGGCTCTGAGTTGTATGAGGGGTGGGAAACCTGGCATGGGCCTTTGCCTTGAGTCTTTGCCTCCTACAGTGTGTGATCTTAGTTGAGTCATCTCCCTTCATGGTGGGAACACCAGAGACAACCTCATGGAGTACTTCAGGAGTCATAAAATGGGTGAGAAAGTTCATGATAGGTTTGCCAGTGAAGATAACTTCTGTACAACTATGAAGCATCATTACTGTGAATTGAGGTACTTGATAGCACATATGACTGCTCACAAATGAAACCTAAAAATACTCCAGTATGTGGGATGTAACTTTGAAGGTGTCTGTGACAATAAATGCAGAACCAGAAATAAAACGGGATACAGGGTGTTGCTTAGCAATACAAATGAAAATGGGATAAAAAGAGTTCTTTAGCAGAGAAGAAGTTGGTTACTATTTATAAAATAGATAAGCAACAAGGATTTACTATATAGCACAGGGTATTGTACCCATTATCTTGTAATAACTTATAATGGAATATAACCTTCAAAAGCACTGAATCACTATGGTAACACAGTATTGTAAGTCAACTATACATCAATAAAAATGGTTGTGCTCTGCAATATATTTTCTTTCTTAGAAATTATACATGCTTGCTATACTCATGTTTCTTCATAGGAAATAGGGGGGAAATGCCTCTTAGTGCCTTACATGAGAAGAAAAATCTTAAAATTTTATGTCATCTCTATAGATAATTTCTACTCTGGGGTAAGTAATCAAAAGAGATCAGAATGCCTATCCCCTATGAAAAAGACACTAATTTGAATGCTTGAATGATGGCCTTGGGGAAATCTTTCTTGTTTCTGTGCTTACTGGGTATCCAAAATTGCTTGGATTTTGAAAAGGGGAATAAATGTCACCAGTCTGAGGAACAGTTTGAGTCATATTCAGTTTTCACTTAATCTAATTTTGGACAGAGAGTAAAGGGGCTTTGGAAAAACGCTTTTGGCCTGTCTCATGTAGTTTAATACATATTTCACTTTGATTTTGTACCAAATAACAATAAATAAGCCTAAAAAGGAAAAGAGCTATCTGTGCTCTTGCAAAGGGCCCAAAAGAACAGAAGAAAGAATGATTTAAAGGATGAGACTGAGGGATATAGCTTTCATAGAATTTTTTTGGAGGGGGGTATCTGAAAGATAACTATGCCTTCCTGTGTGTCATTGGAAAGGAACCAGTTTACATATATAATCAGCTAAGCCATAAAACAGGTATCATATTCTATATGAAGATATAGTAAGACAGGAAAGGGTGTGCAATGTTAATTGTAGATGTGTTAGATTCCTTAACAAAATACTACAAACTGGGAGGCTTAAAAAACAGATTTATTCTCACAATCTGAAAGCTAGAAGTTTGAAATCAAGGTGTCGTCAGGACCATGTTCTCTCTGAAGGCTCTGGGTGGGGAGTGTTCCTTGCTTCTTGTAGCTTCTGGTGTGTGTCAGCAATCCTTGCTGTTCCTTGCCTTGTAGATGCACGACCCTGTCACAAGTCCACCTTCTCCTTGTGCCTTCATTTCTCCTTCCCTGTCTATATCTGCTTTGTGCCCAAATTGCCCCTTTTTGTAAGTATGCCAGTCATATTAGGCTCCAACCTAATCGCATCATGTTAACTTGATTGTTTTTGTAAAAACCCTATTGCTAAATGTCACGTTCTGGGATGTGGGGCCAGGACTCTATCGTATCTTTTGGGAGACATGATTCAACCCATTCCAGCAGAGAAAATGGCATTGTTCAATAAGCGTTTATCAGCGTGTCTCTCACAGTACCTAAAAAAAGAAAGTCCTTCAACAGAGAATGTGAATATTCTAGTTTGGCAAGAATATTACTACAAAGAGGAAGAGTGGTTCACTAGGTTACCCCAGTTTGATGAAGGCAGCACCTATTAATTGTATTCAATGCCTTTTGCTCAGTTGCTGTATTGTTCAAACAAATAGGGAATTACCAATTAGATTGTTGATGTATTTCAAATCTAGCGAGAGTATATCCTGCCCAATGAGCAAAGCTTACCAGGTGTAGTGACAGGCCCCACAAAGCCTTTAAAAAATTGGGAACCATGGGAGTGCTGCTCTCCAAGATCCTGGTTGCACTTCTTTTGGTTACATTCCTAGCAGTGGGATTGCTGGATCATATGGTAGTTATATTTTTAATATTTTGAGGTACCTCCATACTGGTGTCTATAGGGGCTGCACCATTTAAAAAAAAACACCAACAGTGTGTAAGAATTCCAGTTTCTCTACATCTTTGACAACACGTTTTTGTTTTTTTTAAAAATTTACATGGTAAGATTTTAATTTGGTAAAGTATTGATAATTAAAAATTTTGACAATGTGTAAAATCTTAAATAATTGCATTTAGTTGAGTTAACTACACACAACAAAATGCACATTGATATAAGATAGACTTAGTAAACTTTGGTCATTAAATTAAATTTTTTTCTATAATAGTAATTTACTAAGGAATTGGAACTAGTGAAAATATGTTTAATGAAATTTTTTTTTAAATTGGGGTAGAGTTGTTTTACAATGTTGTGTTAGTTTCTACTGTACAGTGAAGTGGAGTTCCCTGTGCTTTACAGCAGATTCTCATTAGTTATCTATTTTATACGTATTAGTGTATATATGTCAATCCCAATCTCCCAATTCATCCCACCTCCCCCTTTCCCCCATTGGTGTCCATACATTTGTTCTTTGCATCCATGTCTCTATTACTGCCTTGCAAACCTGTTCGTCTGTACCATTTTTCTAGATTCCACATACATGTATTAATATATGATATTTGTGTTTCTCTTTCTGACTTACTTCACTCTGTATGACAGTCTCTAGGTCCATCCACATCTCTACAAATAGCCCAATTTCATTCCTTTTTATGGCTGAGTAACATTCCATTGTATATATGTACCACATCTTCTTAATCAATTCATCTGTTGATGGGCATTTAGGTTGCTTCTATGACCTGGCTATTGTAAATAGAGCTGTAATGAACATTTTGCAGCTCCTGCCTCCATTTTTTTTTTTTTTTCTTTTTTGCGGTACGCAGGCCTCTCACTGTTGTGGCCTCTCCCGTTGTGGAGCACAGGCTCTGGATGCGCAGTCTCAGCAGCCATGGCTCACGGGCCCAGCCACTCCGCGGCATGTGGGATCTTCCCAGACTGGGGCATGAACTCGCATCCCCTGCATCAGCAGGCGGACTCTGAACCACTGCACCAGCAGGGAAGCCCTCAAAGCAGTCTTGAGAAAGAAAAACGGAGCTGGAGGAATCAGGCTCCCAGACTTCAGACTGTACTACAAAGCTACGTTAATCAAGACAGTATGGTATTGGCACAAAAATAGAAATATAGATTAGGAAATTCTATTCTTAAAAAAAAAAAAAGGACAGGGTCTTCCAAATATTTCTGCAGAGGAGGTATCCTCTCTTGGGAGGAAAAAGTCCTAGAATAACTTATGGATGGTAAATCTCAGTACCCCAACATGCGTCACCTTATCTGGAGTGCTTCAGTGGGCACTGACCCTAATTGGGCTACTTGTTAATCTTCCTGTACTTCTGTCCTAACTAATTTTAGTTCTGTATCCTTTAGAGAAGGGGTCTTCATGTTGAGTAGAAATATGTAGAGAAATGCTTTATCGTAAGAAAAACCCACAAGAGCTTTTAGGGAGGGTTTAGGGATATATGGATACCACGTATAAAAGGAGTAAGGGGCACTTACACTGTGACTTCTGTGAGTGGATATTTAGTTCCCCTAATATTAGCAGTAAAAATAAAAGACTGGAGCATTTTTTAGGTAACAGGAATTTCACTGCAAAGAGTGAAGACATTACTCTGTAGCCAGTTTTTGGGCAGAGAAATACTGAATAAACTTTGTGAAAAGTTTTTTTTTAAATTAATTAATTTTTGGTTGCACTGGGTCCACTGCTGCACATGGGCTTTCTCTATTTGTAGTGAGTGGGGGCCACTCTTCTTTGTGGTTCACAGGCCTTTAACTGAGGTGGCCTCTCCTGCTGCGGAGCATGGGCTCCAGGCACGCGGGCTTCAGCAGCCGTGGCCTGTGGGCTCAGTAGTTGTGGCTCACCGGATCTAGAGCACAAGCTCAGCAGCTGTGATGCACTGGCTTAGTTGCTCCATAGCATGTAGGCTCTTCCCAGACCATGGCTCGAACCCATGTCCCCTGCCTTGGCAGGTGGACTATTAACCACTGCGCCACCAGTGAAGTCCTGGAATTGCTGGAAAGAATAAGAAAGCTAGCTGGTCATCTGGGACCTTTAGGGGATAGTAAGTGAAGAGTGACTGGGAATTTGGAGGTACTTAAAAATAAATGAGTTGGCCTAACATTTATTTCATCTCTTATAGTTTATAGAACTTTAGATTTCAGAGAGCATGAAGGTCTGTATGTGATTTTCTGTATGAGAGATTTAAGACCAAGGGAGATTAACTAACTTGGCCAAGGTCACAAAAATGGCGAATGATGGAACCTGCGTAGCACCCAGGAATCCCAGTTTCTAGGCTGATCCTGTCCACATCCCTCCCCACTACACAGCAATGTTTTCTTTTTTAAGATAGTTTACTTATTTATTTATTTGATTATTCATATTAGAGTAAAATTTCTTTACATTGTTGCGTTAGTTTCTGCTGTACAGTGAAGTGAATCAGCTGTATGTATACATATATCTCCTCCCTCTTGGACCTCCCTCCCACCCACCCATCCCCCCCATCTAGGTCATCACTGAGCACTGAGCTGAGCTCCCTGTGCTATACAGCAGGTTCCAACTAGCTATTTTACACATGGTAGTGTATGTATGTCAAACGTAATCTCCCAGTTTGTCCCACCCTCCCCTTCCCACAGCAATGTTTTCTATCTCTTCCTTTTGCTGCTGTCCTCTGCTTACAGCTCCCTTTAAGCCACATCCATGGAAGAACAAGAGAAGCATGGAATCTTTTTATTTGCTAGTAGGTAGCATCCTATATAGGTATCAGCCTATGGTGTGCACCATAATCATCCTCACTCCAATCTTTTTAACTCTCATCCCTGCTAGCCTTCATCCTGGGTCTCCATTTAAACAAGAATTAGCCTGAATGACTAGAAACTCAACGTAGAAGTTTCAAATTCTAAGGACCCTCCCCTTTTCTCCCATAGTTGAAAAGA